>NC_141150.1:59931766-60531766 GCF_053477565.2 Lygodium microphyllum
GGAGGGGGAAGAGAAAATTAGATATTACATGTGAGAAAGAGGGGAGGGGAGGGGAGGGGGTTTTGATTGAAGAAGGGAGGTTTCTTATTCAAAAACTATTGTCATTAAAAAACTCTTTTTCTCTCCCACTCTCTCATTAATATATATACATATGTATGTGTGCATGTATTTATATGTGTATATTGGAAGTCCTAACACGTGCACACATATGTACACACATATAATTACTTCAAAGAAGTATGACTATATATGCATATCTATGTGTGCATGTATTTATATGTGTATATTGGAAGTCCTAACACACGCACACACACATGTACACACATATGATTAGTTCAAAGAAGTATAACTATATTTTATAGCTGAGGAATATTAATATTACAACAACATGATGTCAAGTTAGCAAAGGCATGCACAATGAGAGATCAAGATGATGCTCTCTCTCTCTCTCTCTCTCTCTCTCTCTCAGCATACTGATTGAGTATTGAATTTATACTTATTTTCACTATCAATATCCCTTCTTGCCACCACAACAAATAATCCACAAATGTGCAAGATTTAATAATGAGTTTTTATTTTTTAATCTATTTTTAATGAGATTATTAGAGTCATGTATAAAATATATATTTATTAAGTATTTGGAATGGATGCAAATGTAGACATCTTTATACACCAACCCATGCTTACTGTAGAGGACTTATATCTCATATTTGGAAAGATCCAACGTCACCCATAGTGTGACCAACAAAGTAAAGACTGCTAATTCTTAGAGCAAATGCATTTTATTTTGTTGAGAAAATACATACATACCTCACTTGGTTAGCTATGATTAAATTTATAATAATCTTTTATTATCATTGTCTATCAATTTGTGGAATAATAGTACACTTGTCAGAGGTCAATGTAGTACAAATTTAGATCCGGATTGCTTGCAAAAATTATTTTGTATTGTAAATATGAGAGAGAGAGAGAGAGAGAGAACTATTTACAAGTAAAGAGCAAACTATTTGTTGTGACACAAATCATAATCTAATGTAAAATAAATTTTGTCAAACCTAGAGTACTCGCACAAATATTTTTGTGTTGCAAATGTGTGTGTGTGTGTGTGTGTGTGTGTGAGAGAGAGAGAGAGAGAGAGAGAGAGAGAGAGAGCTGTATATTAGTAAAGAGAACTGTTCATTGCAACACATATCACAATCCAATGTAATACAAGTTTTATCGATTTTTTGGAGTGCTTGTACAAAAGTTTTTTTATTGTAAACATGAGAGAGAGAGAGAGAGAGAGAGAGAATGAGCTACTTACATGTAGAGAGAGTGAGAGAGAGATAATGAAGGCGGTGGTGAAGGCAATGATGGCGATGTTGGTGGTAGAGTTGGCGGCGGTGCCAGTGGTGGAAGGGAAAGTGGAGGTGGGTATATCTAAAGATGGAATAAGTGAACTATGTGGAATAAGAATAGAGGGGTTGCCAAAAAAAACTTGCTTCTTGCCCCTTCCCCCTCCAATGTTTCACATGATTGTTCAATTCCAATGCAAATACATCAATTAACAAATGAGTAATATCAAGTCTACCACTAGTTTTTCCTATGTCATGGAACATGGTTAAGTACTGTCTAACATGTGGGTTATTAGCCCAAGATCCGCATGGAACTTATGCAAATTTCAACAAGCCTATTTGTAACAACCATCCTCTAATATTTACCTTAGAGATATCCACATAAAGCATAGAATCTATAAGTGGTGTAGACAACTCACCATCATTATCACTTAAAGCTTCTAGATAGCTTTAGGGTTAGATTCCTTCCTCCTTGAAGCATAATCTTGAGCGGGCTATTAGACTAGTCGTCTTCATCCACATTGTCATGCTTGCGCTACTATCATTTTCTCTTAACATGCAACTTCTAAGCCTTCTTTCCTCTTGTCTTATTAACCGTGATATTAGAAGTAGAATTGGCTAGAAATCAAGCTGAGAATGAAGAGGTGAGTGAAATGATGAAGGTGAAAAACATGCTTATTAGAAAGAGCTAAAAATGAGGTTCAAGGCATCTCTGTGGATTCCTAGCCATACTATCCTTTTTTCCCTCCTTTTGATCCATACTATGAGTCTCATTCCACAAAGAGAGGGACTTATCACTGCAGTGATTGCATGATGTACTCAACCTTCCATTTAAACTTGACTTATTCACATCTCAATTGTGCCCAATGAAATTGTGAGTCAAATACTTCCTTCAATTTTAGTACAAACAACTTTTTAGTTGCACCCAATTGATCATGTGTTCCATCAACAAAGACACAGTGGTAAGTAGACAAAAGCCTTTTGAAATTCCACATCATCCAAGCCATGATAACTTGTAAGAAACCTTTGAAAACATCTTTATCTTGCCATATATTCTCATGAACAAGTCCTTTGTACACAAAATACTGCATGACACTAAAAACCCACATTACTTGCAATAGGATTGCGAAGAGACAATTGACATCTTGCACTTCTTATAGTAGGACTATGGCTTTTTCATGAGAATCAAATATCACTTGAAGAATAAATGCAACCCCAACAATGTTGCAAGGAAATATTAGCACTACTTTTGGCAAAGAATTAAGTCCATAAAGCTTGCACACAACCATTATAGTTAGAAAATCATGAAATGCTGCTTTAGGCGTACTGCTACGGGAACCTGAAGCAAATTGATTGCTACTACTTCTTTATCATGTGACTCTTGATTTGGATAATCATGCTTAGGTTGTACCAATCTTGACAACCTAAATCCATTGACTATTGGCTTTATAACTTCACCCTGCAATGTAGTTAAGATAAAGGTTCCTTGATCGACATCCTTTGTGATTACATAGGGATGTGTATAATGAAGCTTAAGCTTACCACGATGCCCAAGCTTCAAGTTATACACCATCGTTAGGCCTCCTTCCTTAAAAATTGTCTTTTTGGTATGACAATTAACCCAAGCTTGCATCGTGATTGCACTACTACTAATTAGTACTGAACAATGATCCTATCTTCTTCAAGCTGCATCATCTTCTATAGCCTATCATGGAGTGATTCTTCAGGGAATAGCCCTAGGGAGGCGAGCCACATAAATATGTGTATGTATCACATGGGTTCAACATAAGGGATTTTTAAAATACCATTTTTACACATTTTTTATATACAGAAGGGTCCCATATAAAGGGGTTACTTACAGATTGAATAGAAAAGAGTTATGTTTTATTATGGAAAATTTTCACAAATAAGGATATTTATAAATAGGCCTTGAATGCATGTGATATAGAGGGTATAGATATAGTGAATTCCGTGGGGAAATAGACTATGGGTGACTGCAATTCTTAAGTTGGGAGCTAGAAACTCTATCGGAACCATTGCTTTAAGCCCATATACCAACTTAAATGGATTTAGGCTTGTGGTGACTTTATAAGCTATTTTGAAATACCATAAAGCTGAGTCCAATTTAGTATCCCAATCTTTGCAGTTATCAATCACGATTCTTTGAAGGATTGGTAGCAAGATCTTATTTGAACTCTCAGCCTGCCCATTTGCTTGAGGATGATACGGGGTGGACTTCTTATGAAGTATCATATGCTTAGAAGCTAACTCTTTAATGACATCATTCAAAAAGTGCTTATGCCTATTACTTACTAGCTCAATTGGGCATCTAAACCTTGTCATGATATTCCAATAGAGGAATTAAGTGACATTTGTTGTAGTATTATCTTGTAAGGCTTTAGCTTCAACCCACTTAATGCAATAGTCTATGCACACCAAAATGTATTGATTCTTGCTATGATGAGCTACTAGTTTAATGGGTCCCACAAAGTCAATACTCCATGCTTGAAAGGGCTTTAAGAGAAAAATTGAACGATCTGCACCTTGTCCCTATGTTGTGGTTGACCTTATTGCATACAGATTATATATTCCTTAGTGTACTAATGGGAATCTTTGAGTATCATTGGCCACCAAAAACTTGCTCGAAGGATCTTTTTACCTATAATATCACCAAAGAAATCTCCTCCTGTCAAATCCACATGTGCTTGACGTAGGACTATAGGTTGTTCATCAATTGTAACACATCTTCTCAATACTTGGTCAATACCTCTCCTATAAAAAAGGACACCCACAATAACTTTGAAGTATTTGCTTTGTAATGCCACCCTTCTCCATTGATCTCTACACAAGTCTATGATGACGAGCATTACTCCATTGAGTTGAAAATTCAACATTTGATCATAGTAAGAATAAAATTCTTGCACTTGGACATTCAACAATACACTATTAGATAACTCATCATTAACGCCTTGCTCAGGATCTGTTGTGACTGAATTCTCCTTTGAAAATTAGCTAACTACATGCTCCTTTCCTTGTGTACAGACAATTTTGTTGTCAAATTCCTACAACATGCGCATCCATCTAGCTAGCCTTCATGTCAACTATGGCTTCTTAATCAAATAAAGCAAGGGTTGATGATCCACATGCAATACCACTAGATTCCCTTATAATTAGTGACAGAACTTTTGTAGTGAAAAAGTCATGCCTACAACTTTCTCTTTTGTTATAGTGTTGTTCTTTTTTGCTATTGTCAATCTTCTGTTAGCATAGTACACAGGTCTAAACCATCCTGAAATTCTTTCCTACATTAAAACTATACCGATTGTTATATCAAAAGCATCTACAAACACATGAAACATAATGTCCCATTGTAGGGTTGTAAAATTGGTGCCATTATTAACATGTTCTTTAATACCTCAAAAGCTTTTATATTGATCTTCTCTCCATTTGAACTGTACACGCTTCTCCGTGAGCACAATTAGAGGAGAACATATATGAGTTAAGCATCGAAGGTACCTACTATGCCATTTGACATGCCCAACAAACCTCATGACTTCTCGGATTGTTGTAGGAGTGGGTGCTTTTTGGATTGCCTTGATTTTCTTGGGGTCAATAGCCATCCCTTTCATTGATATGATATGTCTTGAAAGAATTCCTCTTTTTGTAGCAAAGGTTGATTTAAAGGGATTCAATGACATGCCAAACTTCCAACATCTTCCAAAGCATAGCATTAAATGCTACAAATGATCTATTTTCTTACCAAAAACACATTAATAATCAATAAATACTTTAATGAGTGTTGTTGAATGTGGGCAAAATTTTTTGTGGGATGCCCCTTGGAACTTAGGCGGTCCATTTTCCAAGCCAAAATTCATCAGTGTGCTCACAAAATCTCCTCATTCAATAATGAATGTGGCCTTATCCATATCATCTAGATGGATCCTAATCTGATTATATCCAAAAAATCCATTCAAAATGCTATAAATTTCATGTTCAACCACATCATCTAGCAAGAAATCTATAAAAGGGAGAGGAAATGGATCATCAATAGTGGCTGCATTCAATTTCTATAATCAACACAAACCTAAATCTTTCCATTCTTCTTTGGGACCACTATTATTAATGACAACCATGTTACTTGTTAATAGGTTTGATGAAGCCAACTTTGAAAATCTTATCCATTTTTTCTTTAACTTGTTTTGTATCATACAAGTTCATCCGATATGTTGAGAAACACGGATCTAGAGCATGGCTATGGTGGTTCAAAGACGGGAAGAAGACTCATGTAGACATAGACTCAGAACAAGTGAATTAGGTTTCAAGTTTGAGACTTGAACTCATAAACACAATCTTGTGTGTGGACAATGACACTGTTGAGTGTTGAAATGACTTGTTTTTTGGCTGATTTTTGTTGTTTTTGAGAGCTGAATGGTTGATTTTATGAGATGATTGATTGATTTGGAAGTGGTTTGAGAGTGTTTTGGATGATATTTTGGAAGTTCATGATGTTTATTGGTGGTTCTGTGATGTTCTGATTGGTTCTGTATACCTTCTGTTTTGTTCTGTTTTGGTCTGTTTTGTTATGATTGTCTTCTGTAAGGAGGGATGGAGTATTGATTGATGAAGATTGAGATATTGTGAAAGCTTATTGAATGGTTTGTGAGAGTTTGGAATGGTTTAAGAATGAGTTATGTGGTTTTGATGACCTTCTGTAACCTTCTGTAGGTCTTCTGTAGAGCCTATGTTTCTGTTCTGTTCTGTTTTGTACTGTAGCTGTTCTGGTACTGTTCTGTGACTATTCTGTATGCTTCTGTATGTGTTTTAATGGATGAGAGTGTAGCTTGGGAAAGTTTTCTAGCCTTGGAAAGAGGTGAATACAAGTGCAAAAGAGCTGAAAGAAGTGAAAGAAGTAGCTGTTGAAGACTCAAGTGAAGACTAGAGTGAAGTGACAGTAGTGAGCTATGAAAGGACACTGTAGTAGCTCTGGTGACTCTTCATATTAGACATACCTCTTGGGAGGGGTATCCACGACCTAAGAAGGATTATTGAGAGTGATTTTGAGAGATTGTAGTGAGGATATGATGTATTATTGATGGAGAGAGAGAGAGAGAGTCAGAGATAGCCAATTTTACTCAACCAGAGTGATTGTATATGAGATATTGAGAGAGAAGACTATGAAGATATTGAAGATGAATAATATGTGATGTATTTCCATTCAAAGATGGTGTATTCCTTTGCTTTTTTTTGTTCTATTGATGGATTTTGTGAAGATGTTGAAGAATATGGTTGATTCTATCAAATCCGTGGGAGATTTACATGATGCTGTATGAAGATTTGTTGTGCCTGGTGTTCTTTTCTTCATTATGATCATATGAAACATAATAAACAAGCTTGTTGATGTTACAAGATAGATTTTCTTGCAAGAGAATTCCCTCTTCCTTGGTATTCCTCTTGGGGCTCCATGTTTTTGGTGCGCAGCCGGGGAAACTTGCCATCAACAAGCACCAGAATAGGCTGAAAATGAAGGAAATGGCATTGCCAAGAAGAGAAGAATTCAATGGATGTTTGTCAAGTTCATTCTTCCACTAAAGAGTTGGAATTTCTCATAATCAAAGCCACTTTCCACAAGAAGTTCATCCCACAATGGCGAAAACACATCACCATCATGATGCATGCTCTATGTAGTGGACAGTTCCCTCTTCCTGTTGAAGCAGTAGAAACTTGCATCTTGGTGGCCAACTGTTTGGGAATAAACTGAAGAGTAGAAACAGAGAGAATGACCATCAATGGAAGATTTGGCATTCATTGAGAAGTTTCCAGACAACATCAAGTGGGAGATTGTGAAGAAGCTTCAGGAGTCTTGGTCTGTAGAGGTTCACAAAGATAAGAAGGAAAAGAGTTGGAATTTGTTCATGGATGCTCAACAGCAAGATACATGGGATACTTGGTGTACTGATAATCTTCTGTTTGTTCAATTAGCAACCCACTGGAAGTTGGTAGACAGAGTGTTTTTCACAACATACACTGTTGAAACTATCAGAAGCTGGCATTACTATGATGATGGCACCACCACAATGCTCAGACGTATGCATTTTGACACCTTCAAAACCGAATACCTTCCTCTGTGCAGTGGAATGAAAGCAGAATTCAGGGACGTTGAAAAGAAAGAAGTAGAAGAAATGTTGGCAAGAGAGTCCTCCAGAGACTGAAGCCTTCTGTTAACCCTCTGTGGGGTACTAACAACATAGCGGAGCCAACCCCCTGATGAATGACGCAATAAAGAGGCAAGCGTTAGAACGAGTCCAGAGGTACGTAAGAAGAGAGAAAGCAAAAATCAAGGCCGAGAACAAGCTCGCAGCAGAAGCCGCCTTTGACGCCCTTGAGGAACTCTTTACAGAAGTCCCAATGGCACATCAAGCCCTTCCTCCTCCTGCTAGAGGTCCACTTCCAAGTCAAATCCATCCTGGAAATATTGATGACAGGCCAGCGAATGTAGTCCCATTGCCAGTTTTTAAGGGAGAGAACAATGAAGACCCCGATCTTCATGTAGCAGAGTTTATGGTAGCGTGTGTGGCTAACAATGCCAGAACCCCTGAGCATTGGTTGGCAATATTTCCCGCCACTTTCAAGGGCGTGGCGTTTCAGTGGTATGAGAGACAAGCAGCAGGAACTTTTGGCACATGGGACGACTGAAGTTGGCCTTCCTCACTAAATTCAGGCGTGAAGGTTTTGAAGAGTGGATGAGAGAGGAATTCATGAACCTAAGTCAGTCATGTGGAGAAAGAGTAGAAGCCTATGTCTCATGAATGGAATCCATCCTAAAGAGATGGACTAACCATAATCTAGATGATGGCATTCAGAAGGGAGCGTTTCTCAGAGGATTACAACCAGAAGTCCGTAAGGTTGTGGAGCTGCAAAGACCAGCCACCCTGCAAGCTGCAACAGAAGGTACAAGACTGTACGATGAAGTGGAAGCTAGATTAGCGATGAATACAAGAAGAGGAGTCCTACCTCCTTTAATGCTAGGAATGATGTATCCACCAAATGCAGTTCCAGGGACTGTTCCCTATCCCTACCAACAGATGCCCCCGGTATCACAGTACAGTGCACCAAATCCACAGTGGCCACCATCCATGCCTCAAATGGTGGTTCAACCACAACAACAATGGTCCCAACCAATTTCCTCAATGCCAAATCAGCAGCAACAGTGGAATCCTACCAACTAGAGCCAACAGCCAACAGTTCAAATAGGAGCCCTAAATCAGAACTAGAACAGAGACCCCTCTGTACCAGCCCAACCCGTTTATGCAGTGATTACAGAGACTCCTCAAAACCCTACTGCCAGTACGTCCGGAGGAGAAAGCTTGAAGGATTACTTATCCAACTCAGTTGCCAACATCAAAAAGGAGTTGATGGATGTGATTATAGAACAACTACAGACGTTGAAAGTGAATACTGCTAGCATATCCAACGTTGCAGGAGCAGGAAGAGATGTGATGCGATTAAATACTTGGTGTGGTAAGTGTCATCAAGCAGGCCATTTAGCCACTGAATGTACACGCAAACAAACCATTCCTGGAGCCTTCTGTTCCTATTGTTTGCGGAAGAACCATACAGAGGATATTTGCTCTCTGAAAGAGATGCATGATAGGAGAAGGAAGGAAGAAGACGCAAGATTCAACTTGCTGGAATCCAAAATGACAACACAGGATATTGGACCCAAGCCTAGAGAGTTTGGTCCTAATTTTGGACCCAGAAGATTTCCTTCCCAAAGTTACAGAGGAAGACAGTCTGGCGGTGGTCAGAGATCAGAAGTGGAGTGTTACAGATACGGAGAAAAGGGACACATCTCACCAAATTGTCCAAATCCTAGAAGGTCAATGGATTACAAGCCCTTATGCAGTCGATGCAAAGGAGAAGGCCACACTGCAAAAGATTGTCCAAGCCCAGCCCCAGTGAAAAACAGTGCTACTGATAGTCCGGCCAAGGCCCAAGAGCCTACCTCCAATTTAGTGAAATTGGAAGTTGCTGCCATCACTCGTGCAAAGCAGAAGGAACCACCTATCCAGAAAGAAAGTAACCCTCCTGCCAGAACAGTGAAGTTCAATCTTCCACCAGGAGAACAGAACAAAACAGAGCTTGACAGTGCCGTACAGAGCCCTACAGTGCCACAGAGAGTTACAGAGACAATTACAGAGACAGGACCAGAGGTCCAGGAGACAGAAGAGGAGGAAGTGCCACAAGTGGCAGAAGACGTTCCCATGATGCCTCTGTTGGAAGAAAGAGGAAAAATGAAAATGGGTGTTGCCCCATTCCCTAACCGATTAGAAAAGCCAGTGGATCCTATTAAGGAATACGATCTGGTCAGAGATCTAGATACCTTTAGACCAAATCTCACATTCCGACAATTATTGATGTTGTCTCCCAGTTGCCGGAAAAGGTTCAAGAGTATATTAACAAGAAGACGTGGTTTAAGGATTGCTCCCTCAACAGCAACAAGGTCCAACAAGGCTCCAGAGCGTGTAAAAGAAGTGGATGTGGCTAACGCTTTCCTAGATCCGAGTACTCCAGAGACTGGCGTATGGATAGAAGGCTGCTTCATTGCAAATGCACTAATTGATGGTGGTTCATCAGTAAACATTATGACGGATGTGACAATGAAGGATCTAGGCTTACAAGGTGTGCAACCCACCCAATGGCTCATCAGACTGGTAGATTAGAGTAGAATCAAGCCTTTGGGCATTCTCCCATATGTGAAGACTACAGTGGATGGAAAAGATTATTGGCTAACCTATCTGGTGGTGAAGCCAAACTCTTATGGTACATCCTACCCTTTGTGGGCAGACCATGGCTTTTTGAAGCCCGAGCAAGGACAGATTGGTTCAAAGGAACTTTGACCTTGGGACGAGGACCCAACAGAGTGGTAATGAAGCTCTATGGTGCTCAAAAAGGACATGGATCTACCTCCTTGGAATTATCTTCTGACTCCCCTAATGAGGCTACGGATGGAACATCAGCAGACGAAGATGCTATCAAACAGATCCTTTCCAAGAAAACAGTGGCACGTTCCTTAACAGTGGATACTGTAAGCCGACTTCCAAAAGATGTAAAGCCATTATCAATGGGTGAATACTTCCTGCTTGAACCGGGAATGACTTCTGAAATCACTTCCGACAGTGAGATAGAAGCATGGATGTATTGCTCTCCCTGTTACATGGCCATAGCAGAAGCCGAGACAGAGCCAGGAGAGGAAACAGAGAATCTGTTCTTCTGTTACAGAGCTCCTACAGAGACAGAGACAGAGACAGAAGTAGAAGCAGAAGCAGAGACAGAAGCAGAGACAGAGACAGAGACAGAAGAGGATGGATATGATATGGACGAAGAAGGTTATGAAAGTGAGCCAGAAGAATCTATTCCACATGAAGAGAATATATTTGGAGAAGAAGTTCCAGAAGCATCAGAAGCAGACGAGCTCATGCTATGGGACAGAATGGCAATGGTACCATTTGGTCTGGTAAATGGATCTTCTCATATGCAAAATCTTTATAAGAAATGGATTAAGAAGAACAAGCCGTCTTTCAGCAGTGGCTCATGCCGTCCTAACCCATTTTTGCCAAGAAAAGATGATGATGATACACCGTGCCAACAAGCACGAATCCCACAAACCCAACAGGCACCAGAGGGTTCTTGTTATGTGACGTTCTTGGATGTGTCATCTTCAGAAGAGGAGTTTTCAAGCCAAGAGGTAATTAATCTTGAAACCAAACCCGAAACGGCTCTAATCCGATTTCAACATCTTAAGGAGCACCCTAAGTCTCCACCAAAAGAAAAAGTTGGTTCTAGTGGAACATTAGAAGAGGACACCACTCCCTTGAAGGAGTCGGATCTGTATCCAGAAGCAGTCCGTGAGACCTTCATCCGTGAAGTAAAAGGTGAAAGGCAGTTAACTTTTGTGGATGCAGAAGGCACTGAACGCCACTTGAAGGTGGGTAGCAGTCTCCCAGAAGAGGAGTTGTCAACCTTGTACAACTTGTTGAAAGAAAATTTGGACGTGTTTGCATGGTCTTACAAAGACCTAAAGGGGATTGATCCCACAATATGTCAACATCATATTGACTTGGAGCCTGATGCCAAGCCAGTACGGCAACGACAGAGGCGAATGAACCCGAATTATTCCACATTGGTGAAAGCGGAGCTGCTAAAGCTTCTGGAAGCCGAGTTCATCTATCCAGTGGCAAATAGTGAATGGGTTTCACCCATCGTGGTTGTACCCAAGAAGAATGGCAAATTGCGAATATGTGTGGATTTCCGAAAGCTTAATTCCAAGATGAAGAAGAATCACTTTCCTATCCCTTTCACATACCAACTGTTGGACACGGTGGCAGGACATGAGTTTTATTCCCTTTTGGATGGATTTAGTGGATATAACCAAGTCCAAATCGCAGAAGAAGTCTAGTCCAAAACAACCTTCACCACAGAATGGGGGACCTACGCTTACCGAGTGATGCCATTTGGGCTCTGCAATGCCCCTGTTACTTTCCAATGAGTCATGATGGCTGCATTTCAAAATCATCTGCACAATTTCATTGAGGTATATTTGGATGACTTCTGTGTCTATAGTTTGATCCGTGAACACTGGGAACACCTGGAACAATGCTTTGACCGATGCCGAGAGTATGGGATTTCCCTCAACCCCGACAAATGCATCTTTGGGGTCTCTTCTGGAGTTCTGTTGGGCCACATTGTCTCTGTACAAGGGATATCAACAGACCCTGCAAAGATTGAAAAGATCGCAGCTCTGACCGCACCCACCAACCTCAAACAGTTGAGGGGATTCTTAGGCCATGTGGGTTACTACAGAAGGTTCATAGCTCATTTTGCAACAAAGGCAACCTCCTTGCACAAGCTTCTGAGGAAAGATGCAGAGTTTACTTAGACGGAAGAATGTGACAAAGCCTTCCACACTCTGAAGCAGTGTCTGATTGAGGCACCCATTATGCAACCTCCTGATTGGACGAAAGAGTTTCATGTACACACTGATGCATCAATTGAAGGCTTAGGTGCTGTCCTTTGCCAGAAGGGCTCCTCGAAGCTGGATCAACCGATCTATTATGCAAGCCGAAAAGTCACTGATAGAGAACGGAACTATACAGTGACAGAGCTGGAGTGCTTGGCAATGGTGTTTGCCCTGGAAAAGTTTCGCCATTACCTCCTATCTACCCACTTTAAATTTTATGTGGATCATGAGGCCCTGTCCTTCTTGATGAACAAAGCAGATGTGAAAGGACGAATGATGAGATGGCTCCTTCTATTCCAGGAGTTCGACTTTGAGGTGATTACTAAGCCCGGTCGTTCCCATGTTCTGGCTGATCATCTGTCGCGGATCCCACAAACTGCAGACGAGGAGCAGGATGATCCCGACCTCCCTGATGCTTCCCTATTCTTGGTAGAAACTGTAACTCCCTGGTATGCAGACATTGCCAATCTGCTGGCAACCCAACAGTACCCTCCTGGCATTTCTAGTCGGGAGAGGAAGAAGCTTATGCTAGAATCAGCCCCCTACACCTTGTTAGGCGGTGCACTGTACAAGAAAGGCAAAGATGAAGTGCTCCGAAGATGTGTTGCAGGAAATGAGATTGGGATTGTTCTGAAGGCTTGCCATGACGAGCCATGTGGAGGCCACTTTGCAGGAGAAGCTACAGCCAGGAAGGCTCTGCTAGCAGGTTATTAGTGGCCTACCATCCACAAGGATGCCTATGATTACTGTAAAAGATGTGATGCTTGTCAGAGAATGGGGAAACCCACCAAGACAAGTGCCATGCCACTGCAACCTATCCTTCCCCTAAAGCCGTTTGAGAAGTGGGGCATTGATTTCGTAGGCCCAATCGATCCTCCCACCAGAAGGAAGCAGAACCGATACATCCTCGTATGTACGGATTATGTCACAAAGTGGTGTGAAGCTAAAGCCCTAAAGCGGGACGATGGTAACAACGTGGCCCTGTTCATGTACAAGAATATCATCACCCGTTTTGGCAGTCCCTTAGAGCTGGTAAGTGACAGAGGCACTCATTTCATTAATAAAGTCATGGAAGAATTGACAGAGTTGTATAAGATCCGGCATCGCAAGTCCACTCCTTATTACCCTAGAGCCAACGGCCAAGTCGAAGTCATCAATCGCATCCTCTGCTCGATTCTGACAAGAACGATTGCTGCACATCGTCGTGATTGGGATGATCGACTTACAGAGGCCCTCTGGGCGTATAAAACCTCCCATAAAGCAGCAACAGGACAGACACCATTCCAGCTGGTGTATGGTACAGAAGCTGTTTTTCCTGTTGAACTGGAATTACCCTCTTTGAGAGTGGCTATCAAAGAGCGTTTGGGGGACGATGATTCACTGCAACGCCGTCTCTTGCACCTGGAATGTTTGGATGAAATTCGTAGGATGGCTCTACAGTGCATGGATGCCACACAAGCTCAACGCAAGGCTTACCATGACAGCTTCATTAAGCACAAGGAGTTCAAAGAAGGTGATTTGGTCCTAGCCTATGATTCACGATTTGGCAAGTTTCCTGGCAAGCTCCAACAGCGGTGGATGGGCCCCTATAAGGTACTTTCCGTCAACCCTAATGGCTCTGTCCAAGTGCAGATCCTGGATGCCTCTGATGATCCCTTTCTGATTAATGGATATCGCATGAAGAAGTACTTTCCTCCTTGGGGATCTTGACAATTACGGTCACTTGATCTTTTCCCTCATTGGCGCGGCACTGTACTTCTTATGATGCTACTTCTGATAGCCGTTCTTCAGTTACTCCTGATGAAGTGGACGCAACCCTCTGTCCCCTCAAACCCCCCTTCCAGCCTTGATCTCTTATCCTCTATTTTCCACCAGCGACATGGCGAGGTTGGTTCTGACAAATGGTCTTTCTACCATTCCCTTGCTCAATTCGAAAAAAAAAAAGAAAAAAAAAGAGAAGAAAAAATATACATATCGGTCATGGGAGAAAAGGACTAAGGTCCCTGTCATGCCGACCTATTCTTCGAGCAAAGGTGGAAACACCCTCGGAAATAGAAAAAAAAGAGAAGAAAAAAAGAAAAACAAAACTGTTATGAGAGAAAAGGAAGCAATTCCCTGTCATAGCAGGCCTCGTTCCAAGAAAAGGTGGTAAACACCCTTGGGCGAGAAACTGGCTGTGGAAAAGGTGGCAACACCCAGCAGTCCAGAAAGTGGATTCATTGATTGATATCCCTAGGATCCAATTCGGAAGCTACCTCCCTTGGTACTCTGTGTCCTGGGTCTTTCTGCAGAGTGTCTAACTGTCCTCTAGCAGACGACATGTTCCTGTCCAACACAACGTTCGATTTGATGGCTACCTCCCTGGGTACACCTCTTCAACAACTGATGACGCGATCTTCATCGACAAACAATCAAGTGACGTGAGCTTTCACCCTAACCGGATGGGGACGTGAGCATGGATTGCCCTCTGTAACTATCAACAGAGAGTGAGACAGAGGGTGGGGTGAGAACCAGTCTTTTCCCTTCAAATCAAATGAGAGGTGCGAAGTGTGAATGCAGTGTTGCACCCACGGGATGGGCCTCTCAATGCACAAAGCACAATTTATTCTGTGCACTGCACTATAAGGCTCCCTGGCCTTCCTTCTCGCACCGTATGCCGGCACAGGGAGGGATGCACCGTTACACCATCAAATGCGCACAAGGCATATAATCTTTGCACCAGTGACCGTGAGGATTACATCAACGGGTTTCAGGAAAAGGCTGCCCTCCTGTATCTATCAACAGAGCGTGAGACAGAGGGTGGGTTGAGTGTGATTGGAGTTTCTTTAATCAATTACCGAGAGGTGAGATTGAGGGACGTTACGACACTTGGAGTCAGGTATGTTCCCGTTTCCCTATGTACCCACGGGATGGGTCTTTGCCATCATCACAAGACACATCACCATGTTCTGTACACTGCATTGTAAGGCTCCCTTGCCTTCCTCCTTGCACTTATGCCAGATGGGTTGGACGCACTAATGCACCATCAACTGTGCACCCTGGCATACTCCTTCTGCACCATTCCCTTGTTGATTTCTCAATCGGGTATGAGATATGGGTTTCAATCCTTATTCCTCGAGTGATATTAGTCATGGGGCGAGTGACTGTTTTTTCATTCCATTTGAGTGATTGTGAGTGGAGTGCAATATCCCTCGTCATCGATAAATTTCCTGCGCTTCCTTCCATCAGCTACCTCCCTGGGTGCTGCCGCGCAGTCCCTGCTATGAAGGACGTGTACAGCGAAGATGCCTTGGTACCTCCAGAAGCCGACAACAACACTGGACGTGCCATCGACACTCAACCTTGCTTCTTGATGAAATGGGCCAAGTTTTCCTAACCCTCCCACTTTGGTTTCTTCGTGACGGTCATGTTTTAAGTGTGGGGACATTAGTGGATGGTCTGTGGCGTGGTCCTAGGTCCCTGTTGCTCGGTTAACCCTATCTGTTGAGGTCTTAAGTGTGGGGATGCGTCCCTGCGCGTCTACTTTTCATATCCTTCTGCATATGCCTCAACCTGCTCATACATGTATGGCATGCCTTGCTATTACCCTGATGGGGTCCCTTCCCACCCACACGTTCATTTTCCACCCACCCTTGGGGCTGTTCCCTTGCAGTTTTCCTTCCTTCTCTGCTTTTGAGGATCTGCCATGTGAATGCACCCTACGTTCACCGAAGTCCAAATCCAACCTTATAGCCCTGTTCCTCCCTTTGAACTGACCATTTTTCCCTTTTACCTACCCCTGTTCCGGTGTACGGTTTTCGCGTTATTAATTTTTGAAGTATTTTGTGCACATTAGCCGGTTTTCCATGTGAACGCACTTTTCTTGCTTTGGCACCGTGATCTGATGTCATAGCCATGACAACCACTTTTCCCTTGACATTTTTTCTTTTTACTCCGCGTCATTCCGATGCACGGTTTGTCCAATATTAATTTTCCGGTTTTTTTAAGACTTTTTCGTGCGTCTTTTTGACATTTTTCCATGTGAACCTACTTTGTTTGCATCGGAATTCCACTTTGATGTACCAGCCGTGTCCCATGTGTCTTCCCCCACCTTTTTCCTTTTTCCTCCACCCTTTTTCGACTTTCGGATTTTTACTTATTAATTTTTAAATGAGTTTTTGGGTGTATTTTTGGAGTTTTTTGGCATGTGAACCCCTCCTACTTCCACCGGAACTGCGGTTTAACATGCCAACCCTGTGTCACTCCTTCCTGCGACGATTTTTCCTTCTTATTACGTGTCATTCCGGTGAATGGTTAGTCTGATATTAATTTTTGATCCCATTTTCGGGTTTGTTTTTTGGGTTTTTTCCACGTGAACGCATCTTCTCTCCATCAGAACTATGTTTTGATGTGATAGGATTGTCGGGCACGTCTTTCTGCACAGTTTTCCTTTTTTTTGCACCTCATTCCGATGCACGGATCTTCCGATATTAATTTTTACTTGCGTTTTTTGGTTCTTTTTTGTGTTTTTTGCACGTGAGCACCCTTTACCCCCCCGAAACCTCCGTCACACATTTTCCTTGTTTTTCCCCTGTCGTTTTGGCCACTTTTTATTTTTACGCTATTTCGTTTTGACGTCCGGATTGGGAGTTATTAATTTTTCTTTATTTTTATGAGTATTTACGCGCTCCGTCTCGCGCATGAACGCGCCCTTTTTCACTTTTACCCGTCTTAACGCGCCCCGGTCGTGTCCGCGTGCTCCGTCCCTACATCCAGGCGTCCTTTCCCTCCCGTCATCGCAAAATTTTTTTACCCCTGCCCCGCGCATGCGCGCGGGACAGGGGCGTCTCACCTCTTCTTTTGTTTTTCTTTTTTAAAAAAATTAATTATTCAATTAATTTATTTATTTATTTTTAAATATATATATATATTTTTTCCCTCACCCTCCCTTTCCCCCAACGGACCCCTCTCCTCCCAACTACCCTTCCTCTCTCTCTCTCTCTCTCTCTCTCTCTCCCTCTCTCTCTTCTCTTCTTCCTCTCCCCTCTTTCTCTCTCCCCGGTCCTCCCACCTGCAACCGTCCTCCTTCCCTCTTCCATCCCCTCCCCTTCTTCCTCCATCCCCTGCCCTTCTTCTTCCTTCATTTGCCCTCCCTCTCTCCTCCTTCCGCCTCCTCCGCCCTCCCCCTTCTCCTCCTTCCCTCTTCCTTCCCCCACCTCTCCTCCTTCCTCTCCCCTGCCTTCTTCTCCCGCCTTTCTCCACTTCCCCCGCCTTCCTTCACCTCCTGCCCCCTTCCCCCTCCCCCTTTCTCCTTCCTTCCTCCTCCCGCTCCTCCTCCTGTTGCCCGCATCCCTGCCGCCGCCCGTCCCCGACAGAGCTGCCGCCGCCTGCACCTGCTGGTCGACGTCGTCCGCCCCGGCTACCACGTCCGCCGCCCTGACGAGCTGCCGCCGCCGTCGGAGGATGCCGCCGTCGCCGTCTGAAGCAGTCGCCTCTGACTCCGCCAACCTCGCCACCGCCGCGCGCCGCCAACTCCGCCAAAGTCGCCACCGCCGCCGCCGCCGCTTCTTCCTCCTCTTCCTCCTTCTTCTTCCCCCTCCTCCTCCTTCCTCCCTGTCACCCCAGGGAGGTTAACTTAACTAACCCTACTTAGCATTAACTAATCCTAATTCACTTAACCTAACCATCATTAACTCAACCTAACTAACCCTAGTTAGGTTAGTTCCCCCTAACCCTAGTTAGGTTAGTAACCCTAACCCTAACCCTAACCCTAACCCTACTTAGGTTAACTAACCCCCTTTAGGTTAGTCTCCACTGACTTAGTCCCCCTAACTGACTTATATGACTTCCCCTAGACTAACCTAGTTCCATTTGACTAACCTGACTTGCCTTAGTCTGACTTACATGACTTACACAGACTACCAGGACTTAGCTGACTTAATTTGACCTCCCTTACCAAACTAAGCTGATTTTCCTGATTTAACTGATTTCATTAATTTATAAATAAATTTCCACCTCATAAAAATTCAGAAAAAATTCTAAAAATTCCCTTCGCTTTTTGCCAATTTTTTGAAATTTGTCAGCTGGAAATTTCCAATCCCAAAATTTCTGAAAATTACATATTTCCTTATTTCTCCCAAAAATTACCAACAAATGTCAAAAATTCATTTACCATTAGTAAAAAATTCTTTAGAAAAATTCTACAAAATTCCCCTCACCCTTCATTTTTTATTTTAAAATTCATTTTTCACTTTAAAATATTTTCATACATGGAACCCTTTTTTTATAAAAAAAAACCAACAAACAACAATTAACCCTACAAATCCCCATCTTATTTTCATACCCTAAATTGTGGATATTTCCTCCATGGCTGAATTTTCATTTTCTCCCTTCATCACATATTCATGTGCTATCTCTCTTGCTTTTATTATTATTCTTCTTTAACAAAAAAAAAACACAACAAAAAAAACAAAAAAAACAATTTTAAAAAAAACAACACAAAAACAAACCCTACATAATAACAACTTTAAAAAAAAACAAACAACCAAATAAACGACACCACACTATAAAACCAAAACAAACACACCTAACATATAACCCCACTCCCATCCACAATCACACCTTAAAAATTCATTTCAAATCAACAATCCCACTAAGATGTTCTCTTTGTTGTTTCGTCAGTGGTCTTTACTTTTCCTTTACTGAATTCACTTCTTCTGGGGGACTCTTCCGTGCGCATTTCTGCATTACATACACACCCCTTTCAGGTATTTATTTTATGTGCTTTATTTATTTTCATTTTCCCCTTAATCACAAATTAATTGTTAAAATGAACTCTTTATTCACCCACAGTTTCCACGCGCATTCGCGCTATACACACATATCTTTTTAATTAAAATAAACCCACCGTTCACTTAGCACGCGCTACATGCGCTACAGAGGCACTTTAATTTTTAATTAAAATGAACCAGCCGTCACGTGCGCACGCGCTGGCAAAAAAGCGCTCCACATCACCTTAATTTATAATCAATGAACTTGCATTTAGAGACCCAGTCTGGATATCGAAGTCCGGGATTCGAATTAAAGCACCGTTTTCACATAATAATTGGTAATTAAATTTATAAGAAGGAACCGCCGTTTTCTTGCTAAGGTTTATCACTTAATAAAAATTCACCCATTTCTTAATAATTTCTTAAAATCAACCCTTCATTAAATTAATTCCCCCTCACTGCACTTAATTCCCCTTTTTAATGAACCGTTTCGGGGGATGTATATGCGCAGTCATTAGAGTTATTTCCTGGTCAAACACTGGTTTATCAACGATGTAGTCTTGATATGTGTCGGATGTGGTATTGTTTTGGTTTACTGTCTTTGTTACGGTTCAGGGTACGGTATGCAGTTTTTTCTTTTATTGCCTGATACGGGGTTCTGGATGTTTGTTTGCTGCATAGCATGAAGCTTTCGGTCGCATATGTCTCAAGGTCATGTCGAATTTTTTCTAGACTGTGGTTTGCTTGGGGTTAGTTGGTTGAGTCACGTTTTATTGTTTTGGCTGTTCTCTTATCCTTCAATTTTTGTCTGTTGCTTTGCAGGCATTCTCCTTGATTGTCTGTGTTTGTGGTGTGTGTGTAACCATCTGAATGGCGCCTTCTCATGCTCCTCCCCCTATCTAGTACGTCCCATTCGTTAGTAGGGATTATTCTTCCCTACTTACTTTTGAGCCTCTCACGAAGGCGGGACTCACTGCTTTTGTGGCTACTTCTTTTCCATTGCTTCCCGAGGATCCGTCGTTATGTGATGAGTTTCTGGCTTCTTACAGCAAGAAGACAGGCCTAGTCCAGGGAATTTCTATGACTTTGACACCTCGAGGCTTAGGGAAGGCTCTGTCTCTTCCCTCCAAAGGTGAACCTTTTGTTACCACTCATCAGCTTTTCTCTAATGATGAGATTCTGAAGCTGTTGCAAAAGCAGACAAGGAAAATGCTGGATGTTAAGAAGGTGATCAACTCTTCCGGAGTTTCCTTTTCTATGATCACGGATCCCGTATGGAAGATGATCTGTCATTTCTCCAGGACAGGTTTATGCATGCCAAAACGCCATCCCAGTACTTGTCCAAAGAGCTTTTTACAGCTTCCAGGATGGTGTTGAAAGGAGTTGCTATTGATTGGAGCACTTACCTCCTCACTAAAATGGATCAACATTTCGTCAAAGTCACCAGGGGTAATGTTACCAATGTCACATATGGATCATATTTGTCTGCCTTCTTGACCTATTCAGGTTTACAGAAGACAGTGCCTCCACCTCCTCCATCAGATCCAGTACCTCCTCCTCCACCTTCAGATGAGTCAGAACCTATTGACATAGAGGATGATGATTCTCCGCCTCCCCTGGTCATCCAGCGCAAACACTTGAAGAGGGTAGCGGATAAAGCTCCTTCCGTACTTCCTTCAGTGCCCATCCCTGCTACCTCTGGTAGTGATCTCCCTGGGTATCTCACTTGTAATAACCTGTTCAGAGCACATCACGAAGGATCATTGGACATATCAGTTCCCTCCCTGAACAGTCTAGTCTCAGGAGATGCAATTCCTTTCCTCTGTAAAGATATTCAGAGTTCCATTGAATTGTCAGTGACAGCCTGTGTTCAACAGCTGTACGTGTCTTTTTATGAAGAACTCATGCAGTCTAAGGACCAGTTACATAAGGCAACATCTGCGTTAGCTTCTGCTAAGGATACCCTAGCAGATTTGTTTAAGCAAATGGAACAACAAACCCAACTGGTTGCCACCCAAAGCGATGAGCTCTCTTCTTTGAAGATCCAGTTACTAGAGGCTCAATCCCAGGTTACTAGCCTTTCAGCGGAGAAGGAGAGGATGTCCAGAGAAGCGCAGGAGTTCCAAGCTATCTTAGATGACAAACTTTCAGCTTTACAGACTGCTATTGACACAGTGGCCTCCCAAGCCTCCCAAATCCAGCAGTTGCAAGATCCACTGGCAAAGTCACGCTCTATTCCTCCAAGCCCTAATGTTCCCTTGATTCCTTCTCTTTCACAGCAGGACTTGGCTGCTCTTCAGAGACAAGCTACCTTGTGTCCTCTATTCCACGATAAAGTGGAAAGATTGCAGTCCAGAATGGACTTGTTATGGTCTACCTTTGAGCAGTTTCAGGAATATGTTCCACCAGACCATTCTTTCTTTGTCCACTACTACTTACAGAAGTTGGTCTTCTATATAAAGCTTTCCACGATGGATTTACCTCTTCCAAAGGATGGATGGAGTGGGGCTTGGTCTGCTGAGTTGTTGACAGAGGTAGTAAGAATGGTGTTTGAAGATTCTGTCACGCCAGATACCATGTTGATGTCATACATGTATCTACGAGGAGACTTGTTAATTCCAGATGAGGTGGATATGGCATGGTATGTGGGGGATGTGGTATTACAAGCTGTTTTGTATGTCAACCATTTGGAGTTGCGCATAGCTGACATGTTCCAGAGTTATTCCTCCAAAGTGGCTGATTGTCATGATAATTCCTGGCATCCCATGATTGATTCTGTGGTCCTGAATCAAAGACAAAACACCGCTCCTACCTCTGCCCAGAGTACTAATCAACTGCGGATGGATCTCTTAGCCTATCTTTCAAAACATAATCCGTTTGATTCTACCTTCTTTGATGCCTATCATCGACGATCTCTCTTAGGACCTTCTGTTCCTACCCTTCTCTATTACCAACAAATTGCTCACCGCTATGCTATATATCTTTCCCTTTGTCAATCTAATTCCACAATTATTTTACCCCTTCTTTTCCAACCTTCATCTTTCCCTCAAATTTTCATTTTTACATATTGTTCCTTTATTGAGGATAGGGTATTTTCCCCTTCTCCACCCTGTCCTTCTCCATCCATTCATGTACCCTCTACATTTCCTATTTATCAGTTAACACCCTTCCTTAGTGATTCCCTCCAAATTTCTGCCACTCCTTCTTTAACCTTTTCTTCCTTTTATGAGTTTTCCTATCCCTCACTTCATCCGCTTTTCCTTATTCCATTACCCTCTCCTAACACTTCTATATCTCAACCACCTCAGTTGGTTAGTGACTATGACGGGTTTGATAATCAGATTTCCAGAAGAAGGGGATGGAGTTCGGATGATTCCCTTACAGGACCTCATATCAATTGGCCAGTAATTCCAGGAGAATGGACAGCTTCCAGTCAAGCTTATCAGAACTATGTTCATTTTGCTCAGCAGTATTCACAGTCTGCAGATCCCTCAGTGAGATTAACTGCTCACTTTGCTTGGTACCTGGCGTATATGCATAGGCACTCTCATAATGATTCCAAGCCTATTCCAAAGTTGTGCATGAATGTCAATGTGAGCATTGATTCCCAACAGCTGGATATATTGTATTTTCATGCCCTTTGTTTGCCTAGCAGATACCTGGTCCTGTTGGAAAGGATGTGCTGTCTTCAGTTTTTTCAAAATCCTCCCAAAACCTTTGTAGATGAATCCTTGTCTATGGATCGTTTCCGACAACATCAATCTTTCAAGAGGGATCATCTTCATTGATACCTTTCCAATGTATGGTGCATGCTTTTTAATGAAAATCTCTCTTTTTGGAGGAGTTATTCAGATGGTTGTGTTGTATTAGTGTTTGTGTTGTGAGTTCATTTATGTAATACGAGCGTGGTGGTTTTCTATTGGATTGGATTTCGTGTGCGAGCTACATTTTGGAGAATTGTGGTGCTGGGTTCGTGGTTGTAGAGTTGAAGCTAATGCTGATGAAGAAGAAGACAACTCTTATATCCTTTACAAATTTGTTGTGATTTTTAGTTTGATCAGAGGTGTTAAGGTATAAAGGGTTTTCCTTTCTTTGTATTTTTATATCAGAAATAGGTTATAAGTTGGGGTCGTGGTGGATGGATTCTTTTTGAAGAGATATTGAAGATCAAAGTTGCGATTTTAATCACAATTTTATCTTTGGTAAAGGGGATAACATTTACATTGTTACAAAATCACTAAAATACACACCTATATGAGGGGGCCACATCCACATCCACATCCACGTCCATAATTAATAAATGATATACACAAAAGTGTTACGTGCATGCATTTGTAAAGGGTAGGAATACTCAAAATTAAAGGCCAAAGGTCTTATAATAACAAATGTATCAAAGTTTCAAAGAAATAATAAAATACGAAGGGGTGTGCTTTTTGGGGAAGAGGTGGGGTGGAGTGCACGAATGGTTATGTGCCTCTCTCCCTTTCCTCTCTTGTCCAATGGCACATGCTCCTTTTTGGTGGTGCAAAAAGTTGTTCTCTCTTCTCTCTCCTCTGTCTTTTGTGCAGAAATTCTTTTTTTCCTTTTTGTTCTTGTATAATGGTTGAAGCTATGGATGAAGATGATGAAAATAACGAATCAATTCATTATTAAGTGGAAGATTTATGGTTTCTTTTTAGTTTTGAGATTAATGGCTCAGCCATGTGCATAGATTTTGCACGCTTCTACCTTGGTTTCATATTTATTTCCTGCCGTGGGAGGGTTGCTGTCATTTTGGTGCGCAGCCGGAGAAGAAGCTAATCTCAAATTTTGGCAAGCAATAACTCTTCTTGGAGGGCAGAGCATAAGAAAAAGCAAAGCCATATGATGTAGGGATCAAAGATGTTGCCAGAACCACAAGAAAATATGTTTTTGCAAGAGTAGGAGCATACAGAAAATACCTGACTTCACTAGAGGAAGGGAAAATGAGGCACACAGACTAGGCAGACAATATCAAAAGATGGGAAGTGAAGAGCTTTGGGGGATTTGATTTGAGAAAAAGAAGAACAGGATGTTCCGACACTCATTCAAGCCCTTTTGATTCATAGGGGGTCTTAGTTCTGGAGAAAACTCAAACCCATTGCCACTGTTATTTTGGTTGCCCTCAATCATGTAGAAAGAAAGAAGGAAAAGAAGAGAAGGGTGAACTACCTTCCCTAAGCCTTCCAATGGCTCTTCCTTCGAGCACGCATGCACCATTATTAAAGTGGAAGCAAAAGAAGGGGCGGAAGAAGAAGAATTTGAGTGAGAAAGAGAGAGAGATGGATCGATATCAATGCGTTGAGAAGCCGCGCCCCTTGGAACGCCTATACGGGAGAATGAGATCCGCATCACCACACCGCCATTTCCTACAGGGCAGAAGCACGAAAAAGAATAATTGAGGAAGCAGACGGCACTCTCGGTACTGGAAGGAAAATAGTACTTTCGTTGCATTAAGAAAAGGAAGCAAGTACAATGCTTTATAAGAAAGTAGGAAACTGCAGTAGGCACCACTGTGCATATGGGATAGGTAAGCCTGCATGTCCTTGGCCCTGAAGCTCCATACAAAGAGGCTATCAATGAGTATGATTGCTGAATCTCAACACCCCTCCTCAATCACAATTAGAAAGGCACAAAGTGTGTAGAGACTATAATGAGAACCACCTGCAAAGTGTGGGCACACCACAAACATGGTAGACATCAGAGGTTGTCGCAGAAAAGGCTAAGTGTGGGCACTAAAACATGATGGACATCCAGAGGCTGTAACAGGGGCCTCACAAAGTGTACAGGGACTCTAATGCCAAGTTACATGAGGAGTTTACAAAGCTTATGGCAAGAAGCATTAGGGCTAGGAAATACAAGGATTTTAAAACAGTCTATCAGAGTAATGAGAGTAGAAGGACTGATGAGGCTTGTCTTTCCAATCCTGGTGGTCTTCATCTTCATCTTCATCTTCATCTTTTGGTCCATGGTCTTCTTCTTCTTTCACAGCTGCAAGATAGGCCTTTTGGGACCTCTTGCTAGCATGACAGAACTTCTCAGTGTGTCCGGTCCTTTTGCAGAAGTCACAGAAGAGCAATTCCTTTTTACCTTTGTATCTGTTGTTTACATATAACATTTGTTCATCCTTTGAAGTGCTAGGCTCTTCTTTGCTTTTAAGTTTCTTTTATTCCTCTAGTAGAGAGACTTTAATATCAACAAGTTGAGGATCAGGCATATCGGTTAGAGTGGTTGATACATTATCATAGGCAGGATGCATACTTTTTAACAAGACACCAATACAAACATCTTCATCCATTTTTAGATTTATCCCTGCAAGTTGGGTTAGGAGACTTTCCATGTAATTTAGATGGGATGCCAGGGATGTATGAGGCTTCATATCAAGTCGGAAAAATTCAATCAAAAGACCATACTTAGACGACTTTGACTGTGCACCAAATAAGGTATCCAATTTGTCCCAAGTGTCATGGGACGTGTCACAGGCATCCACATGATGGATGTAGATGTCATCCAATTCCAGCTTAATGATGGCTTGTGCCTTGTCATCATTCTTCTGCCAAGTAACTGTAAGGTCCGCATCTCGAGGTTTCTTTTCTTTGCCATTTGTGATGGCCCAGAGACCCTTCTTCATCAGGATGAGCTTGATGCGGGTTTGCCAGGTGTGAAACCCGACTCCCTTGAACCGAGCATTTGCAGAGTCTTTTCCCATGTTGGATGGCTGGAGCAGTAGCAAATCAGCTCCAAGATTCTCAGATTTTACAAGTAAAAGAGCAGATTATAATGTGTCAAGAGATACACACAAGTAATGGTAGTGTGAAAACACACTATGTAGAGACTTGATGTTGAGCTTGAATCTTCCTTGCTCGGGGTCGTCAATCCTTCTTCAATCTTCTCAGGTCCTTCCTCTCCTTGATTTGGTGCTGGGACAGTAGATCAGAGTGGCAGTGGGTTGCTCCAAGTGGTAGGAGAGAGAAAATGATGAGATTTTTGAGCTTTGATGAAACTAGCTATGGCTGATAGTTTAGGGTTTCAGACAGGGGCCTGGTTTTTTTCAAATTGCAGGAGCTGTAGTTGATTATTTTGAAAACTTTTTTTATAGAAATGAAGCTTACTTAAAGCTCTTCCAAAGCCCTATCCTCCTCGTCAAGATCGCAACATCTACAGCGCGCGCAGAGCGGACGAACAGACCAGGTGCAGATTTTGTCAGCAAACACGAATTTCAACAATGCCGTGCTGGTTGATCAACAATGTGGACGATTTTTGTGCCAGAGGGAGAGCCCTAAGTAGAGAAAGATATGTCTAGAAGAGAGTTCATGAAGATATGCTCTACAGAGAGAGATATGAAGGCTCCATGGAGGGTATGTCTTGCAGGTCACGGTTGAAGACTATGGCAGTGTGACTGAGAATTTTCACAATGCTGAGCTTCAAATAGCCAAATGTCATGGATTGATGTGATATAGGGAAGCTTTGTGAGCTGGAGAACACTTTTCCAAAAGGAAGCTCCAAGAGATTTGACCTGTGGAGTGAGATATAAGTGACTCAATCTGACAGGGTGCTGCTGGCTATGGCTGCCATGGAAGCTCAAGTGAAGGTAGAGTTGGGAGATGAAGTCATGGGATGAAACTGAGCTGACCAGAGGTTAATATGAGCTGAGAGAGAGCAGAGGAGAGCTAAGCCGAGCTGAGCCATGCCTGACTGGGCTCTGATACCATGTTGAGAAACACGGATCTAGAGCATGGCTATGGTGGTTCAAAGACGGGAAGAAGACTCATGTAGACATAGACTCAGACACTGACTGTCACACGAGTGAATTAGGTTTCAAGATTGAGACTTGAACTCATAAACACAATCTTGTGTGTGGACAATGACACTAACACTTTACTGGAAGGAAAAGAGTATTATCATTGCATTAAGAAAAGGAAGCAAGTACAATGCTTTATAGGAAAGTAGGAAACTACAGTAGGCACCACTATGCATATGGGATAGGTAAGCCTACATGTCCTTGGCCCTAAAGCTCCATACAAAGAGGCTGTCAGTGAGTGTGATTACTGAATCTCAACAACCATATTTGCACAAGAGGCTTAGCATCTACTTTTTAAATTAATTCTCTATTGACACAACTACAAATCAAAACCCTTCATATTTGCATATTCCTAAGCAAAAATGTCATGAAACTCCTTGCATGGCTGAACCAACTACCACTTAAACTCTTCCTCCATGAAGATGCTCATTTTAATGGGTTTAATACTTGTATCAATGTCCAATTTGACCTCTTGAATATCATCTTCTAGCACTCTCATTGATTTATTCATGGTATGCTCATACTTCAATTCTGCATCAATAATAGCCTACTAAAGAGACTAACTTTGTCCAAGGCCTCATCAGTCTCCATCTAAGTCTTGTCCTACTCCTTGTGAACTTCTTAATCACTTTCTTAACTTTCTCTTATAGAATCACTACTTGCTTGCTCCAACTACTAACTTCTTGTATGAGATTAGCCTTTTCTTGTAGTGGGTTAACTATTTCTTATAGTGAGATGATTGTTTCGTGTAGGGGGTTGGCTATTACTTGTTCCGGAGTGAGTATCTCTTGCTACGGGGTGATTGTTTCCTATTGCAAGGTTTTAGTTTCCCACAGTGGAGTTGCAAGCAATGAATTATATTTGGCCAAAATCTTTTCTACATCCACTTCAAGCACATGCACCACAATAGGATTAGCTTGTAGAAACAACTCTTCTTCATCATCTTCAATATGAGGAGCCACATTTATGGTTTGAGACACTAAGGGCCAATTTTTCAGCTTCAAAATGACTTGATTAATTGTTGAGAGTTTTACCTCCTTGCCTCCATGAGGGATGATCAATGTATTAGCTCCCCAATCCTACTTCAACATTGACAATTGAAACCAAGGTCTTCCTGATAACATATTGTAAGAGTTTCCTAATCCTTCCCTCCGAAGGATGACAAAACTAACCTTAAACTTCAAACCCGCAACTCTTATGAACAAATTCTTAAGGATTCCAAAAGGCTTCAATTAGCACTGGTTTGCCATCTTCACTTGAAACAGTGTTGATACTAATCATTGCATCTTGTGAGAGAGATACAACTCCTCGAGAATTATATTTACTCTAGATCCTCTATCCAACAAAACATAATCAAGTTTACTATCCAAATACTCCACTTGGATAGTGGGAACTTTGTAATCCGCTACTTTTGATTGCATAGGGATTATTACTTGGTAATCTAGTGCATTCCTTTGATCTCAACATATTGTTTCCAAACTATCCCTTGAGTAACCATGATCTTAGACAAAAGCTACTCCTTGAAACTTGGAATCAAGTCAAGGATTTGTTTAAGACTCAATTGTAATAGACATTTAGCTAATGATTTAGATAATTCATGTGAGCCTTACCATGCCCACTCGGAATCCAAACTTCCTTCGAAAGCATTTTGCTACTGCAAGATTTGCTGTTGTATGGTACTTTGTTATTGACTTTCTTGCACATCCAATAGTGGGTCTATGGGGCTGAACCATGGTATGCACTTTTTCTTCTACAATGTGAGCACTTCTTTTGTGGCTACTTTCCTAAGCCTCTCCTACTCTTCCTAATCTATCTTAGTCTTAGCTTTTGCTCCAGTTATCACTAAGACTTCCATATCATCTGGATAGTCCTCTACAACAATACACTTGGAACAATCACAACAATGTCATTCTAATCCCTTTTGGTTTTTACTCGATTCCCTATTAGCTGGCACCTATCTCTCTACAATTTTCTTGCTCTTTTGCTTCAGTTGTTGGCCGAACTCCTGGCTCTCTATGATCTTTGCAAGAATCTCCACTAAGACCATTGCCACAAGTTATTGACCATGGGGCGCTCCTGCTAGTTGCATTTCTTGTTGACTCCTACTCTACATCCCTCTCTTAGCCTTGTGGCATACCCATAACTCATAGTTTGGTCTGGACATGTGTCCCTCCCTACACGCTATAGTAGTAAGGCTCTCATTGCTATTGCTGAAGATTATTCAATTGTCTTGGTTAGTCATTACCCCACTCCTTTGGTGGTTGACCCTTCCTACCAAAACCTCAAAATCCTCTTTGTTGTACCATTTCTGGTACAATTTGATTCACCGATGATGGTTGCATTCTAGCATTCTATACCATTGGATTATTCTAGCATCTTTTAGTCTCATGGTCCATCTTCTAAAATAGATATTACATGACTTGACATTTCTTATAGTAGCAACCACTCCCATACCTACTAGTTGTTTCTTAATTTTCCTTTCAAGCCTCTTTTCCAAGGCTATTTTATTTTCTTTGTCGATGCTCTTTTTCTTGTCCCTTGAGGATCATCTATCCTTATGGGACTTATTTTCCTAGCATTTGTGCCTTCTCTTCTCTCTCTTATCATCCAAGTCACTTGACTTCGCATGTCTGAATCTGAACCTAATGAGGAGTCTTCATCTTCATTGATGTTCTATAAGTCAGAATCTTTGACGTCAGAATCTAAAGAATGCTTACTTGCTATCTTCTTAAAATTGCCTTGTTGCCATGCCTCTTTTCCATTGTTCGGGTAGCATCTACTAGTATATAAATTATAGCATTTGTGTGCAAATCCACATTGGCAATGGTTTGATCCAAACCTTTTACAAAATACAAACTCTGCAAATCCAAAGAAGGCATGTTTGCAGCATCTAATCAATTTAAAAGATTTTTGAACTTTTGTACATAGTCTTGCACAAACAATGATCTCTATTTAAATTGTTTCAATTGCTTTAAATGATTTGTAGCTGTCTTACGTTTCTTGAATCTATTGAGGAAAGCATTTTTTAGTGCATTATATGTGGTAAAATGAGGAATATCATAGGTACTATACAAGTCCATAGCCTTCCCCTTGAAGGTTGCAACAAATTGCTACAACTTAACCTAATCCCCATACATAGTATTGAAACCACTTGTAATCCACCATGTCTTGAACTGAGCATCATGACAATTTAGGTCTTCTTTCTTCTTGTTAGAGAATTTGGAAACTCTAACCTTGGGATTGATAGGTTGATTCGGATTCATTGCATTCTACTTTCTAGACTTCTTCAATGGAGGTAAGGGATTGAAATTCAAGGACTTTTGTACTTCACAATAGCATTGCCCTCCAAGTATTAAGTGATGCAATCTTTCAACCACTTGCTTAGGAAGGATACCTTGATCCTGTTGAAGGGTTATTGTTCCTTCTTCATCTGAAAGACTTGGAATACTTAAAGGAGTTGGAGGATTTGGAGGAGATTCTGTAGATGTAGTAAGGGAGCGATACATTTGTAGCAGTACTTGCAAAGGTACGTGCATCTTCATAATCCTTCATGTAATTTGAAATCTATATCTTCATGTAGTGTGCCAAGTCCTCCTACTTCTCCTCTATCATCCTTCACTTCTTCCTACTATTGTTATATTGCGCATACTTCTCTAAGTTCTCTAGATTTGCTCCTTGTTATAGGATGATATTTGATTGGTATGGGTAATTCTCTACACATAGATGCAATACTAAATCTTGAAATTGTATCATCCTATTTCAAGAAATATACCATTGCTTTAGGTTTTGCAAGAAATTTTAGATTTCTACCATAAAAGAGAGTCTTTTTAGGTTGAGTTTTAAACCAGAGGTTTAGGAAAGCAATGGTAGGATTGCCAAAGTGTTACAACCCCTAATCTGTGTAGAACACGTAATAGGGTTATAATGTTGTACACAAGATTACAACAGATTATTGCACACAATGCAAAAAAAGATTATATCGTATTAGGTAATTAATAGAAAACTCAAATAGAACTCTGAGAATACATCATAAATGAACCATAACATCATAATGAAGATAAAAATCAGAGAATACAACTAAGAAATGGTAGAAATACGGAGTCTCTTTATGGTGCCAACTATCAAAAACTTTCTATTAGAGAGGAATCCCATCATAGGTCAACTCGTAATAAGGATAAAAAATGACACATACAAGACACCCTTTCAAGCACCACACCTGTAATAGCATAAGCAACTACACTTCATATGACATGCTACGTCTACTTACATCGTGAAATACCAAAGACTAATGTGTAGACCATACTAAGGGGAGTAAATGCAATGTAGTAAGCCATTAAAGGAGAAAAGCTTTTACATATTTGCAACACCATTCCTATATGGCTCTACATGTAGTCCTAATGTATGAGCTACCCTAAGCAAGCAAGGTATTGCTTAAAACAAAAACTAAATTGTTTATAGTGATACAAAAATAAGTGTTACTTGTCCTAGGCTACTTCAATTGAGCACGTAGAGAGATTTGAAGCTTTTTGCATTTTGATGAATACTTCATCGACACTTAGTTGTATGACCAAACCAGGACCAAACTCACGCTCCTTGGTAGCTACATCAAGCTATTCCCTAATTCATAGAAGGAATATTGCGGTTTTCACGAGGCCTTAGTGGTCTATTAACTTGTTTAGGTAGAGGAAGGAAGACTGCTTAGAAATGTGTCTCACCCTCTTCAAGAATCCACTTTTGTTATGTCAAGAAGTTTCTTTGCAAACAGATAAATAGAGAAGATTTCATATCTATATGATTTACAATTTATGGCAATGTTTATGAAAACTTATTTGGGAGGCTATACAAAAACCTTTGACATTGCCAATGGGGTTGTATCCCAAGTTGTTTGAGTGTGTGGGTGTGTACATAGGTGGGTGAGTTAAAACCCTAGATACATACCTCGAGGCATGTTTCTAATTTTAAGCCTTTTGGCAGATAAAAAAAACCTTTGATTTGAATAATTTATAGGTTAGGGTAAGGGGGTTGATAAGATAGCACCCCCCAACAAAAAGTGTTCCCTTCTGGCCACCAATAAGGTTACACCTCATGTTGACAAGATTGGCGAGCAAGCTATCACAGAGCTATTTCTTCACTCGTCTTTCATTGGAACCCATTTTTAAACATGGTAACCCAAATTGTTCCCGGCATTTCTTGGGGCAATGTTTCTAAGCATGTCGAGTGAGAGGTTTTTCATGGGTCCGCTCATCATCCATCATGAATGTCAATAGATCGAAGAGTGTTCATTTTCATGACACCATATTGGCACCGTTACCCAATTAATTATGTGGTTTTTTTACATGTTATAACTAAATTATCTTAGGATTTAGAATTAAAAATTTGGGTAAATTTTAACACTAAACCTTGGCTCCCTTAACCCTGGGTTTTGCGTTTCGATGCAACATTGGCGACTGTTATCACCCGCATTTCGCTACCCGGCTCAGGCCTCAGCCTCAGGCGGATCGGGGAACAGGACGGAAGGGCGAGAGCGCGAGAAGATTTAGCACCATGCCTACCGTCTCGCTCGGTCGAGATCGTCTGTTTGCAGCCCTGGGAAGGGAATACAGTAAGCATTTCCCCATTCTGCTCAATCTTTGTCAGGCCCTTTCAGCTCTCATAACAATGTCGCTGTCCTTTGGATCAATACTTCGGTAGTGGTAGTCCTCAAATGGCCCTTGAGGGGGCACATAAATCGAAGCTCTGATCGTTGCGCACTCAATGATTCATTCGATTCGATTCTTCAGTAGTGGTAGTTCTCAAAACGGCCCTCGAGGCAGCACATAACTCGAAGCTTTGTCCATTAGACGCTCAAAGAGTCATTCATTCCTCTCGATCCTCAGCTCCAAGGTGTGCTATTTACTGCATTGACCACATGCCTTCCCAGACCCTGTCCTGCATAGTATATAGTGGATTATAGTTGAATGACCATGTCCTCCGAAAGACATAGTGCACTATAATTGAATGGCTAGATGTTATCTGCATGCAAGCACATCATTATGGAGCACAGTTCGGAAATAGAACTGGAGAATGCTTTCACATCCGCTGTAGATATCCTTTCGTTTGAAAATGTAGCGTGGAGTTCAATTATTAATGGGGAGTGGCTAAGACGCTTAGGGATGATATTGGGTAATCTGCAATGATTGCCCCAATCTTCTTTTGATGACATGTATATGGATGGGGTCCTCACGGGCTTCGGGCTCCTGGAAGCCTGATAAATAGGTCCCATCTCCTCTTGGGAGATCCTAAATGTGGCAGCCAAATCAAGAGATATGAAGTTTGCCTTGGTAAGCTACAAAAAATACATGAAAAATCAATCCTCCATTGTTGGCGAATTTATGTGGTTTTTGTACAATCCCGGGAATGTAAAACTCAAAAATTCCTTAGTGGGTGTTTATATCACCAACTCTATTTACAAGGAACTAGGGGAAGTGACACTTCATCCCATCATGCCACATAGCCAAACTTTCATTGTTAGTATCCTCATTGCCTTCTCCAAACCTGCAACTCTGCAGTTCCAACCATAAAACATATAGTACCCTGATTTAATTACCCCAGTCCCTCAGCTACTGTCACGTCATTGCTTGCTGCTGCCATGACCTATCTCTTGGCAAAAATACAGCAGCTGCTTCCCCAATCGCTGCTTAAGATAATATGCACTGTTGCTCCAGGTTCTCACGCTGCTGCCCTGCATCAAAACACAGCAGTTTTCGACTTCTTTCGTGTGAGAACACTCTAGACAGCCACACTACTGATCTACACAGCCACACTGCTGTTGTACTTGTTACACAACCATCTCCATCAGAAACCCAGCATTGTGTCCTCCACACTGCAATCAACTGTTGACTCCAACCAAGCAGATCTCCTTCATCATCGGCATTAGGAAGTACCAGTTTTGGGTCCGGGTGTGTGTGAGTGATGACACACTCATCATGTTGTTTGTGGCATCATCAACTCCTCCTTAGCACGTCACAATATTTGACCAAGTTCGGCCCTATTTGGGCTTTGAGTATACACCTTTGGTTTGAGTGTACACTCTTAACTAAAATGAGGTGCATTTCTTGGTTTTGTTGCATTCTTTTAACAGATCATACTATCTTTGAAACCTTTTCAGCAAAGCATAACTTTGAGTCCATTCATATGCCATGTTCGGGCTTTCTTTATGATACGAGACATGTTGCTCACTTGGGTCCTAAATCATAATACGATAACAATATTGCTCCAACTGTTTTAGCAGTGGCATTGCATGGTTATTTTGTTGTTACATTCCAATTTTATTTAACTCATCTAGGCACAATCACAAGTGATAGGGGATGGGGACGACATTAAAAACATTCAAAATACACTTCAAAATTAATAGTCTTTTAACTTTACCTTTGTCCAGAATGTGCATCATCAAAGTAACATACAAAGGTATAACTTACACTAATTTATACTAATAGTAGGATGCAAATGGCTGGAGGGGACACCCCCCAAGGCAAGTACTAAGCTCCAAATAAGTTATAGAGAATGCCAAGTAAATGTGTCATGACTCGCTCGATAAGTTAGCATTGATAATCAAATTTCAATGAGTACAAAGTTGAAATATATAAATAAAGGGCTAGCGTGACTTGATTGAAGTAGATAGTTTACTCTGATAAAATCAAGATGTCAAATGACAAAAGAGTCAAGACTAATGCAAATCAAAATGACAAAAGGGCATATCAGGATTCATAAATGCCAAGACTCAAGATACATGGAGCAAATATAAATCAAAATGGACCATTAGTCATGCCATAGTTGCAAGCATCACTTGGAATCCTCTTTGTCATGATGATCACTGTGATCCTCCTTATCCTCATCTTGATGATACTTCTTTGGCTCTTCCACTCGTTGCTCTTCCCACTCCACAAAAGAGTCTACTTTTGCAATCGTGCTTTTACCAAGTATACCAAATCATTTGCCTTTTGTGTGCCAAGGCGACTTCTTTTTGTTGATGCTATATGGTTGTAGGAGCTCCACAATTGCTCCTAATAAAATGAACTAATTGCTTGAGTCACTTGACTGAGTACACGCGTTTTCAGCCCGGGCCCATAAGCACCAAAACTCTCCCACCATAATGTTGCTCCAATCTTAAAATGGTCCATAAGTACATTAAGACAACCAAAGGAGCCCTCTTGCTCTCTATACTGAGCTACATAATTTCTAATTTTCCTCGTATCAACATCAAGTAACATTCTCTCCAGGATAGTCCTCCAACTAACTTGCACTTCTTTATCTTTCATTTGATTGTCGCCTTGAAAACTTTGGATCCAAGATAATTGCTGTTGCATGCAAGGGAGAATAGTAGGAACTCCATCTATTGATGTGCAAGTCAACAAAACCCATGACAAGATCTCTGCTAATAAACTTCATTGTATCTACCCATTTGCCAGCAAGTGTATCAGCTAACTATCCTGTTCTTGGAGTATCATGAGATGAAATCAAGTACATTTCACCTCGAGAGTAAGCGACCACCCCATGGATAGATCTCCTGTGTGAGTCACTCAATCCATTTGCAATGAGTGACACATTGTTCTTTTGCCACAAGCAATGCAATACACAAGGTCTCTAATGAAGGAGCATAAGTTGGGCCATACTCCCTAATCTTTTTGCACATTGCTTTAAAATATTTTGACCTCACAACATTAATGCAATGTGGTCATGAAAAAAGAACATTGCAATAGCAGCATCAACTTCCTCTTTTATTTGTGGATCATCCTAAATAGCCCCAAGAGTGCATTTTTGCCTAGGATATCAATCAAGGCTTGCCCAACGCATGCTTTTATTCCAAATGCATCTCGAATAGATGATGTGTGAGTAGTATCATTACTAGATGGTGCTTGAGATACTTGAGAGCTTGACGCCATTGCAAATGTAGCACGGTCAATGATTGGCGGATGCGGTGGTCTTCTCGTTGAAGATGAGGCTCGTAGCCCCACATCCATCTCTATGAGCTCCCTTCTCTTCTTGGGAATAAACCGTTTGTTAGCATGTAAATCAATTGCCCATCCTTTATTAGCATGCACATAGTTCTACATTAAAACATTGGCCTTGAATAGCATTCACTTGTTGAAACATCCTTTATAGAAGGTGAATTAGCATCCCCGTGTTGCAGAGGTTAAACACATTAAATCTCGAGGTTTACCTTGTAAGCTTAAGATGCTTACCTATATCCTCACCATCAACATCTAGGCCTCCATATCTATAGCACCTCACTCTTTAATTTCAAAGGCTGAATTTACCAATTAAATCCAAAGCCCAATCAATACCGCTAGAATAAAGCATCAAATTTCTACAAAAACCACCCTAACAACTATGAACAACAATGTAGATCTAACATGCATGGCACAAGTAGACCTACAATCTTATTTCTAACCTACATGGTTAGAAAGTATTATTATACCTAAGTGACATATGATACCCCGTGCAGCGATGCCCAAACCTAGTTGACAAAAGACCTTGCATGCTACTCACGAGTCAAAACCAGCAAACTACTCCTTGTATGCTACTCAAAACCAACAAAGGGGAACTAAAACTCTATGTGTTGTTGCTACAAGTCATGTGCTAGTGATACAATCATAATATAATGGCAGCTTTTCTTAGTGGGCATTTCATTAAAGCTTTTAAGATCCATGAGGCAACATCTTTCTTGATGGGCAATGCATCGTAGAGTGGTGGTCTTCTTAGCTTCAACAAGGAAGTCTTCCACTTGAATGTATTTCAAACAAGGTGTTTTCTTCCATATGGTTGACACTTACTCTTAAGGTTGATATTAACACAATGAAATGTATTGAATGCTAAGGATTGTGCATATGGCACGTACTTTTGGTGTTGATGTTAAGACAATTCGCACAGATTATATGTTAAGGATTGGCCAACCTTGATGCATAGTCACAAGTAATGGCCGGGATGGACTTGTGGGATGTGGAGTGTTAAGAAATGATTGAGCAATGAGAGAGAGAATAGGGTTTGTAAGGAGAAACACAGAGTATGTATGGCAAACAGTGAGGAGAGAAGATAAGAGTAACTCAAATGAATGAATGAAATAAGGAATTGAATCTGATACAAGGGTGCCATAGCACGAAAGATACCTTGGAGTAGGGAGACTGCTGAAGAAGCCTTTGAGTTTGCAAACACAGGGATGAAAAGGTGCCACATGGAGTAGGGAGACTGTTGTCAAAGAGGAGACTTTGAATTTGCAACGCAAGAATGAAGAGGTGTTGGCTAGAGTAAGGAGATTACCATTGAAGGGTGAGGAGCCTCTGAGTTTGCAAATGCAAGGATGAAGAGAGGTGAATCTGGGTTGTCAAATGCAAGCTCTAGTTACCATAATGTTGATGCCAATCGGAGGTGAAGGTCGCCAGATGTTGAAGAAGCCAACATGATGCTAAATGCAAGATGCAAGCATTGGGGGTGATATCGATTGGTGAGGGTGACGTCTCAGACAATGAAATGCAAATGCTAGATGACGCCTGGGTAGGTGCATTGTCGCCTAATGAAGGAAGGGATAGAAATCAACACAGGCAAGGTCCAGTAGCCTTTGGAGATGATGATGTTAGTTGAGGATGTGATGCTAGGTGATTAGGAGTGTCCATAGGTTGTAAACACAAATCAAGGGACTATGTAGATGATGCTCGGTGAGTGGAGGGCTGATGCTAAGGTGGAGGAAGCTATCGCCAAGCCAGGGATGTTGATGCTAGACTGAGATGAGTTGCTACCAAAGTGGAGAAGTTGACGTTAGCAGAATGGACTCCAAATGCAAACTTGATGCAAGGATGTAGGGTGCTTGAAGAAGAAGATGGAAGGAGAGGGGGGAGAGAGAGAGAAGATGGTCTGACGAAGTGAATGAGTGTGGTGAAGAAGGAATGGGAGGCGTTGAATATATAGGCACGAAAAATCTTGAGTCTCGCCCATTGAAGTCTCTTAAGTGGCGCTTTGACTCTCTCAGAGGCTCTATAAGCCTTTTTGGGGTTGGAAATTGAAACCAAAAATGGAAATGAAGAAGAGAAATTGTAGGTAATGATGTGGTTTCTGTCACGGGGACGTGAAATTTGATGCTTTAATCTTGCCAATAAGATTTGATTAAGCTATTAATCAAATGTGCAAGGTTGTTTAGCACATATGATGCACATGACAGTTATTTCATGGTAACAGGCCAAGGACCCTAAGGATGCAGTGGGTGTCAAAGGCAAAAGTTGTGATAAGTTATGCTTGTTGGGTTTTGGGGGTCAGTTTTGACCCTAGGATAGTTGTTTGGCCAATAAGTGTTAGTGGTCACACTAGGGACTAGCGTAAATCAATTAATTGATTAATGCCAATCTAAGGGTCAACAGAGGTTGGGACCACTCCATGTTACAAATGGCCTAGCCAATTTAATTATGGATGGGCACATTTAATTTTGGGCAGGGTTAGAAAGGCTGAAATTAATTTTCAGGATTATTTAATCTTGAAAATTAATTAAATGGCTGGATAATACTGAAAAATGTGTTTAGAACGTTGCTACTTGGCCCATGCAAATTGAGAAAACGTTGGGGGTTGGGCTGGGTCTCAACCATTCACTTAGTTTACAGCCTAGGGGAGAGAGAGAGAGAGAGAGAGAGAGAGAGAGAAGAGAGAGAGAGAGAGAGAGAGAGAGAGAGAGAGAGAGAGAGAGAGAGAGCTGTTGGCCTATTTTCTAATCAGAGAACAACAATTTGCTGCAAAAGACAGCCATGTGGGAGCCTCAACAAGCAAGGGGCAGTAGGGAGACACCTTCTAGGGGTTGACAACAACATTGCTGATAAGGTGACAGCATTTTGGATATGCGTGATAGTAGGTGACTGCATTAAATGCATGTTGGAGCAAGTAGTAGGTAGATTTTAGGGCTTTCTCGCGAAGAAAATTAGATCTCTCTCATCTTGGCTTTCTCTCACCTTCTCTAGTAATTTCTCAAAGGATCTCAACATTTCTCAGCCATTCTCAATAGATCTTAGTCAGATTTGGGGGATATTAGGAGGATTTCTTCAGTAACCCTAAAATTTTGCAAAAGTTAGTTTTTGACAGTGATCTTTGCACCCGTGCCAACAGGAGAAGGCATCGTACACTACAATCAGCACCTAAAATCCGTAGAATTGATAGGGATTTCAAAGGCCAGCCCATCCATTGTAATTGGGGCAGCATTTGGCCAGTTGATGGTTCCATTTGTGCAAGTCTTGGGTGAAAATCAAGGGGGGATTGGCCCAAATTGCTTGCTGATTGTATGTATAGCAAGGGGCTTTTAGATTAGCAAAGGAGATTGTGGAATCTCAACTTGTACATTGTCCATTAGCAATCAAAGTTAAAGAAATACCGAAAGGCGTGCTAGTTATGAGGCCAACTGGGTGTCTATTGTCCAAGATTGTTAAGGTAATATGTGTATTTCAGTTTATGTTCAGTTATTAATTGCTATAATTAAGTTCTTGATTAGGTTTGACCACCCTATTTGAGAAGAAAGGCTAGTTTCATGGTTCTATTGCTAGGATACCACTCTATCCCTTGATTTGGTGGGCTCGAGGCACTTGATTGCAAGCAAAAGCTTTTATGCTAGTGTTGATTTTTGCTTTCAGCAGAGAAATTATAGCAATATGTCTTCATATAGTGAGATGAAATCAAGCAGTGATGATGCCTCTGAGTATGAACATTCACATGGGAATGAAGAAACGCAATGCATGATATTGGACAAGGCTCAGACCATGGACAACAATCTGGAAATGTTGTTGTTGGGCAAGATGTAGGACCTGCATGGCATAATGATGTTGATGACCAGCAAAATGAAGGAATTTGATAACTAGTTTAAGAATTGGATGAGGACAACAACAAATCTCTTTGCTGAATTGGCATAGGATTCTTAGTTCACCTAGTAGATTGGTCATTTGTCGGTGGAGATGCCATGGTACCACAGTAGCAACATGTAAAAGGAAGGGTGGGAAGGAGAAAAATGATCTCTCCCAATGATGCAGCGGAAGTAGAGTAAAAATTAGATGTTGATGGTGAATTTGCAACCTATCTTTGCCTTCTCTAATGATGCAGAGGATCTTCGTGGCTCAGTGAGTGCCTTTGGCTCTAATACCATGTCAAGAAATGATTGAGCAACTAGAGAGTAGGGTTTGCGGGGAGAAACATAGAGTGTGTACGGCAAACATTGAGAAGAGAAGAGAAGAGAAACTCAAATGAATGAATGAAATAGTGAAGTAAATTTGATAGAAGGGTGCGGTAGCATAAAAGATACCCTAGAGCAAGGAGATTGCCAAAGAAGCCTTTGAGTTTGCAAATGTAGGGATGAAGAGGTGTCGCCTGGAGTAGGGAGACATCCAAGAGGAGCCTCTGAATTTGCAACGCAGGGATGAAGAGGTGTCACTTGGAGCAAGGAGATTGCCATCGAAGGGTGAGGAGCCTGTGAGTCTACAAACAGAAGAATGAAGAGAGCTGAACCTGGGTTATCAAACATAAGGTCCAGTGGCCCTTGATGCTAACTCCAACTGGAGGTGAAGGTCGCCAGATGTTGAAGGAGCCAATAGGATGCCAAACACAAGATGCATGCATTGGGGGTGATGTCTATTGATGTGAGTGACCTCCTAGATAGCAAAATGCAAATGCTAGATGACGCTTGGAGTAGGTGCAGTGTTGCCCAATGAAGGAAGGGCAATAACTGACAAATGCAAAGTTGATCAGTCTGCAGTGATGATTACGTTAGTTGAGGATGTAATGCTAGGTGATTAGTGTCAGAGTGCAACGATGCGGAAGCGTGGGACCAAGACTGAGAGAGAGAGTGAACGCAGAGAGAAGAGGGAGAGAGAAAGAGACAGTGGAAGATGAAGATCTGCTGTATAAAGTGTGCTATATACAAAGATATGCATATATGTACACGGGCGTAGTGTGCGGGGCTGCGTGTCTCCACCTCGACGATGCAACTTGCTGTTCACCTCGAAGTCCGCTGCAGTTTGCACGATCTCCAGCCTGAAATCTGCAAAATAGAAGTGTGTGGAAGACTGCAGAATGTCGGCTATAAATAGCCAGCATGAATGCGCCCTGAAAAAACAGGTCGGCTGCATTAAATGCAGCCGACTGACCAGTACAGGTCGGACTGCCACGTGGCAGTCCGACTGGTTAGTCCGACCAGGTTGCCGTACTCTATGGCCAAGAATCTGATCATCGCTAATACCCCCTATCAGAGCCTGGACGGGGCAGAAGCCTGAGGGATCTGGCATGTCTCCGAAGTAGAGCCTGGGGAAGCGCCTTCGTAAATAAATCTGCAAGATTGTCCTTTGTCTTGCAGTACTCCACAGCTATGGTCTCATCCAGAAGCTTCTCCTTGATGAAGTGGTACTGGATCTCTATGTGCTTCGTCCGGGCATGGAAAACAGGATTCCGTGCCAAGGCAATGCAACAGTCATTGTTGCATTGCAGCAAAGTAGGATGAGTCTGGGGGCAGCCAAGCTCCTTCAACAATCTCCGAAGCCACACAGCTTCACATGTGGTGAAAGACGCGGCCCGATACGCCGCCTCAGTAGACGAAAGGGCTACCGTGGGTTGCTTCTTGCTACTCCATGAGATAACACCTGCACCCAAGGTAAAATAGTAGCCTGTAGTAGACTGCCTATGGTCCACATCGCCAGTCCAATCCGAGTCGCTCCAATCTGCAAGTACAAGATCTAAACCACCTGTGCCTGTTGGATAATGAATCCCTAAGTCAGATATCCCCCTCAAATACCGAAGTATCCTTTGGGCAGCTTGCCAATGCACCGACTGAGATTCACTCATGAACCCCACCAAGAGACCAACAACAAAACAAAGATCAACACGAGTGTTGAGGAGCCAGATCAATGATCCAATCAATTGACGGTAGCGAGAAGCATCCGCCAAGGGAGAATCAGAATGTGAAGTGGCCTTCTAGTTCGGATCCGTAGGAGTAGAAATGGTCCGACAATCCTCCATCGCAAAAGAAACCAAGAGCTCCTGTACATCTCTCTGCTGAGAGATGAAAATCCCCCTTTGAGACTGATAAATCTCATGGCCCAAGAAGAAGTGGAGTAGACCCAAGTCCGTCATCTCGAACGTCTGATGTAAAGCTGCCTTCGTCTCTTTGACCTTCTGTGCATGATCACCTGTGACAATCAAATCGTCAACATACAACACAAAAAGCACACAACCAGCCTTGGAAGTGTGTACATAAAGCTGCGGATCGGCCTTGGAATGCCGATAGTCCAATTGTGACTGAAGGAACGAATCAATCTTCTCGTTTCATGTACACGGAGCTTGCTTGAGGCCATACAAGGCTTTCTTTAATTGTAGACGTTCCCATCTGAAGATCCAAAGCCAGCAGGCTGCTCTACATAGATCTCCTCCTTCAAATCACCATTGAGGAAGGCCGACTTCACATCCAACTAGTAGACAGGCCATCTCCTATGGCCAGCCAAGGCAAGAACAGCTCGAATAGTCGCTATATGAGCAGTGGGGGCAAAAGTATCATGACAATCAATCCTTGGGCGCTGTGCAAAACCTTTAGCAACAAGGCGAGCCTTGTGCTTGTCCAAAGAACCATCGCTAAGGTACTTGGTCTTGAAGACCCATTTGACGCCAATCACCTTCTTATTCGAGGGGCGAAGCACAAGATACCAAGTGCCATTCCTCTCAATAGCCTCCAACTCGGCTTGCATAGCTTTCTTCCATGGTGCGGATTGTAAAGCCTCTTTCACGGAGGTTGGCTCTCGATCCTGCATAACACGGGTCATCAAACAATAGTTAGAGCAAACAAGCTCCGTAGAATGTGCCTGGTGCCTCCGTGACTGTTGCAGACCATCCTGCGGTCCCCACTCCTTAGGGACCCCCTCGATCCCTGAATCTCGGAGTGTGTCAGGGGCCCAACGAGGAGGAGGCCGGACCTCTCCTCGTCGCTCTCCATCAATTGAAGACTCTGGAATATCCACCGGTGGTAACTCCTCGGGGGTGACCGGTGGAACAGTAGACTCTGTATCGGAAACAGAATGGGAATCAAAAGGCGGTGGCTCCAAAGGAACTGTCTCGGGAGCCCAACTCTCCCCTGGATCTCCAAGAACGGGATGCTCCTCACCCGCTGCTATGGTCGGAACCTCCACGAACCGCACATCTCGACTGGTGTACACATCCCGCTTGACGGGATCATACAAATGATAGCCTTGGGACTGAGAGCTGTAGCCAACAAACACTTGTCTTCGGGAAGTTGCTTCAAATTTATCACGATGAGTCTTGGGAATGTGAGCATAGGCATCACACCCAAAAACCCTAAAATAAGAAACATCGGGCTTAGTCCCAAAGTAAGCCTCAAAAGGTGTCATCCCATCAACGGCCGAAGTGGGGGATCGATTAAGGATGTGGACTGTAGTCGCCATAGCCTCGGCCCACAGAAACTGAGTGTGTGTCGGTGCTCCATCATGGTGCACGCCATCTCGATCACACTTCGGTTCTTCCGTTCAAGAATGCCATTTTCTTGAGGAGTGTTGGTGTTAGCAAACTCATGGTGAATACCTTTATCTGCACACAAACGAGCAAACTCATTAGAAACAAATTCACCTTCCTTGTCGGATTGCAAGGTCTTCAATCGCCGGCCCGATTGGTTCTCCTCAAAGAGAAGCCAATCCTTGAAGTGGGAGAAAGCCTCCGACTTCAACGCCAAGAAATAGGCCGAAGTCATCCTGCTATAGTCATCTATGATCAACATGAAGTACGAGCTTCCTCTCAAGGACTCGTTCCTCATAGGGCCACAAAGATCCGTAGATACAAGCTCCATCGGTGAAGTAGACCGCCGCAAAGCTTTGTTGGGAATCTCATCCCTATGCTACTTCCCACGAATGCAGGAGACGCATGGCTATTGGCTCACCACTATGTCCGGCAACTTGTGAACAAGCTGTCCACGTGACACTCTCCGAAGATAATCATAGTTGAGGTGACCAAACCGAGCATGCCATAGCTCTGATTGTGTCTAAGAGGTAAGAAGAAGAGTAGGGAGTGCGGTAGAAGACATCAATTTGTAGATGCCGTTCTCCTCATATCCTAATGAGAGAACCTTCCTTGACCCACGATTAAGGACTCGCACCGAATTACTGTCAAACTCCACCAAAAGTCCAAGTGAACAAATCTTATGAACCGAAAGTAGATAATACCCTAAACCTGGCACATGCAAGACCTCTGAGGTATGGGTACCATCACGTCCATTTGGAATAAGCTGCATCTCACCCCGTCCGGCAATAGACACCAAAGAGCTATCTCCGATGAGAATCTGCCCAGCGAAGGTCGCAGCTGGGCAACACCAACTGATGAAGGAGTCATGTGCCGGGAGGCACCACTGTCAACGATCCACTCTCGAGCCTGGGGAGTTGTCATCGCAGCATCAGAAGCCTTCGGTGGAGAGTCCTCAATGACTGCTAGATGAAGAAACGCAGCTGATGAGGGTGCAGCCACCGCTCCAGAATCCTTCGTGTCCTTCTTGTCGGTGTCCTTCTTGTCTTTATCGGGGCAATCCTTCTTCCAATGGCCGGTCTTACCACAAATATGGCATGTGGATTCTTTTTCCTTGTCCTTCTTGGACTTGTTGTCCTCCTTCTTCTTCTTTTGGTCCTTCCCCTTCTTCTGAGAGGCTTGACCTGTCAAAGCTTCTGACTTGGAAGCATGCTGTTCCTTCAGTTGTTCCTCTTGGTCCAAGACCATAGGAACCAACTCTTCCCACCGAAGAGTAGACTCACGCCCCGAAGCAATAAGGGCGGAGTAGAAAGCACCGAATTGTGGCGGCAACTGGGACAAGAGTGTGATCGCCATGTCTTCAGAGGAAATCGGCTTCCCCGCATTCTGAACTTGCATCTAAAGCTGTCTAAGCTTGTTGATGTGCTTCCGCAACGAAGAAGACTTGTTCACAAACAAGGTCCGCATTTGCACCTCCAAAGAAACTCGCTTCATAAGGGTCATCTGGTTATACATCTGATCAAGCTCCAGCCATATCTCTCGAGCCACCGTCAAGTGCTCGATGTGGGCTATCACGGCTGTAGTACAAGATAGAAAAAGAAAAGAACGAATCCGGGCATTCAGTTTGTCCCAGTGAGATTGTGCCTTGGCCAACTCCGCACGAGCATCGGAAGAGAGTTTGGACTCATCTCTCACCGAGGGCCGGTCAATCTCCTCCTGCACAAGCTCCGCCAAATCGTAAGACTCAAGGATGGCCAACATCATCACGCGCCAGATGCGGTAATTGTCGCCATCGAGCTTTTGATCTGCAGGAAGAGCCGGTAAGACAGGCACCTTTCGATCCATGATCGTCTAGAACTCCAAGTCAATATCTGTAGACATCTTCACTTGTAATGCCTTCACCAACGCAAAAGCAGCCCCCTCTGACTGTGAAAATGCAGCCTGCTAGGGCTCTTTCTTCCACGTCCCGTACCTTCTTCACCCGCTGGAGGCGATGAAAAAGCAAGACCTGCACTTGAAAGCTGAAAACTCAGCCTTCCTCCTCTTCAAACAGCAGTAAACAGCAGCAAATCCACCAACTAGACTCCTTTTCCGTGCGCCCATGCTTGCTTCAGCCTTGTTCCGATACGCAGCCCTCCCGCTCGCCCTCGAACGCTGGAAACACAGCTTTGTGTCACGATGGAATCTCCTCTTTAGGTAGGTTCTTCACTCAGTCAGCCCTTCTTCACTGCTCTGATACCATGCCAGAGTGCAGCGATGCGGAAGTGTGGGACCAAGACTGAGAGAGAGAGTGAATGCAGAGAGAAGAGGGAGAGAGAAAGAGACAGTGGAAGATGAAGATCTTCTGTATAAAGTGTGCTGTATACAAAGATATGCAGATATGTACACGGGCGCAGTGCGCGGGACTGCGTGTCTCCACCTCGACGATGCAACCTGTTGTTCACCTCGAAGTCCACTGCAGTTTGCACGATCTCCAGCCTGAAATCTGCAAAATAGAAGTGTGTGGAAGACTGCAGAATGTCGGCTATAAATAGCTAGCATGAACGTGCCTTGAAAAAACAGGTCGGCTGCATTAAATGCATCCGACTGACCAGTACAGGTCGGACTGCCACGTGGCAGTCCGACCAGGCTGCCGTACTGTACAGCTAGGATTTGATCATCGCTAACAATTAGGAGTGTCCGCAGGTTGCAAACGCAAATCAAGGGATTGTGTGGATGATGCTAGATGAGTGGAGGCTGATAGCAAGGTGGAAGAAGCTGCCGCTAAGCTAGGAATGTTGATGCCAAATTGAGATGAGCAATTGCTAGGGTGGAGAAGCTGACGTGTTGAGATTGCAAGTTCAACACGTGTGGACATTGATGATGGACCGCCTGGCTAGATAGGTCCGCATGTCTACACTTAGCACGTTGGTGGTCATTATGATACTCACATGGCCATCGACTTATCACTTATTATATTTAGTTTGTTACACGTACCTACAGGCTACAGCTAGCAAAGATATTGTGCCAATCGATTAGTGTAGTCTGTTATGCATTGTTTGACTTAGTAGACCACTTTTCTTTATGTTGTATCTTATCTATACTTTGTGTACATTGTATAGTGTGTGGAAGAAGAGGAAGAAATCAGCAAGAAAATGTTTTGGCCTCCATCTCTCTTCTTTGTGTTCTTGAGTGAGCTTCCTCTTGTATATACAGTGTGTGTTTGGCGCAGCAGCTCAAGCAAGTCCCCCCACCACACGATTTTTGACATGGTATCAGAGCCGTGGTTAGGGCTCTTGATCATGGTGTTTTTAAAAATGTATGTAGCTATATCATTGTATGCCTTTAGTGTGTTTTAGCCATTCCTTTTTAAAAAAAAAATCTTGCACTCTCATTATCATTATGATTGCAAATGAGGGAGCTGAAATTTTTGAGGATTACAAAGCGGCCATCAACATCAAATGAAGGAGCTTTGTATTATGGAGGATGAAAATGGAGTTTTTCACAAGAAGTGAGTGGAGCCATTGTCATCAAAGAAGCGGCTAATAGAAGTCAAAGGTATTTGGTTGTTTTTCTTCTTCAGTTACAATTTATGAGCATGGAAGAATGCTCAAATAAGAGAAAGGTTGTTGTTTGTGGACATTGTTGTCCTATTGGCTCTTTCTATTGAGCAAGGAGCATGTAAAGATGCATATGCTTGTTGTCATTTGAATGGCAAGTGGTGTTGGGTTGGTTGCAATCCAAGTTGGCACATGTAGGTTGAGGTATGTCTCATGTGTATGCTCAGGGATGAGCATGTGGAGTGGAAGTAAGGAAGGCTTTCACATAGTTTGCACCTTAAAGGCTTCTCAAAAAGGAGAAAAGCTTGTGAAGAGCACTCTTGAAAGTGCATTTAGTTTTGACAGTTCTAAGCAAGGCCAAGGAGGCAACACAAATACATTTGGTACCATTGAAGGAAGAGTTCATGAGAGCATTTTATAGTCCTAATTTGCATTGCACCAAGAGACTGTAGATATTGTGTGGTTGAAAAGAAAAAAGAGAGGAAGGTGAAGGTGAAGAAGTTGTGCTTCAAGCAGAGAAGGAGGCTATGAGGTGGCATTCCTCCTCGAGCCTGCAGTTCCGGTCACGATGTCCCTCAACCCTTGCCCATAAAATGCCTCCTCTATTGTCCAGTCTGCTCCCATGTGGCCTCCTTGGCAGTCCTATGGTGCTCGCAACAGCAAGCTTGCTGCCATCACTATTGTCTCAAATTATGTTACATGAAAGCTCGTACTGCTATAACGGCTTGGTAGTTATCCTCTCATCTGAACAAGAGTACTGCAAGGCTTTCAAGCCTTGCGTGTATCATGCGTCTACCAACCTTGCCTCTACTCTCAAAGCTCTATTGCAGCAGCATGGTCATAGCAGGGCCCCCGCCATCTCCATGACCTATGAAGTAGGTATCAGATTTTTCCTTGAGGAAGACAAGGAAGGGAGCTGGAAGGTAATCTACAGCCAAGAACAAGAAAACAAGAGTTTCATTTCTGATCATCGAGACGTGGCCAGATTGATGCCTAGAAGATGAAGAGGCGTATTCTGGAAGGGAGATGCATTTTTAAAAAAAGATGGTAACTACATCATCAGACTTGTGAAGGACGTGACGGCACACGTCTACAGTGATGGAAGCTTGAAACTGAACCTTGGGAGAGAAGACACTAGCTTCGTGTCTCCATGTTCATAAGAATGTGAAGGCATAGTCACAAAGTCATGGTTGAAACGTCCAAGGCCTCGACCTAGATAGAACCTGTAGATCTTGGATATCAATAGGTGAGATGGCAACTCGATATTGACCACGCTATCCAAGGGAATATGAAGAATACAAAGGCTTTTTACTAAGGTGTGTGAAGAACTGCACAATGAGTAGTTACCCGTTTGAAAACAAAGATATAGGATCCCCCTTCAAAGCCCCCTTTCAATGCCCCCTTTGATAGAGGTAGGGAATCTAAAAACTCGTGGATCGCAGTCTTCGAAGTGTTTGATGACAAAGGAAGGACCACTGGTGTTGCTAAAGAAGGTATTTGAGGTTGCAATGGAATAGAGGCCAAACAGCTCCTAGAGGTGGTCTCTTGAAATTGAGTAGAAGAGGGATGGGTAGTAGGGGTATCACAGGTAATCTTCTTGATGTCCTCATTGGAGTTAAGAGTCCATGGAGCCATATGAAGGAGGAGGGGAAGTGTGTAGCTCCTATGGAGCCACGAGGGGGCAACAACTTTTGTCTCTCAGCGGAGTGGAGTGCAGAGTGGAAGGAGTCGGATGTCCCCTATTTTTTGATGGAGTTGTCCGAAGTGGATGTAACAAGGGAAGCATAAATAGATGTTGTAATAAACGGCTGAACACAAGGGCAATAGAGGAGAAAACACAAAAGAACATTGCAAAGAAGAGAATGCACAAGAATGCTCAGGAAATGGAATCCATGTACCAAACACGAGAATGCCCCGTACATTAGTAAGTCATTGGCTCGTAGGCATTGGCATCAGCTCCCTCTCTCCACAGAATGTATAGGTGATGATGTGACTGAATGAAGAGGGAACCCAATATAAATAGGAGAAAACAATGCTAAAATAGTAGCAAGACGGCCAGTATAAAATGCCCAAATAAGCATCTTAAATGCCAAAATAAAATACCTAAAATGCCTAGACATGCATTGCATAACTCCGATTCACATAGGAGCTATCTAGACTGCTAACAGGAGCGAAATGCCAAAAAGGTGGTATCCAACAACCTCTATCTCTCAGTGGAGTGGATTGCAAAGTTGAGGGCCGTGGAAGCCACTAAACCTGAAAGTAGGTGGGGGAAACCTCCGTAGTGCATTGCAGTAGTCTCCAAGAGGGCTTATTGCCTCGTGAGGTCTTAGAGCCTCCTTTTGCACAAGTGCTTAGTGATGTATTGCAAGCGTCTTATTACTTGGCTCCCAAACACTAATAAATGATACAAATGAAGCCTTTTTGGGGCTATAAATGCAAACCAAATAGGAGTTAATGGAATACAATGTACTTAATGACTTTGGTACTCAACAATAGTGAGGGATAGGTAGGTGTGGTTTGTCTCGATCGGGCAGGGGAGATGGTGAAGGATCTAACTCACTCTACTGTCTCAATGTGACTAAGCACACAGTCCATTGTGTTGGAGCTGATGGGCTAGAAGCAAGTAAGTCCGCCAAATCAGGGGCACCTCTTCATTGTGATATAGATAATGAGATGATGTCGTGCCTTTAGCAAGTAGGTAATGACCATATCAATTGCTATCTCCTCCAATGTCAGTTGATACTTGGTCTATGCTGGCATCCTCTACATCCATCAACTGCAGTCATATTAAATCCTCAAAGTCATATGTGTCTCATTTCTTGCTTTGTGTCTTGGGGTTAAAATCCCCCACTAAGAGAACGACCTCCACTTTGATCCATGTGTATCGTGCCTCGGGATCTTGCACCATGATGCTATAACTCTAACTTGCAAATCTTGTTTGATCAATATTGCTACTCCTTTTGATCCTTGGCTGGTGTCTCGGTGTCTTTGCAGCTCTTGTATACAGTCTCCCAGACAAACCCCTGCACTCTAGGTAGTCCTCTCTTACTTAGGGCTTTGGTGTCTTTGTGCAATCATAATTAGGTCGTGGTTTGTCATTACCTCCTCCATTCTCCTTGGATGTGTCCAAGATGAGCCATTACAATTCCACATTGGAGTTTGCAGCGTGGAGTGTTGTGGAATCGAGCACTTGAGACTTGAGGCTTGAGGCTTGATGACAATACAATAGATAGAGACAAGGGGAAAAAGAAAAGAAGAGAGGGAAGGAGAGAAAAACCACTTGAGGGGATAGGGAGGAAAGAAAGGGGAAAACTCCATTAAAAATATGCCTTAAAAAGCAGGAGTGCACTAATGGGAAAGGAGATTTAATGTGTCAAAGAAAAGATTTAAAATGACTTGCCTGATAGCTTGACGCCAGCGTAATGGCCACTGCATGTGCGGCTCGAGGCATTTATTATGTTGCAGTGTTGCACTTAACTTGAATGTAGAGCCCCAGTCACTCAAGTGCTCAAAAGCACTTGAGCACAGCTAGCTCATAACATTTGCTCGGTTGAGAGCCCCTTGATAATCATATGCAGTGAAAATATACGTGATATCCATAGGTTTTTACCATCTTCTTCAGGCATTGAATCCTCTTTCTTGGGGATACCATTCACCCTTGCTTGCCTTATTTTCTCCTCTTAAAGAGTGCTATTGATGATGTGTACCTCTTCTTTACGATGTTCCTTTTCCACTTCCAATTTGATATTCTTCTTGATGACCTCAACCCATCCTTGTTGTGTCCCCTTAAGCTTGACATCCATTGCTTTGCTGATTTCTTCTTTGAATGCTGTCAATGGTGTCGTCTTGAATCTCCCCTTCTTCTAACCTGGTGCTCTTCAATGCTGCAATCTCTGATTTTAGTTGTTGAATTCCCATCATCATAGCCACCTTTCATTTCTCCATTCTTCTACTTCACCTTTCAAGCTTGGTTAGTTTGTCAAGGAGACTGCGCTGTACCTGGTTTATGCTATTGTCTCGGGTCTTCTTCATATTTGAGACCAGTGACTTCAGCACTTTATCAAGAATCAAGATTATCTAACTTGGCATCTACACTGACCTTTTTCCCCACACAAATTTTCTCTGTCTTTAATCCTGTTTCTGCCCTGTTTTCTGTCACATGTAAACGCCTCACCTGTGTTTGACCCGTTACCCGGCGCCCCGGTTCATCTGCGCGTGTCTGTCCTGTTCTCCGTTGCAGTCCTGTTGCTGTAGCCGGGTGGTGCATTGATTTTGCAGGTCTGCAGGACCTGCACAGAGAGAGAGAGAGAGAGAGAGAGAGAGAGAGAGAGAGAGAGAGAGAGAGAGAGAGAGAGAGAGACGCCTAGTTCCAGACCTGCCCCTTCGCCTTTGTCGTAGTTCTGCCTCAGCTTAGAGAGAAGCATGGCTGGCCTGGATATGGCTTTTATTGAACGAACGGTGGCCGCCCTTGGTCCGGATTTTGATGCAGAGGAACCGAAGGATATGGTGCCTTGTACAGAGGAGATGTCTCCTACTCCTGACTTTCGGCCTGTGGGTAAATGCTCCAAGCATACGCCCGAAGAGACAATTGGTTATCAGGATCGTTCTTATGCTCACGTGGCCTCTGATTCTGTGGATTCGCAGGAGATTGACTGGGAGCATTTGCTGGAGTTTGCCAATACGTTGCTTGGCGACTATGTCCAGCATAATCATGAAGCTTTTTCTGACGCGGGAACTGAAGAGGTTCTGGAGGCAACGGTGGATCCGAAAACTGTCTTGCGCTCTTTTTCAGTGTTTAATGATCGTGTAGTTATACTCTTCTTCACTGGCAGGATCCCAGTGCTTTCCCATATTCGCCAGTGGCTGCACCATTTACTGCAAGGGGAGTGTGTTGAGGAGATTTTTGTTGGGCCTCGAGGCTTCTATGAGGTGCTGCTGAACTTTGAGAAGCATCGGGCTGAGCTCCTGTCCAAACTACCATTGTTCTTTGATCCCCGTTTGGTCCATGTTGTGCCATGGCGCGCCCTATGGCAGACTTTCAGCGCCTGCTTCAACGTGAATGCCCGGTATGGGTTGAGGTGGAAAATTGCCCGGTTGTGTATTGGCCATTGTTAAAGTATGCCATGGCCATTGTGGAAACGGTGTTGGTCCCCCCAAGCCTAAGGGCAATGAATAGAAACCGTTTGTGTATGTTATGGGACAGTGCCAGGAAGAGGTCTGCGTGGCTGCGCCTTAATTGCTCTGGCATGCATCCTTTGCATTTTCGCTTGAAATGGGGCAACTTTGCGGGACAGTGCCTTTCGTGTGGTAAATTGGGGCACTTTATGGCCGAATGCCCAGAGAGGCAACCATCTTCAGATAATGTGCATGTTGTGCCGCCCAGGGATGACATGGTGCTTGATGCTCCGTCACAGGAGGAAACCGAGCCATCCAGTGTTTTGGATAAAGGTAAACAACAGGTTTTGGGTTTGGATTCCCATAGCAATGATTGGATAGAAGCAGGTTCCAAAAAAGGTAAAAAGTTGGATGCTGGTCTGCCGGATTTTGGGTCTACTGTGTCACAGGATTCCATGCGCACGTATATGCGCAGGAAAGAAATGTTCTCTTCACAGCATGCTGCGTGTACTATGGTTCCTTCTGCTCCCCGTAATTAGTCTACGAGGAGAGTATATACAGACGGTCCCAAGGGCCCGCCTGCTAAGTTGGCATTTGATTCTAGAGGCAATGTACACCCTGGGATCGTCGCTATCCCCGTTCCATCCCCAAGACAGTGGATATCCCATCTACCTCTAAAGCTGGCCAGCAGAATTCTTTTGCAGTGTTAGCTGATTTTTTGGATGACGGTGTCCTTAACATTCTAGCAAACAAGGTTAAATTGAGGCAAGTGGTCCCTCCTTCCTGATTTTCTTTTTACAGATATATGAAGATAGCCATTTGGAATGTGCGAGGCATTTGTTCTCGCCATAAGCAACATGCCATGTGGACTGTCTTGCATGAGAATCAGTGGGATGTCTTGTGTGCGGTGGAGCACAAGAGTCACGGTGAAGCAGGAAAAGTTGTGGATTGCCATGGTTTTGGCTTGTTTTATGCAAGGACACATGTTGTGCATTATTCTAGTGTGCTTATGATTGTCCATGAGAAATATTAGCCTGTTCTTATTAAAAATGATGTACAGGGCTGCTTTGTGGTAATTGTTATTTTATTTGAAGGAGAGATCTTATGGTTGCTGGGCCTCTATGCTCCGAATGACCCTTTATCTCATCAGGATCTTTGGAAGACTTTGCAAAGCTCCATGTCACTTGGCAGAAGGGGTTTCTTGATGGGAGATTTCAATGTGTGTGTTGACTCTTCATAGTCCACTTCAGGGCATTCGGTGATGGATGCTCCGGAAAGTCGGGCGTGGAATGCCTTTGCTCTTTGCGGCACTTAAGCAAGATCTATGGTCTTGGTTATAACCTTCATCTCCAGGGTTTACTTTCCATTCCGCACAGTATGCATCTACATGGTCGCGGTTGGACCGAATGTACATCATGCAAGATGATGATTTTCTTCCTGAGATGCTGGAAATGAAAGTCTTGCAGCAATATGCCTTATCAGACCATTTCCCTCTCCAGCTTGAGATACTGGCACAACCCATTGCACTTTTTATGCAGTTGCTGGATAGACTCCCTTTATGTTTCAACTCGTCTTATTTGAAGCATTCAATCTTTCAAGGCTATATGCAGCAATTGATTGAGAGATTTTTATTGGACTTTGCCCCTGAGGGCAGAGTTTCTTTTGAACGACTGCTCTCTAATGTGCAACGGGTTGCTCGCCAGTATGGGATACATCATGCCTCTCTTTGTTGGCGGCGTCGACATGCAGCGGAAGGCTTACTGGCTTTGATTCGTTCGCTATTGGTGGATACCCCAGATGATGAATTTTTGTTGTCAGTGGCGCAGCGTTTGGCTGATCTTATTAAAGAATTTCAGTTGAAATCCTATCAGTAGGCCAAATTGCACAATTTGACTGACAATTTGCAAGATAGTGCTTGTCAGACTCATAAGTTCTTTCGCACCTTGCATGCTTCTCCTGCTCGAGAAAATATGACCAGACTCTAGGATTCAGAAGGTCGCATGGTCACTGATCCGCATACCATTGTCAATATGTGCAGGAATTATTTTCTGGATCTTCTTGGTTCTTCTCCGTCGCCTTCTGACCAGGTCACGTATGCACGTTTAGTCTTCTAAGATTTGGTCCGCCATCAGGTTCCACTTGATATGCAAGCTACTTTGGAGGCAGATATTTGTGAGGAGGAGGTTATGGATGTTTTGTTACATCTGCCTAAGGATAAAAGCCCTGGCTGGGATGGTCTCACCAATGAATTCTTTGAGAGCTCGGCTACCCAACTGGTGAAGCCATTGGCGGCTATGTTTCAGTAGGTTTGGGAAACAGGGGTCATGCCTTCCTCATGGAAAGAAGGCCTTATCAAACTGGTTCCAAAGGTTCCTTTGCTGTCAATGTTGCAACAGTGGAGACCAATTTCATTGATGGGCTCGATGTATAAAATCTTTTCTAAAGTGCTGGCTAATCAGCTCCACAAGCACCTTCCAGCTATTGTGCATCCTCTTCAATATGGTTTCATTAAGGGCCGCAACATTCTGCATAATATCTTAAATGTGCAAATGGCCATTGACTATGCAAGGCACTCTAAGAAGTCTTTCATTGCTGAACTTATGTCTGCTATGGGTTTTGGTACTCGGATGTCCCGATTGATCTACACCATTAGTGCTGCGGCTTCTTCGCGTGTTATGCTCAATGGTGGGGTTACAGAGCCATTTGTCCTTGCACGCTCGGTGAGACAGGGTTGCCCTTTGAGTCCTCTCTTCTTTGCCCTAGCGACCCACCCGGTTCTTTCAATGTTATCTTCAATGGCAGCTTCTGATCAGCTGGCCGGATTGTCTCTTCCTTTGGGACAGCACTTCATTAGCCAATCTTTGGTTGATGATAGCTTTATGATTTTGCGTGCAGACAAGGACAGCATTCGCAAGGCATTAGATGTTTGGACACTCTTTGGTCATGCTTCGGGTCTTCGCATCAATGCCTTCAAATCAGCCATTCTCAGCTGCACGGAGTCGGATTTATAGTCATTGGGCTGGCAGGGTCAGGTTGTTCCCTGTGGCTCCATTGTCAGGCATCTTGGGTACCCGTTGGGTGTTGATGTTCGGCCAAAGCAACTACTGGAGTGGATTTCACAGAAATTGGCAGCTAAGTTTATATATTGGAAGTTGCAAGCGTGGCCCTTCCATGTCCGCCTCAAAGTGGCTCAGACAATCATGCTGCCAATGCTCACATATTTCTTGCCATTGCTGCCATGGACTCTTACTACTTGGAAGGCTCTCACTCGCCCTATTCGTTTCATGTTATGAAAGAAGAATTCATTGCACGTAGGTATTTCGTGGATTTCGTGGTCACATACATGTACCCCCACATGCTTGGGTGGTGGAGCTATTTTGGATGCTGAAACTCATATGCTGGTTCTTTGTTGGTCTCTTTTTTGCGCTATGTGCGTGGATCATCACCTGTGGACCATTATAGCCCGTTATTTTCTTGAGGACAGCGGGCTTCGGCATGGCAATACACAAATTCGGGGCTCTTGGTTGCATGTCCTTAATACAGACTCTCGGTTTTCCAGCCCCTCCTCTTCTTTGTTACTGCATTTGGTCGGCTCCTGGAAAGTGGTGCTCCAAAAGGCACATTGGCATCCAGCAGAGGACCGCTTGCATACTAACACCTTTCAACTGGAATTGTTGGCAGTCTCGAGATTAGTTTCATGGGAAGACAAACATGAGCTCAGACCAAAATTTAACCGCATGGCCCGTTTGGGTGTGACTTCAGTTGTGGATGCTACCCTTGCCAGTCGTAATGTCTTCGCATCGTTTCGTACGGCCAGGAGACTTTTCAGAATCCCGCGTGGATACCATGACATATGGGAGCAGCTTTTGTTGGTGCTTCAGAGCATGCAACCCTTTCCTGCCCTTGCAGTGGATCGTCCTTGGCAGGACTGGGACCTTGCAGGCCGGTTGAGTCTGGAAAAGGCCTCTGCTAATCAGGTGTATCATCTTCTGATTAAAGATCATCAATGGCTGGGTGTTAAAGCTAATACTGTATGGGGATTGCAGAAATCTCAGTCATGGTGGAAGGCAACTGTGATGGAGGGCTGGTTGAAAAAGACACCTTTCAAATGTAAGGTCTTTCTTTGGCGGGTGATGATTGGTGGTCTTCCTCTTGCCTCGGCCCTTTCCAAGCGTCGAATCTCGAATGGCAATTGTTTCTTCTGTACCACTACTGTGGAATGGGCCCGACATCGATTTATTTCTTACCCGCTCGCCAAGATCTGGTCGCTCTTGTCACAGGTTTGGCGTACAGTGGTGGGGTCCTCTCTAACCCCTTTCAATTGGGTTTTTGTGCGGCCAAAAATACCCCACACCGCCACAGTTGCATATGAAGATCTTGTTCCACTTTTTTAGATACTGGGGATGCTGGCACAATTGGACCACTTGGAATGCCTTTCTTTTTGATTTGGCCTCTAATGTACCGAGACACATTGCCCGGCTTAAAGGCCTCTTGCATTGGCAGATAGATCTCATTCGGCACTCGGACTTGCTTCCTCGGGAGGACTTGCTTCCCTGGCATATGGCAATTTCCTCTGGGTCTTTGCCATGACTTGTGTAACTTTTTTGTGGCTTAGTACTGGGATCTTACACACGTTGGCTTAGAGCCCTTGTGTATCTTGTAATCATGTAAACTTGTACATTTTTTTCGTAATTAATACAATTACCTTTTACGAAAAGAGAGAGAGAGAGAGAGAGAGAGAGAGAGAGAGAGAGAGAGAGAGAGAGAGAGAGAGAGAGAGAGAGAGAGAGAGAGAGAGAGAGAGAGAGAGAGAGAGAGAGAGAGAGAGAGAGAGAGAGAGAGAGAGAGAGAGATGGCGGGAGAGAAGAGCGAGGACGTGCAGGTCGCCTGCAGCGTCGCCATCGCCTGGTGCCCCGTCGTCAACGCCTGCTCGTAGCCGTTTGCAGCCGCCGTCTGGCCGTCGCCCGCAGGCCCGTCGACGGCCTCTGAAGCCCGTCGCCTGCCTCTGACGCCGTCGTCGCCCGCAGGCCCATCGCCTGCCTCTGACGCCATCGTCGCCCGTAGGCCCGTCGCCTGCGGCTGATCCCCCCACCCTGCTGCCTGTAGGCCCATCGACTCCGTCCCTCGCCCTGCTTTCGCTCGCGTGAGCTGCAGGCTCTGCACCTGCGTCTCGCCCGTTCGCCCTGCGTCTTAGGGTTTCTGTTGGCGAGGCCCCTGCCCTGCGCCCTCGACTACCCCACTCTGCCGTCGACTGCCAGCCCTGTGTTCCACCCTCAGGCCCCTGCACTGTTAGGGATCCGCCCTGCCACACGCGTTCTTGGGACAGGCCACGACTGAGGCTGACAGGTAAAGTTCAAGTTTCATCGTCTATGCTTGTGGAATCCGCCCTTGGACAGCGCTGCTGTACTGAAGAGAGAGAGAGAGAGAGAGAGAGAGAGAGAGAGAGAGAGAGAGAGAGAGAGAGAGAGAGAGAGAGAGAGAGAGAGAGAGAGAGAGAGAGAGCGAGAAGACAGCACTATGGCTGGCTTGGATATGGATTTTCTCGACCGGACGGTGGTAGCCCTTGGCCCTGATTCCGATGCAGAGGAGCCAGAGGATATGGTGCCATGCACGGAGGAGCTGCCTCCGGGTTCTGAACTGTCGGGTGCTGAACTGCCGCCTGCTGGCAAACGCTCCAAGCATACTTCTGATGAGCCAATGGGTCCTCAGGAACGTTCATATGCGCAAGTGGCCTCTGATCCTGTGGATTCGCAAGAAATTGACTGGGAGCATTTGCTAGACTTTGCCAATACTCTGCTTGGCGATTATGTCCAGCATAATAATGAATCTTTTTCTGAAGCGGGAACGGATGATGTTCTGGAAGCCACGGTGGATCCCAAATCAGTCTTGCGATCCTTCTCGGTATTTTATGATCGTGCAGTTATACTTTTCTTCACTGGCAGGATCCCAGTGCTGTCGCATATTCGCCGGTGGATGCACCATTTATTGCAAGGGGAGTGTGTTGAGGAGATCTTCCTTGGACCTCGCGGCTTTTATGAGGTGCTGTTGAAATCGGAAACGCATCGAGCTGAGCTCCTGTCCAAGTTGCCACTATTCTTTGATCGCCGCTTGGTCCATGTGGTACCATGGCGCCCCATGGCCGACTTCCAGCGTCTGCTTCAACGAGAATGCCCGGTGTGGGTGGAAGTGGAAAATTGTCCGACGGTCTATTGGCCAATGTTGAAGGATGCGATGGCGGTTGTGGGAACAGTGCTGGTTCCCCCAAGCCTCAGGGCAATGAACCGCAACCGTTTATGCATGTTATGGGACACGGCCAGGAAAAGGCCCGCGTGGCTTCGCCTCAATTGTTCAGGCATGCATCCTCTGCATTTTCGCTTGAAATGGGGCAACTTTGCGGGACACTGCTTTTCATGTGTTAAATTGGGGCATTTCATGGCTGAATGCCCTGAAAGGCAACCGTCTTCGGAGGATGCGCAGGTGGTGCTGCCCAAGGATGACATGGTGCTTGATGCCCCGCCCCAGGAAGCCCTTCAGTCACCTCATGTCATGGATAAAGGCAAACAACAGGTCCTGGGTTTGGATTCCTGTCGCACTGACTGGATTGAGGCACGTAAAAAAAAAGGTAAAAAGTTGGATGCAGGCCTGGCGGATCCTGGGTCTACTGCTGCCCAGGATTCCGTGCGCACGTATACGCGCAGAAAAGAAATGGTCACTTCACAGCAGGCTGCGCGTACTATGGTCCCGTCGGCCCCCCGTAATCAGTCGCCAAGGAAAGTCTATACCGACGGCCCCAAAGGCCCTCCTGCTAAGCTGGCGTTTGATACCAAAGGTAATGTGATTACGCCCTGGGATCGGCGTTATCCCCGCCCCACTCCCAAGGCAGTGGATTTCCCTTCTACCTCTAAAGCAGGATGCCAGAATTCGTTTGCAGTACTGGCTGATTTTCTAGATGAGGGCGTCCTGGATGCTCTCACGGAAAAGGTGAAATCAAGGTAACAGGCGCCTCGTTCCTGACTTCCTTTTTTGAAGCTATATGAAGATAGCCACGTGGAATGTGCGAGGCATTTGCTCTCGCCATAAGCAACATGCCATGTGGACCGTCTTGCATGAGAACCAGTGGGATGTATTGTGTGCAGTTGAGCACAAAAGTCATGGTGAAGCAGGAAAAGTTGTGGATTGTCATGGATTCCGTCTGTTTTATGCAAGCACCCATGCTACGCACTATTCAGGCGTGCTGATGATTGTCCATGAGAAATATCAGCCTGTCCTTATTAAAAATGATGTGCAGGGCCGCTTTCTGGTTATCGAAGTCTTATTTGAAGGAGAGATTTTATGGTTATTGGGCCTCTATGCTCCGAATGATCCCGCATCTCGACAGGATCTTTGGTCCACTTTGCAGGCCTCCATGTCCCTTGGCCGAAGGGGGTTTTTGATCGGAGACTTCAATATGTGTGTTCACTCTTCTCAGTCCACTTTAGAGCATTCGGTCATGGATGCGCTGGAAAGCCGGGTGTGGAATTCCTTTGCTTTGCACGTACTTAAGCAGGACCTTTGGTCGTGGCTTCACCCTTCTTTTTCAGGGTTTACTTTTCATTCCGCACAATATGCAACTACTTGGTCGCGGCTGGACAGAATGTATATCATGCAGGGGGACAATTTTCTTCCCGAGATGCTGGAAATGAAGGTCTTGCAGCAGTATGCGTTGTCGGATCATTTCCCCCTCCAGCTGGAGACGCGGGCACAATCTATTGCACCTTTTATGCAGTTGCTGGACAGGCTCCCTTTACGTTTCAACTCCTCTTATTTGAAGCATTCAATTTTTCAGGGCTATATGCAGCAATTGATTGAGAGGTTCTTATTGGACTTCGCCTCTGAGGGCTTGCCTTCATTTGCACGCTTGCTCTCTAATGTACAGCGGGTTGCTCGGCAGTATGGGATCCATCATGCCTCGCTTTGTCGCCATCGTCGATCTGCAGTAGAGGAGTTACTGGCTTTGGTCCGTTCCTTGCTCCTGGATTCCCCGGATGATGATTTTGTGCTGTCATTGGAGAGGCGTTTGGCCCATCTTCTTCAAGTATTTCAGTTGAAATCTTATCAGCAGGCCAAGCTGCATAACTTGACTGACACATTGCAAGATAGTGCTTGCCAGTCTCATAAGTTCTTTCGTGCCTTGCATGCGTCTCCGGCTCGCGACAATATGACCAGACTCCAGGATTCGGAGGGTCGCATGGTCACTGATCCGCAGACCATTGTCAATATGTGCAGAAATTATTTTATGGAACTTCTTGGTTCTTCTCCCTTGCCTTCTAGCCAGGTTACGCATGCCCGCTCGGTCTTCTATCATCTGGTCCGCCAACAGGTTCCATTGGATATGCAAGCCACTTTGGAGGCGGATATTTGCGAGGAGGAGGTTATGGATGTTTTATTGCACCTGCCGACGGATAAAAGTCCTGGCTGGGATGGTCTCACTAATGAATTCTTTCAGAGCTCGGCCACGCAGTTGGTGAAGCCATTGGTGGTCATGTTTCAGCAGGTTTGGGAAACAGGGGTCATGCCCTCCTCATGGAAAGAAGGCCTTATCAAACTGATTCCAAAGGTCCCTTCGCCGTCAAAGCTGCAACACCGGAGACCAATCTCTTTGATGGGCTCCATGTATAAAATCTACTCCAAAGTGCTGGCGAATCGGCTTCACAAGCACCTTCCCACTATTGTGCATCCTCTCCAATATGGTTTCATTAAGGGCCGCAACATTCTGCATAATATCTTAAATGTGCAAATGGCTATTGACTATGCGCGACACTCCGGTCAGGAAGTGGTATTGATTCAATTGGACTTGGAAAAGGCGTTTGATTATGTGGACTGGTCTTTCATTGCAGATCTCATGTCTGCTATGGGCTTTGGTACCCGGATGTCCCGATTGATCTACACCATTAGTGCTGCGGCTTCATCCAGAGTTATGCTCAATGGTGGGGTTACAGAGCCCTTTGTCCTTGCACGCTCAGTCAGACAGGGTTGTCCTTTGAGTCCTCTTTTCTTTGCTCTGGCGACTCACCCGGTCCTTTCAATGTTATCCTCCATGGCAGATTCTGCTCAGCTGGCAGGGTTGTCTCTTCCTTTGGGCCAGCACTTCATTAGCCAATCTTTGGCTGATGACACCTTTATGATTTTGCAGGCGGACAGGGACAACATTCGCAAGGCATTAGATGTTTGGGCGCTTTTTGGTCAGGCCTCTGGGCTTCGCATCAATGCCTTTAAGTCAGCCATTCTCAGTTGCACGGAGCCCGATTTACAGTCATTAGGCTGGCAAGGCCAGGTGGTTTCCCGTGGCTCTATTGTCAGGCATCTTGGATACCCATTGGGGGTGGATGTACGACCAAAGGACCTGCTGGAGTGGATTTCACAAAAACTGGCGGCGAAGTTTATGTATTGGAAGTCGCAAGCGTGGCCCTTCCATGTCCGCCTCAAAGTGGCTCAGTCAATTATGCTCCCAATGCTAACATATTTCCTGCCATTGTTGCCATGGACGCCTACTACTTTGAAGGCTCTCACTCATCCCATCCGTTTCATGCTATGGAAGAAGGATTCACTGCAGGCAGGCATTTCATGGATTTCCTGGTCACATACATGTACCCCTAAGCGCATGGGTGGTGGAGCTCTTTTGGATGCAGAAAATCATATGCTAGCTCTCCGTTGGTCCCTTTTTCGTGCCATGTGTGTGGATCATCACCCGTGGACCATCATAGCCCGTTATTTTCTTGAGGACAGCGGGCTCCGCCATGGTAACACCCGGCTTCGGGCCTCCTGGTGGCATGTCCTTAATGCAGACTCCCGTTTTTCCAGCCCCTCTTCCGCTTTGTTACTGCACTTGGTCGGCTCTTGGAAAGTGGTGCTCCAAAAGGCCCGTTGGCATCCGGTAGGGGACCGCTTGCAGACTAACTCCTTTCAGCTGGAATTGTTGGCAGTATCGCGACTACTTTCATGGGAAGATAAACATCAGCTCAGACTGAGATTTAACCGCATGGCCCGTTTAGGTGTGACGTCGGTTGCGGATGCTACCCTTGCCACTCGCAATGTCCTTGTATTGTTTCGGACTGCTAGACGACTTTTCAAGATCCCGCGCGGATACCGTGATTTATGGGGAAAGCTTTCGTTGGAACTTCAGGGTAGGCAACCCTTTCCTGCCCTGGCTGTGGATCGCCCTTGGCAGGATTGGGACCTTGCAGGCCGGTTGTGTCTGGAAAAGGCCTCTACTAATCAGGTGTATCATCTTCTCATTCAGGATTACCAATGGCTGGGTGACAAAGCTAATACTGTTTGGGGGCTGCAGAAATCGCTGACATGGTGGCAGACAACGCTGATGGAGGGCTGGCTGAATAAGGCACCTTTCAAATGCAAGGTCTTTCTTTGGCGGGTAATGATTGGTGGTCTTCCTCTTGCCTCGGCCCTTGCCAAGCGTCGCATCTCAAATGGCACTTGTTTCTTCTGTACCACAACGGCGGAATCGGCCTGACATCGTTTTCTTTCTTGCCCGCTCGCCAAGAATATCTGGTCACTCTTGTCGCACATTTGGCGCACTGTGGTGGGGTCCTCACTAACTCCTTTCGACTGGGTTTTTGTGCGCCCGAAGTATCCCACACCGCCACAGTTGCATATGAAGATCTTATTTCATTTTTTCAGATTCTGGGGATGCTGGCACATTTGGACCACGCGCAATGCTTTTCTCTTTGATTCGGCCTCTAATGTAGCGCGTCATATTGCCAGGCTTAAAGGCCTCTTGCATTGGCAGCTAGATCTCATCCGCCACTCAGACTTGCTCCCTCGGGAGGATTTGCTTCCTTGGCATATGGCAATTGCCTCTAGGTCATTGCCATGATTGGTGTAACTTTTTAGTGCATTACTACGGGGATTTCCCACACGTTGGCCTAGGGCCCTCGTGCCTCTTGTAATCAGAAAGAGAGAGAGAGAGAGCGAGAGAACTTCTTCACCTGATGGCTTAGTGTCATCAACTATCTTGTAATCAAGTAGTCTTGTATTTTTTTCGTAATTAATACAATTACCTTTTACGAAAAAGAGAGAGAGAGAGAGAGAGAGAGAGAGAGAGAGAGAGAGAGAGAGAGAGAGAGAGAGAGAGAGAGAGAGATGAAATGATATATTAACGTCTACAAAAGGCCAAAATGACCTATGAGACCATGAGTTACAATCATGTGTATGATGGTACAACTGTCTGGGCAAAATATGTAGCACAAAGCAAAGTAAGAAAGGAAACTAACTATGGCTATGTGTAAAACATAGAGCTCTATCTAGTAACAATGAGCTCCAAATGGTACAATCTCATGTGGGTACGGAGGGCCTAGCTCTAGCCCGAGCAATAATCCCCTGTATCCGCCTATGAAGGTGTTGTTGGTGTCTGTATCGAGGCCTAGGACGTTTGGATCGGCTAAGCTGAACGGCTCGATCAATCAGTACTCCTTGTATGTGTGTGGATTGTGGCGGTGAGAGAGGCTCTCGTGTGGACTGTGGCTGTAACTGTATTGAAGTCTTCGGAGTCTCCTTGGGCTTGGATGTCTTGGAGCAGTTGTACTCCTGAGGCACATGTCACAAAGCCATCGTATCTCAAGAAGAAAGAGGCCAAGGCATCGATGATCGGTAAAATCCATGACTCTGGATAGTGGTTCAAATTTGTCTCTAAAGAGGTAGTGGAAACTACCACAGACCTCATCATATGCTGGGCAGCAGCGGTAGATATAATGCTCCTCTGTCTCTGGCTCTAATTGGCATATCTGGCATATGCGCTCCTTTGGTGGGATGGATCTATGTCTGCCAGTCTCAATCTCTAGCTGATGTGAGGAGGTGTGCAACTGGCCAATAGTATATATGATCCCATGGGAAACGTGGGTGTCAATGTATCTTGGGCGAACAATAAATCCATCATCTGTAGTATGAAGGAAATGCTCGCGGTAGAAAGCCATGTTTGTCCCTAGCTCCTGGCCTAGCATCAACCATGTTCGCTTGATATCCAACTGGGTAAGATCCATCCTGATGATCTTGCGGATCTCTAACCTGCTCAAATCAAGAGATGGTGCATTAAGGGAGTACTGGAAGGGGGGTAACTTGTCCATGCTAAAGCCATGTAGCTCAAACTAGGCCAACATCTGTGCATATCAACACGAAGTATCACCCTCTTTGGCAAGCTGCCTGGAGGACTCAAGGGCCAACCGTGCATGTCTGTGTTTGGTAAGTCCCATAGGCTATGTATGTATGTGATCGATTGGGTGAGGGCCTCTATCACAATCGGTGTAGTTGCTAGCTCGGCTCTGATGATCTCATGTGGCACTGAGGCCTTACATCTGATCATCCTGGATATTATAGACACTAGGGGTTTCTCCATTGACCTCCATCCGTCATAAGTGTGCCGTGGTCTGCTACGGTGGTCAAGACTGGGCTCCCATATCTGTACTCCATAAAGTAGTGTGGATGTGACTAGTGTATTGAAGAGCCATAGCTTGGTGCGGGGTTCTTGGAATTGCACATGTGAGCACATCCTCTCCAAACCACTTAGTGCTGTGTATCCACGAGTCAGTCTAGTGTCTGCTGCCTCTCGCATAGAAAAGGTGGGCCTTGCGAATAAGACTCCCAAGTATGTATAAGAATCCACATACTCCAGCTCCTCAAATCCATATGTGAATTTAGGTGCTGATCTCTTGACCCACTATGGTGTAGTATTAAATACCATCACCTTGGTTTTACCAAGGTTCACTGAAAGCCCACTGTCCAAAGTATAGGAGTGTAATGCATCCAAGTGTCTCTGTAGACCCTCTGGAGAGTCAGCTATCAATACAATGTCATCTGCATACAATAGGAGAGGTATCCAAGTGCTAGCTAGTGGAGCTTCTCTATCTCCTTCCTATGAAATATAATCAGCCATCCCATCAATGTACATGCCAAATAATGTAAGAGAGAGGGGGCATCCCTACTTCACCCCAATGGTGGAGTAAATAGGTGTTGAAAGGCCCTCAGGTGTCCGAACTCTGCCCACAACTCTCTCATGCTGTGCCAAAGTACCCCAATTGAGCTCTTTAGGTACTCCCACGGCATGCAATCTATTTATCAGCCTGTCTCTCGGTACTGTGTCAAAGGCTTTGCGTTAGTCCACAAAGCAGCAGTAGGTCCGTTGGCCATGGGCCCTTCTCTCCTCAATGATTGCTCTGAGTGTGATGACTTGATCCAATGTGGAGAAGCCTCTCCTAAAGCCAGCCTGTCCCTGTGCTCTAAGACTCCACATCTCTTCCCACCTGCTTAACTCATGCTCAAGGATGGAAGCATATAACTTAGCCAATGTATGCCCAACCATGATAGTCCGATAGTTACTGGGTAGAGTAGGGTCCCTTGACTTGAGGATAGGCACAATAGTTTTCGTGCTCCAGCTTTCTGGTAGGCCTTCACACATGGCTTTGTTAAACATGTAAGCTAGGAATCCTACCACCAAATCTCTAGCATGGTTCAAGTGCTCGGCTACTAATCCATCATGGTCTTGTGCCTTTCCTCTGCTAAGTCTGTCAATGGCCTCTCGGACCCTACTTTCTGTAAAGAAAGTGGTCTCTGGACAAGGCTCAAGTGGGTCAGGAAGAGGTGGCTGACCCTCCACAGTATAAAGACTAGCTGCATACTCCTCCCATACAGTGGTGGATGTAATAGGTGTGGTCGGGCAATGCTCTCTGAAAAGCCTCCAAGCCTCTTTAGAGTCCTGGCTTAAGAATAACTGATATAGGTCTCGCTTGAGCTGGGCCAAGAATGTTCTCTTCTTCCACCGTGTGAGGCGTCTAAAGAGTATCTGTGCCTATCTGTGGGTAGTGGACCCCAGTGCTATCTCTCTTTGTAGCCATGCTTTGGTCTCACGGCACTTATCATCATACCAGCTGTTCCGAGGTGTTATCCCGGTGGAGGCTCTCTGTGTGGGTTGTGAGTGTGGGAAGGCTACACCTACAGCGATGTGTAGGGCCTCACTAAACTGTCGAGTTAGCTCCTGTAATGAAACGTCGGGGTTTGCATCATGTAACAATCTAAGGATCTCCGCCTCATAGATATCCTCTGTCTCTCTGAAAAAGAGGTATCTCGGGTGTCGGTGAGTTGCATGATGGGCCTGCGTGATAGTGAATTGGAGGTCGATGGTGAATGATAGGTAGGCATGGTCCACTGCAACTCCGAGAAGGCGTGGGGATACTGAGAGGTCCTGGATGTGAGATATCAGCATCGGTGGGGCAAGAACATAGTCTATTGTGTTGGCAGCGTGTCGGTGAGGATAACATGTGAAGGTGCCGGATAACGGGTATCTAGCCAGGCCATTGGGAATGACCAACTTGTGTGTTGTGCCCATCTCCACAAGGCATCTCCCATATTCGGTGACATCTCCCATATCTTGAGATGTCCTCTCTAGCTGTAGCTTTGACACATCCTGCTCTTGGAGCATCTCCTCAGATGCATCTAAGAAAGACACTTGATGGGAGGTTGTCCTGGCATTAAAGTCTCCTAGCAAGATAACCTCTCCCTCCTTCAAGTACTCCCAAATATCCTCATCCAAAGCCACATATGGTGATTGCCCCTTGGGTGGGGCGTATCGGGACGCCATAGGGGGGAAATAGCATATGGCAACATACAAAGTGCGTTCCTCACCACACACTCTCACCCACATGTATCTGGCATGCTCATCTCTGCGGACTACTTGGATCATTTGTTGTAGCTCCTCCCTGAATAACACTAACACTCCTGACCCGTGATTGTTGTGGTCTGTGTGTGTGTCCTTCTTGCAAGCTGACTCCCCACCTACAGCTTGTCATCTGTGGAAGTGTAGTATGTGGTTCTTGATGTGTCTCTGAATGTCTCCTCAAAGGCTCCCACATCCAATCGGAGGGCTCCATTACAGTTCCAAACTGCCATTGCAAGGCTGGTCCCATAGGTCTCACACTGTCATTTGTGGGGCCTCTCCATGACTACCACTCTCCCTCCTCTGTAGAAGGCGAGTTCACCCTCCTCCCTGGCTGCCTTAATTTTTGGCATGCACTCCCTCATGTGGGCTAGTTGGGTTGGTGTGAGATCATCACCCAAAAACACACCGGTCCCCTTCAATGTACGGCGTTGAGCTAGGAAGTCTCTCCTAGCCTCCATGGTGAGGAAGCGGAGAATGAGTGCATGCTCTTTTGAGCTCTCCTTTTCTGTGCTTTTCTTGCCCACTCTCCAAGCGGAGACATGCGTGTCTTTCTTAATATTCATTAACATGTATAGCACCTTGGTGTTCTCATCCACTTTTTCATGCATCTTCAGCCTCGTCACCCGAACATGGAGTGCTCTCATTTTCCTTTTTTGTTCCTCCTCCAATGTGTCATTGATCATGGTTGTTGTAGGTGCATGTGCTATGTGTTTCCCCTTCTTTGCAATTTGAATCCATTGCTCCACCGCCTCGTTGTTGGGTTTTCTTGGGCATCTCTGCCCAAGAAATAGCCTCCTTCGTCGTCGTCTCCTTTTTTTGGAGTTGTTGTACTTCCTCTTTGATGCGGATGAGCTCCTCGGTCATGCTAGGTTGAATTTCTCCTTCCTCTAGCTTGGGGCTGAGCTGAATGTCAGTCAGTAGCTGTCTAAGTGATTGAATCTCCCCATCTTGGACTTCTATCTTCAATTCCAGCTTTTTAATCTCATTGTTCAGCTGCCTATTCACTATGCTCAATCCATTGTTATACTCCTTGACTTTGTTGATGGCATTGGTAATCATCTGCTCTATCTGGACCTTCTCCATTTTGGGGGCGAACTCCGTCTTGTTGTGTTGGGTCTGTGGGGGAGCTCGATTCAGAGTTCAGAATAGAGGATAACCATTTCAATGTATGTGAGGAACAACCATTTCATGACAGATTTACTGTCTGCAACAGGAGGGACTGTGGGGCTAGGAGATGGCAGCAGGGAATTGGGGGCTGCAGAGGTGGTGGGTGGGGAGCTGATGGATGGTGGAAGAGGCTTGCGTTAGGTGGCGCAGATAAAGTAGGCGACAAAGGGCTGAGGTGGCGTAGGTGACAAGGGGTTGTGGGATGGCGAGGGATCTAACGGCAGGGCCGATGGGTAGGAGCTGGCTAGCAGGTGCTGTCAGCAGAACAGGATTGCGACCTGACGTGGAGCTGGACCTGCTGTGGAGCTGTCGGATGAAAACGACCTGTCCTGTCGCGAGTGTCCAGCTGACATGGCCTGAGAGAGAGAGAGAGAGAGAGAGAGAGAGAGAGAGAGAGAGAGCGATGGCGTCCCTGCGTCGTGCCGCCCTGCCCTCGCCTGGTCTTGCACGCCCTCTCGTCGCCTTCATCTGCGCTGTCGCAGAGTGAAGACCCCTCTGTCTTCCTCGCGCGCTCGTGTTCCGCCCAGTCGCTGCCCGCCTGACGGTCCGTTGCTGCGCGCCGGTTACTCGTGCCTCCTCAGCCCCGTCGTCGCCTGCAGTTCCGTTCTTCCTGGACCTTCTTCGTGCTTGCTCCCTGCGCCGCCAACGACACCCATCGCGCCCTGTCCCTGACGCCCTACGCCTGCCGCCGCCAACGCCTTCTTCGCCTGGCGCCCTGTCCGTAGCCGCCTCTGACGCCCTGCTTCAAACGCCCTGTCCACGGCCGCCCTTGCTGCCCTGTCCCTTGACCTGACGGATCCCTGCCCGGCACCTTAGCCTGTCCCGTCGTGCCGTTGCGACCGACAGGCTGTTGTTTCGCCCTTCTGCCCCTGCACGGTGACAGGTACAGCTCAGCTTTTATTAGCCGTCTTTGCAGAGTATACCCCTGGACAGCCCCTCTGTATAGACCAGCGGGCAAGAGAGAGAGCGGGAGAGAGACAGGGTCAGTCCTCCTTCAAGATCAAATTGTCACACGATGGCTGGTTTGGATCTGGATTTCATAGACCAAACAGTGGCAGCACTTGGTCCGGATTCTGATGCCGAGGAACCTGAGGACATGGTTCCGTGCAACGAAGAGATGCCCCCTGGTCCCGACATTCAGCCTGCGGGTAAACGTCCCAAGCATACTTCGGAAGAGATAGGTGTTCCTCAGGATCGTTCCTATGCTCAGGTTGCTTCGGATCCTGTGGACTCCCAGGATGTTGACTGGGAGCATTTGCTGGAATTTGCCAACACGTTGCTTGGCGATTACGTTCAACATAATCAAGAAGCCTTTTCTGACTCAACACCTGACGATGTTCTGGACGCCACCGTCGACCCAAAAACTGTCCTACGCTCCTTTTCAGTATTTTATGATCGCGCTGTGATACTCTTCTTCACTGGTCGAATCCCGTTGCTTTCCCGTATTCGCCAGTGGCTGCACAGTCTACTACAAGGGGAATGTGTTGAAGAGATTTTTGTTGGCTCCCGAGGGTTTTTTGAGGTTCTGTTGAAATCAGAGACGCACCGTGCTGCTCTCCTGTCTAAACTGCCTTTATTTTTTGAACGCCGGTTGGTTCATGTGGTTCCATGGCGCCCAATGGCAGATTTTCAGCGTTTGCTGCAACGTGAATGCCCTGTGTGGGTAGAAGTGGAAAATTGCCCGGCGGTTTATTGGCCACTGTTGAAGGATGCTATGGCCGCGGTGGGCACTGTTCTCGTCCCTCCTAGTCTCCGGGCAGTGAATCGCAACCGCTTGTGTATGCTATGGGACACTGCAAGAAAAAGGCCTGCTTGGTTGCGCCTCAACTGCTCGGGCATGCATCCGTTGCACTTTCGATTGAAATGGGGCAATTTTGCAGGGCATTGCTTTTCCTGTGGACAGTTGGGGCATTTTATTATGGCTGAATGCCCGGAACAGCAACATACCTCCGATGTTGGCCATGCTGCGCCGCCCACGGAAGATATGGTGTGTGATGCCTCGTCGCTGGATGCTATCCACCAGCCCCAAGTTCTGGCCAAAGGTAAACAACAGGTTTCGGGTCTGGATTCCCGCGCCACTGATTGGGTGGAAGTACGTGCAAAAAAAGGCAACAGGGTTGTTGCTGGCATGGAAAATACTGTGCCTACTCCCTCACAAGATTCCACGCGTACATATATGCGCAGGAAGGAAATGTTGTCTTCCGAGCGCGCTGCTCCTGCTATGGTTTCCTCTGCCCCTCGTCATTAGCCTGCCAGAAAAATGTATTCAGATCGTCCAAAGGGTCCCCCTGCTAAGCTGGCATTTGATACCAGAGGTAATGTCATTACCCCGTGGGACCGTCGTTACCCCCGTTTCAACCCCAAGCCAGCAGATATGCCGTCTACTTCCAAATCTGGTCCTCAGAACTCTTTTGCTGTGTTGGCGGATTTCTTGGACGAGGGAGTCCTGGACATTCTTGCTGACAAAGTCAAATCGAGGCAAGCGGTGCCTCGTATCTGATTTGGTTTTAACTACACATGAAAATAGCCACGTGGAATGTGCGAGGAATTTGTTCTCGCCACAAGCAACATGCCATGTGGACGGTATTGCATGAAAATCAGTGGGATGTCTTGTGCGCTGTTGAGCACAAGAGTCACGGTGAAGCCGGAAAAGTAGTGGATTGCAATGGCTTTCGACTGTTCTATGCAGGGACACAGGCCATGCATTATTCGGGAGTGCTCATGATTGTACATGACAAATATCAGCCTATGCTTATTAAAAATGATGTTCATGGCCGCTTTTTGGTGATTGAAATTTTATTCGAAGGGGAAATCTTATGGTTACTTGGCCTCTATGCTCCGAATGATTCGTTATCTCGTCGGGAGCTTTGGCAGACTTTGCAGACCTCCTTGTCACTTGGCAGACGAGGCTTCTTCATGGGGGATTTTAATATGTGTGTGGATTCTTCCCAGTCCACATCGGAGCATTCGGTAATGGACGCGCCCGAAAGTCGTATGTGGCATGAGTTGGCTCTTGCTGTTCTTAAGCAAGATCTCTGGTCCTGGCTACACCCATCCTCTACAGGGTTTACTTTCCATTCTGCCCAGTATGCGACAACATGGTCGCGACTGGATCGTATGTATATCATGCAGAATGATGATTTTCTTCCCGAGATGCTCGACATCAAAGTGTTGCAGCAATATGGTTTGTCAGACCATTTCCCTCTGCAGCTTGAGCTGCTTGCACAACCCATTGCACCTTTCAAGCGATTTCTGGACCGACTCCCTTTGCGCTTCAACTCATCTTACCTGAAGCATGCACTCTTTCAGGGCTATATGCAGCAATTGATTGACAGATTCGTCTTGGATTTCTCTTCTCAGGGCATTGCGTCTTTTGAAAGATTGCTCTCTAATGTGCAGCGGGTCGCTTGGCAGTATGGGATTTATCATGCCTCTCTTTGTCGGCAGCGTCACAAGGCAGCAGAGGATCTGCTGGCTTTGGTTCGTTCTCTGCTGGTGGACACTCCGGATGATGCATTTCTGCTCGCACTGGACATGCGGGTGGCTGATCTTATTAAAGCATTCCAGTTGAAATCATATCAGCAGGCCAAACTGCAACATCTGACGGAAACTTTGCAAGATAGTGCATGTGAGACCCATAAGTTCTTTCGAGCTCTCCATGCCTCTCCTGCTCGAGAAAATATGACCAGACTCGAGGATGCAGAAGGCCACCTTATCCTGGATCCGCAGACTATTGTGCATATGTGCAGGAATTATTTCCGTGACCTTCTCGGTTCCACCTCTCCACCTTCGGCCCAAATTACTCAGGCTCGCCGTTCGGCTTTTTATGACTTGGTCCGCAATCAGCTTCCGCAGGACATGCAAACTACTATGGAGTCCGATATTTGTGAGGCAGAGGTTATGGACGTCTTGTTACACTTGCCTAAGGATAAAAGCCCGGGTTGGGACGGTCTCACTAATGAGTTCTTTGAAGCTTTTGCTACCCAACTGGTGAAACCGTTGTAGGCTTTGTTCCAGCAGGTGTGGGAAACGGGGATCATGCCTTCCTCATGGAAAGAAGGCCTTATTAAACTGCTTCCAAAAGCTCCTTCGCCATCTAAGTTGACACAGTGGCGCCCAATTTCTTTGATGGGTTCAATGTACAAAATCTTTTCCAAAGTAATGGCGAATCGGCTCCATAAGCATCTCCCGGCCCTTGTGCACCCTCTACAGTATGGTTTTATTAAGGGCCGAAATATCCTACACAATGTATTGAATGCTCAACTGGCAATTGATTATGCCAGGCATTCCAATCAGGAGGTCGTACTGATTCAACTGGACCTAGAAAAGGCTTTTGACTATCTAGACTGGTCTTTCGTTGCTGAACTTATGTCTGCTATGGGCTTTGGTCCGCGGATGTCTCGTCTCATATACACTATTAGCGCTGCAGCGTCTTCGCGGGTCATGCTGAACGGAGGTGTTACTGAGCCATTTGTCCTTGCCCGCTCTGTCAGACAAGGGTGCCCTTTGAGCCCTCTATTTTTTGCCCTTGCAACACATCCAGTTCCTTCGATGTTATCTCATATGGCAGCCTCTTCTCAGTTGGCAGGACTGTCGCTTCCTACAGGACAGCACTTCATTAGCCAATCCCTGGCGGATGATACTTTTATGATTTTGCGTGCGGACATGGATAACCTTCGAAGAGCATTGGATGTTTGGGGCCTCTTTGGTCAGGCGTCCGGCCTTCGCATCAATGCCCTCAAATCAGCCATTCTCAGCTGCACGGAGTCGGATTTGCAGTCCTTGGATTGGCAGGGTCTGGTTGTTCCTCGTGGCTCCATTGTCAGGCACCTTGGGTACCCTTTGGGCGTTGATGTTCCCCCAAAGCAGCTGCTGCAGTGGGTTTCTCAGAGAATGGTGGCTAAGTTTATGTATTGGAAATCTCAAGCCTGGCCTTTCCATGTTCGCCTCAAAGTGGCTCAGACTATTATGTTGCCAATGCTCACATATTTCTTGCCATTGTTGCCCTGGACTACTATGACTCTCAATGCTCTTACTCAGTCTATTCGTTTCATGCTATGGAAGAAAGACTCATTGCATGCAGGTATTTCCTGGATCTCTTGGTCACATGCGTGCACCCCCAAATGCATGGGTGGCGGAGCTATTTTAGATGCCCAAACTCACATGCAGGCACTCCGTTGGTCGCTTTTCCGCGCCATGTGCTCGGATCATCATCCATGGGTCGATATAGCCCGTTATTTCCTTGAGGGGCTTCAACATGGCAATACCCAGATCCAGAGTTCTTGGTGGCATGTTCTTAATGCTGATTCGCGGTTCTCCAGTTCTTCTTCGTCGCTGCTTACTCATTTGGTGTGTTCCTGGAAACACGTCCTCCAGAAGGCTCAGTGGCACCCAGCGGAGGATCGCTTAGCTACTAACTCTTTTCAATTGGAGTTGCTGGCAGTTTCGCGTTTACTTGCATGGGAAGGTAAACAGGACCTCAGACCACAATTCAACCGGATGGCCCGTTTGGGTTTGTCTTCAGTTGCGGATGCCACCCTTGCCAATCGCAATGTGCTTATATCTTTTCGTACAGCCAGGAGGCTTTTCAGGATCCCTCGTGGATACAGGCCTTTATGGGAACAGCTTTTGAGGGTGCTCCAGAGCAGACAACCCTTTCCTGCCCTTGCTTCGGATCATCCCTGGCAGGATTGGGACCTACAAGGCCGGCTGACTTTAAGCAAAGCTTCTGCTAACCAAGTGTATCATATTCTGATTAAAGATCATCAATGGCTCGTCACCAAAGTGAATGCTTTATGGGGATTACGTAAATCCCGGTCATGGTGGAGGGAAACTGTGATGGCGGGCTGGTTGAACAAGACACCCTTCAAATGTAAAGTTTTTCTTTGGAGAATGATGATTGGTGGTCTTCCGCTTGCTTCGGCTCTCTCCAAGCGCCGAATCTCCAATGGCCACAGTTTCTTTTGCACCACTGCTGTGGAATCCGCCCGCCACCGATTTATTTCTTGCCCCATCGCAAAGAAAGTCTGGTTATTTTTGTCGGCTGTTTGGCAAGGAGTGGTTGGTTTCACCCTGCGCCCCTTTGATTGGGTTTTCGGGCAGCCCAAATACCCCGCTCCTGCACAGCCACATATGAAGCTCATGTATCATTTTCTTCGATATTGGGGCTGCTGGCATAACTGGACCATTCGGAATGCTTTTCTTTTTGACTCCGCCTATAATATTCAGCGGCATATTGCGAGGCTTAAGGGCCTCTTGTATTGGCAGTTGGATCTTCTCCGGCATTCTGATTTGCTCTCTAGGGAGGACTTACGTCCCTGGCGTAGGGCAATTTCCTCTGCATCTTTGCCATGAGGTTGTAACTTGTAGTTCTTAGAATCTCTTCACATGATGACTTAGATTGTTGTCATGTATCTTGTAATCAAGTAATCTTGTACTTTTTTCATAATTAATACAATTACCTTTTACGAAAAAAAAAGAGAGAGAGTGAGTTATATTAACGTCTATGAAAGGCCACGTTGGCCTTTGAGACCAAAACATTACATACAAAACGTCTGGGAAACTTCCAGGTCCCAGAAAAGCTACCATCTAATGCTATGATCAACTAATTGAGTAGGTACAAAATGGTATATAGGCTGGGTACAATTCATATGTGTTCCAAGTATGGCGTGAAACTGCTCATGGAGCTTGGTCATCCTAAAATGTCCTGCATGGCGTGAAATTGCTCATGGAGCTTGGTCATCCTAAAATGTCAGAGGCTGAATCGGCAGGGCAGGGCCCTCCGGTGGCAGTGTAGTATTCCTTGTACCCTCGACACGTGCCTCCTGCAGGGGCGGGGGTGGGTGTGGGCTTTGGGCTTTGTTTCTTACCGTGGCTATGGCTAGGGTGGTCCCTTGCAGCCGGGAGGTTAGTGGGGCTGGTGGGGGCTCAGGGGTGGGGATGGTAGTTGGCTCTCGGTAGAATTCTGAGAGGGAGAGAGAGAGAGAGGATGATGGCGACTATGGTTGTGAGCTAGGGTTTCTACGCCTGCATCCTGCCCTGCTCATAAGGTTGCAACCTGTCCTGTTTGTCTGCTGCATCTTCTCTGTTCATCTGCAACTTTTGCTGCTTGTTTTCAGCCTTCTTGATGCGCTGCATCCTGCTGTGCACAGGCTGAGGCTTGTTGTATCCCTATGCCACACATGAGTGCAACCCTTGTGGCATTGCGCAGCCATACACAGTGAGAGAGATCCCCTTGGCTGCCTTCTGCTGCCTTGGAGCTTGCGTCTGCGCCTTGCTTCCCCTCGAGTGCCTGCTATACGAAGGGAACAGCCCCAAACATTGCATCTGCTGTGTCTTGTGGGCTGGTCCTTTTGTAGGGCCTTGCTGTGCCCCTTCATGGACTCCACAGACTTCCCGGGATGGACTGCACTGACCTAAATACCGTGGCTGGAGACCCGGCCATGGATGTTGAAGATGGTACAGCAGCAGAAGACACGGTTCCTTGCCCTGATGAGATGGCCTCTTCACCCTATGATTATCAGCCTTCTATCAAATGTAGCAAGCACGGAAGATTTTCCAATTGCCTTTGAGGCCCCTGATCTGGGTGATTCTTTGCCACGCTCGTATGCATAGGTGGCCTCTCCCTTGCTAGATCCCAAGAGACAAATTGGGAGCAGCTGTTAGAGTTTGCTAACTCTCTTTTGGAAGAGTAAATGAGGTTGTTTGCTCCGTTTCTGCCTTTCATGAGTGAGGTATTATTCTCTTCTTTACAAGCTGGATTCCTATTCTCACGAGGATCTGTCAGTGGTTGGTATCACTTCTTCAGACTAATGGTGTGGAGGAGATTTTTGTTGGTTTGTGTGGCTTCTATGATGTAGTGTCAGACGACCATAAAAGCCAGAGGAAAAGCAGTCAGAAGAAATGAGCACGAGCGATCCTTTCACCTCCCAGCCTTGCCTAGTTTATTGCTGGCCAGACCCATCGTGATCCGATTGCCAGCCGTCAAACCTTGGTGAGTCCTACTATTCTTGGCTCCCCTAAACCCCGTTCGGGCGCCCAAGAGCCCGGATGGTCATCCTCGTGCATGTTCCCCTTGATTTACCTTAATGTCACATTAATGTTTGTGACCTTAATGTCACATTAAATATCACTTTAATGTCACATTAATGTCACAGGTAGTGCTTCACTCTTCCTTGGCTCGGGACTTTCTTCTCCATCAGCAGCCCCTTTTCTTATGTAAATAGTTGGTGCATATTGTTTCTTGGCATTGAATGGCAGATTTTCAATGTCTACTCAAACAAGCATGTCTAGTATGGGTGGAAGTGGAGTGATGCTTGGCTGTTTATTGGGCCCTGCTCAAGGATGCCATGGCTGCCTGTTGGCCATGTGTTGGTGCCCCCTAGTCTGAAGGCAGCTAACAGAAACAGAATGTGCATGCCCTCAAATACAGCTAGAAAGAGGTCCAACTCGTTGTGCCTCAATTACAATGGTGTGCAGCCTTTTCTATCTGAACCAACGTATGGATGATGAGCAAAGTGTGCGCGGCATGGCGGCCTCCCTCCGGGGTGGTCGTGCTAAGAAATAGATTATTGAGCCTAGTCTCTCAAAACCACAACCACGAGCTCCTCCCTTAGATCTAGGTACACATGGATGGGGATGGAAGCTCGCCGCATTAAAGGAAAAGCCAAGGAAACTTTTGTGCCTATAGTACATGTGGGTCTTCATCATTGGACGCTCTCTGCACTTATTTGCATCATCAAGATGAGCAGGCCACTTTAGTTTCTACTACTCCCAAGGATCCACAGCCTCCGAAGGAGCCACAATGATGATAGCTTGCCCATGATCCACCTGCCCTGTTGGCCTTTGATGCTGATGGTCGAGTAATTACTCTGTGGGATCACGAGTACCCAGGATTTGCCTCCCACCCTGTAGATGGGCCTTCCTCCTCACACGTTGATCCTTGACGACCCAACCCTTTTGCAGTGTTAGGAGACTTCTTTGAAGATGGTGTATTGGAGACATTGGCAGCGAAGGCCTAGACCCATGCGGCCAAATCTGGTCAGCACTCTCGATCCCGTGTGTCGTTCAGTCCCAGGTGCCTCTTGCACATTCATCCTTTTTTGTTTGTTGAATCCATTGTAACTGGTTTATATATAATGGCCTAGAGCCACTTTGTAATCCTGTTTTCGTGTAACTTTTTTCGTAATTAATACAAACAACCCATTTTGTGAGAGAGAGAGAGAGAGAGAGAGAGAGAGAGAGAGAGAGAGAGAGAGAGAGAGAGAGAGAGAGAGAGAGAGAGAGAGAGAGAGATGTGTTTTGTTTTGTATGTTCCAGCGGAAAAAGAATTTGATGAGCTTTGCTTCGATTTTGGGATAGAGCTTGATGATGTGGTGAGATTTTCGGGGGATTAGTTTTCCTTTCTTGTCTATCTTGTTAGTTTGAAGCTATGATGAAGTGGAAATAATGGTTCTCCTTATTGCTTATGTCCTGTTACTGGTAGACTACAGAAAAGGCAATTATCAGGAAAGAGAAGCATCTTGATCAGGAAGCTGATGAAGATGAGGAAATTATTTACAAAATTGAAGTACCAGCCAATAGGTGAGCAGATAGCTGGATTTGAATGTGATCATGTTCGTTTTTTGTTTAATAAGATAAACCATATTATGATATAAATTTAGGTCATGTTTTGCGGAATTTGCTGTTGCAGTTCTTAATTCCTATTGTATAAAAGCTGCGGTAAACCCTGGTTTCTGAAACTCCTAGTCTTACTATGAATCCAAATTCTTAAAGATATTTGTTTACTGGGTTCTAAAGTTTGGATTTAATTTAAATAAGGAGCTTGAACTTCTCTTTTGAGACTTGTAAAAACAGATAGAAATGGAAAAATCTATCAGTATTTCAAGAGGTCTTGTGGCCAGTCAAAGCTATGTGTGCTCAACTTGCAGAGAAGGATTGGTAGGATCAAAAGAAAGGTGACTCTCCTGAAAAAAGGAGAATACCTGCTGAGAGGCCACACTAACTTGAAGACCAACAGATGGGCATGGAGGAGCACGTGTGTTGGACTTCATGGTTGCACCATAAGTTCTTCATCACTCACTTGTCATCCTTTGGGCATGAAATGAGAGAGAGCTTTTCACTCAACAGCCTTTAATGTAGCTTTTTTTTGCAATCTGGTGAAAAGACCTGAGTAGTACCCAAAGTAACTCAGAATTCAGTGTCAGTTACTTGAACTGGAAGAAAAGGAGGGGACTCCTAGTCGGTTATCGGGTCTTCAATATCACATGTTAATGTTTTATGAAATAGAGATCACGAGTTCAATGGATGGATTATAATGGTTTCTAGGCTCCCACTACAAGCAAAGCTTTAACATCATTTAGCTTAAAAATGTAAGAATGGTTGCACTAACAAAGATGTATGGAATAGTATTATGGGTTGAAGAAAGGAGGAAAGAAGTGATGAATAGGAGAGGGGAAAAACATGATTCTACAAGGATTTTGATGGTAAATTAAATAGTTGTATCCGAAACCCTCATGTCATGTTGCTAAGACATGCTGTTTACAAAGGATTCATGCAGGCTTTCAGCATATTCACTTTATTTGTTTTTGCACTATGAGAGACTACCATTGTAAGGAAGATGGTGACAATCTTTTGAAGAGAGTAGGGAAAAATTTAAACAAAGGTGCACTTGCCCCCTAGACAGTGAAATTGGTTGCTTTGCTATAGCATTTGAGATGTTTTTGCATGGACATTAAAGACATGAAAGGCAGGCAGTTGGAAGAGTACAAGCACACTATGCAGTGGTACCCAATGCTAAATACCATATGCAAAGCCTATTGATGATTGCAAAGGTGTGGGCAAAATGCACCTCAGCAGCAGATTGGATGGGACTAGGAAGCAGGCCCTGGCAAGGAAGAGAGGAGTTTCAGTTTCAGAAATGAATGGCAGCAGAAAGTGATTCCTAAGTTTTTTGTCAGTGAGGGTTGCTTCTTAATGCTTGTTACTTTTTGTTTAAATGGTGAATTTTGCCTTGAAAGCTGCACGCCTCAACACAATTTATTGCCTTTTCACTTTGCAGATATGATTTGTTGTGTTTGGAGGGCCTTGCACGAGCACTTCGTATATTTTTACAGAAAGAGCAAGCACCAAAGTTCCATGTTGTTCGAAGACTGCCTGAGTGTTTGGTTAAAATGAAGGTCAAGCCAGAGGTGAGTCAGATAATTTCAGCTCCATTGAATGTATAAGCACCAGCCTCTCCTTTTCAAGTTAAAGCTAACTCTGGAATTCGATTCAACTCTTCACAGAATGGGAATATTCTTTATACACATTGTGGAGTATGATGTTAGGTTAATGTTGGTAGCTTGTCTCTTTGCCGCAGAACTTGGCAGTGTAAGGTTCAATGTATAAGATATAAAAAGAGCTTACTAGATGGCATTTTGAGTCAATAAACTGCGAGTACCTTCACACTCTGGAAAATTTGGTGTAGAATTAAAAAATCTAGCTGCTACTCAGCCTGCTCATGTGATATGCTTACTGAAATGGTGGACATCTGGGAAATGTTTCCACAGTATTTGGTAGCTCAGACTTTGCATAGTATGTTCAATGTGTAGCAACTCTTACCCCTACCGACAACACACCTACAAATTTGGGTTTTAAGAGTAGCAGTTTCTGACACTGGAATCTTTATTTTCAAAAACATAGACTGGCAAAAACTTCACAGGATGCCAACAATTATGTGTGGACGTTTGTGTACAAAATGAGGGGAACCTTATTGAAGAACAAGACAAAAGTTGTGCACGAGTGGTTTTCATTGGTTTTCTTTGTATTAAAGGTGGATGTCTAAGAGCTGGTGGCATTGTTAAGGAAGTGGTGTTATCCATGGGTGGCACGTTGTAGATTTTCATGTCTCAGACAGTTTTCGTTGATTCCATGGCTGCAGACTGCTTCGATCAGACCTTTCGTGGTTTGTGCAATTCTAAGAGGGATAACATTTGACCAGGCACGGTATAACAGCTTCATTGATTTGCAAGATAAGCTCCATCAGAATCTTTGCAGGTATCCCACATCACTTCATTCTCAGCTAAGCTTCAGGTGCTTTATCCTTTATCCAGAATACTTCAGCTATCATCTTTTTTCCAATGTAAATGAAAAAGCTTGTCTCATGATTGGCAATGATGGCTTAATTAAAAACTTCTTGACGTGTGCATCCTCTCAATCTTTGCAGGTACCCCATACCACTTCATCCTTCAATAAGCTTTGTGTGGTCGATTTTGATCCAGAATACTTAGGATATGAACTGTTTTTCATCATAAAACGAAATGCTTGTCTCATGGTTGGCAATGATTGCTTAGCATTTAGAAGTCGGTGAGACATGGATACCCTTTGCACCTTATCTTTCTTATTTGTTGGAGAGGATGTGAGTCCTTTCCTGAGGGATAGAGCTACAGGCATTTGAGGCATTAGACTTCCCGTTTGAGAGTTTGAGGAGTTGTTATATGTAGAGTTCATAGATGACACAATTGTTTACATGGATGGGGGTCAGGAGAATTTTAGGGCCTTTGTAGTTGTGACGGAGTCTTTTGCAGAGCTTTAGGAGCTCTTATTGATTGACACATATACTATGGATTTTGGGACGATTCTTGGCTCCTTCATTGAGTACTGAAAACACATCATCAACAGATTCACAATCCACTAGAAGAAGACTGTCAACATAATATCCATCGTTGACACTCCATTTGACTTCTCTTGGGGCACAATTCAGTCGTAACAGATCATTTACCTATCCAAATATACTGAAGAGAGTGATAACCAGGGCTGCCCTTAGCAATTTTAACACACGCAAGCATCCACACAGACCAGACATGCACACATGATGGCGGACCAGTGCATGTACACATGCACAAACATGCTTGCACACACTAGACGCATAAATATATCCACATGCATGTGTGCATAAACTAAGTCAGGTTGGTCTGCACCAAAGAAACTAGGGTTCACTATTGCTTTGTGTTCCCCTGCTTTTTTAATTAACCAGGAGCTCCTTTAGGGCTGCTTTTCTATACACATACACATATGTATATGTTTATGTATCATTACATATCAGTCTTGCACATCCTGATGCTTGCAACCATGGATTCAGACAATGTACCAGCCCATTCTCCCCTCACATCTTGGCTTCAAGTCTTTGTATTTTGGTTTATATTCATGGGGTTTGCTTATGCAGCAGTGGATAGTGATATTTTTAAATACTAAAATAGAGCCCCTAGTTTTTGTAATATTTGAAGTATTTTGTTGTTCTTGATCATGTATCATGCATGAATACAGGGATTGCATGCTATTTTATTGCTAGTTCATGTGCTTGGATCTTTGGTCAAGTCTGCATTGACTGCTATCATTTCTGCTATTGTTTAATAGCACACACGCACATTTTTAGTCTTTGGCATTGAATTCAAGTTCATGATAATTTTGCGTCTCTCCTGCCACAAACCTTCTTCCATAAGCCTGTATTATGGTCTCTAGATGGGTGACAAAGTGATGGCATGCAACCTCAATGTCCTTCCAGATAAATAGCCATTCTCACAATATGCTGAAAACTTTGATGTGTGAACAGGCAGGTGTGCAAAGGAACAAATTCTCACAGCAGATCATATATAGCCGTTCTTTTTTCTTTCTTTCTTGATATTTTAATGTCACATTCTCTTGCATGGTTGTACATTTGTGTGGCACTTTTTACTCTAGGTAGTCCACTTAATGATTCAATTGGTTAACGTAAGGAAGTACTAGTTTGGTTATGTAGGAGGAGAACACTTGTTGCCATTGGAACTCATGACTTAGATACATTGATGGCACCTTTCACTTACGAGGTGCGGCATCATCCTTGAGAGAAACATTTGCAAATTGTTTTGATTAAATGTTCAAGCATTCTTCAGTGTCAACATTTTAAAAGTGGACCTTGAGAAAATGTTTTATGATATTGTCAGGCATTGTCTCCATCTGAGATCAAGCTTGTCCCATTAAAACAGGCGAGTTCTTATTTTCTAGAGTCTTAGGTTGTGCAGTTTTTTTGGGTCTGACATATTTATCTGGAAGTTTTCTGCTCCTAACATGGGCTTTGGAACTCAATTATGAACTGCAGACAAAGGAGTTCACCGCAGAGGAGCTTATGGACTTTTACAAGGTGGGCTCTATATATTAGAAATCCAACTAAGATGTCCAGCATGAATGCTACTTATCAATACATTGCATGTTTGACATACTTGGACACCCCCCTTTCTAGTATGCTCCTTTCGGCTAATTAGTCTTTGTTCCTTTAGAAAATTCTCTGCAATCCATGTATAAGATGCAAGCATAATTGTTAATTCAGGTATCATCGCTATTGCATACAAACTAATCATTGGAATTGTTACATACAGACGGACCAAAAGTTGAAGAAATTTTTACACATCATAGAAGGGTCTCCAGTGTTTCCGGTAATCTTTGACAGCAATAGGTGAGTTACATTAGAGGAATCTGCAAAGCTGATTCAAAGGTTGTGTATCATTTTAAGCTTAAGTTGAAAAGGATTGTGAACACAGGAGTAAACAAAACCTTTGTACTGGGGATTGGAATCCCTTTTAGTACAAGTATTATAGTGGTGAATCAAAGGTTGACTGCTTTGGGCACTTTGTAGTTACAAGAGATCAATGTTGTAGCATAAATGATGGAATCTGTATTTTTGTTGCTAGTGTAGTTCTTCCCTTGATGCTCTCTATGATTTTGCAGGAGGGTCCTATCATTGCCTCCGATAATCAATGGTGCACATTCTGCAATTACACTGGACACGAAGAATGTGTTTATCGAGTGCACAGCGACAGATTTAACCAAAGCAAAGATTGTGCTGAATACAATGGCAAGTATTGAGAGTTGCTTTCAATATTTATCAAAAAGCTACTTTTATGCATCATGCAATGATTCCATTCTTATGTATGTGTAGCAAATGGGTGTGCAATAACTTGTCTAGAATCTGTCCAAAGATTTTAATGGTTGTGACTTACAGGCAAAGATTTTAACTGCTCCCAGTCATTTTCCTGAGATGCTATTTGCATACAGGGCATTTTTCCATGGGCATATAACAGATATGTAGCCAGAAATTTTGGAGGTTTCATATTTAAATGTTTGCTCTGCACATGACTGCTTGTTTGATATGGAGTTATATCCATTTTCTAGGTTTACAGGTATTTTATGCTTTAAGTGTTGCTACAACTGAAAAGATGGCATGATTAGGCGTATGGATATATATGCTTTAGTACTGCATTCACCTGGGTCCTGAAAAGATTGCTGCCTTGCCTTGCTGGAAGGCAATATCTAGCCATCTCTAAACTGCAAAACATCTTGTAGTGGAGATATTGAAGACCCAAAGGTTTTAGTAATAGGGCACTTGGGTATTGGTTGGGGCTATAATATTCAACCATTTGCAGGTGCTATATGTTATTCTAGATCTATTACAAGTTGCTCATAGGGGATTTCAGTAAAACACAGAATTGGGACCTATTTTGGGGCATTATCCACTTGGTTATAGGTGTAGGGCCTATAGAGGGTATTGCAAGTCATATCCAGTCCCTACAGGTCATGTCTAGGGCTTAGACATGGCTCTCCAATAATCGATCTCCAGGAAACACTGGGCTCGAAGAAATTTCCCCATATTTGTGCCACTCCTTCTCATCTCTCTGAGAAGTGAAATGCTGAGTTAAGAATATAATTTTTGTTAAGAGCACCAATAATACACAGAGCTTTTTGTGTGTATCAAGCTTGAGGATAGTATTGTTTGAGTGTCTGAATGACACCTGTGACATAGCCGTTTCTAATTGTCTTTATGACAATTTTTTGTAGGCAATGTGGATTTTAATCTAGTGAGAGACATGCAGTCGTACCACCCCCTTGTTTGCTTGACTTAGTAAGTCCCCTGGTGGTTGACTTTCACCATTGCATCATACTGGTTGACTGTTCATGTCGCATTTTTCGCCCGTTTTTCACTTTTGCCTGCCCTTCAGCCAGATGATCTGCATGTCCAAGCCTCTCAGCCACTACAACTTATCACTGTTGGGGTACCCAACCAACTTGCCTTGCCCTTAGTGGCCCTACTTTGCTCAACCACTGCAGGCTAAGCTCCCGCTGGTGCTCCTAAAACCATATCTTCCACTAGAAAATACAAAACTCACAAAGAAACTTAACAGATGAGAGAGAAACCGAAGAAACTGCTGTATGCCAAGAGACCAAATCATCCTGGGGAAGGATGCCTGCACCCTACATGGTATCAAACTGCCAGTGAAGAAGGCCTCTCAGATGAGCAATGTGGATTTGCACCCTGGAATGGGAATAAAAAACGAAGGCATTCTGAGTAGTCTAGTTATGCCAACAACCCGAGAACCACAGGAAGTTAAACATAATCTTCATATGCGGTTGCATTTGAAGGGGGTTTTGTTGAGCCAACCCTCATCAGCACTAATTTCCAACATACCATGGTTTATGAAGGCCTTGAATGGAGTTGCCCTTTTATGTCAGCCAATCATGATACTTAATAAGCAAATGATAAATTTGATTAACCGATGCGAAGTTGCAACAAGGAAAGGCTATCCATTCCTTTGCGATAGATAGATCTACTAGCATTTGAGGCATCAGGTTGTGTATCCTTGAGAGGTGCTCCTTGATATTGAGTTTGTGGATGACATAATGGTTTATTTAGATGGGGATGGGGCAACTTTAGGGCCTTTGTTTCAGCCTTTGAGATCGTCCACACAGCTTATGGTGCTCTCATCAATTGGCACAAGTCTTGTGGCTATTGGGTAGGTGATAGTAGACAGGTCTAGAGATTGCGGTGCTCTCATCAATTGGCACAAGCATTATGGCTATTGGGTATATGAAAGTAGGCGGGTCTGTTGGAGACCCCATGAGGATTGCACTTGGGTTCCCCCAGGACAATGGTGCGATATCTTGGAAGTTTTGTGGGGTATTGACATCATGAGTAGTAGTTGGCACTGCAAATGTGCAACAGAAGATCACAAAAACGGAGAGAGAAGGGAAGAGAGGGATAAAGTGAATGCTGAGAAAGAAAGAACATAATTGCGTTAGAACATGAAAGTTGAATACAAGGCTATGTCAAACAGTCCCTGCATGATGCTGCTGATCTGCATTAGTGAAGGCACCGGGATAAGGTAAAAGGTTGATGAGAAGTGGGTGGTGATGAGAGAAAGGAGGTTTCAAGATGTATCGACGGATAGACAGCTCGCTGGTTGCAACAAATTAATAGGGCATGTGCAGTAGACTTGCTGACTTGATCCTTATAGCAGAACATGCAGTCTACCAGTGTTTAAATTTTAATGCTGATGCTTGGTCTAGCCTGCCATAAATGCAGCCAACTTGAAACGTCCACCTAGGATCCAACACAAGACTTGACATGTGAAGAAATGCTTTGAACATAGAAAACACAAGACAATTGTATGACAAAGCACAAACTGAACACAGAACACAGTTAGGGTTAGGTTAACTCAAAGACAATGAGCATAGAGAATGAAAGAAGTGAATGACTACTGAGTATACAATGCTCATGCAGCAAAGCACCCAATCGGGTCGTATAGGTGGAAGTATGTACTCTCTTTTCTCTAACCGACTATGTGGGTCCGCCATAATTTGTGACCACTCATCAATGGCCAGTTCTAATACACATTCATTTATATCTAGTGAATGCAAAGGAAACAAATTTAATAAATAATTAAATATGCAATAGAAAGGATACAAATTCTTTTCCTGTATGTATTGTGACAGCATCACACTTTTTTCCCAGTGTCTTGTCTCAGTATTTTCCTCCTCTCTTCAGCAAGCTATACCCTTTAGATATTTTCTCAGCAGCAGAGAGCCATCCAGCTTGACTCTGGACTTGTATCAGATAGAGTGGATGATAGGTCATTGCCATGAATAGGAGTTAGTTGGCAGCATTATAGCATGGTGCATTTGGGCAGCTAGAGCAACATGATATTTCTTTCTTTGTAGACACTCTCCAGCGCATGGTCAGAGAAATCAATGATAGCCAAGTGGTAGATTGGAGAGATTGCAGGGTGACTCAGATCATATGAATGGGAGTGAGAGGCCTTCTTATATGACTCAGATCATGAGGGACACTGCATGTTCACTTAGGAAGTCCCCACATGTTGCTGCATCAAAGACTTCCAGCCTACCAAATTGGTCGCTTTGTTAGCCTTGTATTTGTACTCATCTTCCTCTGACCAGAGAGCCAGGGTCATAGCATTCCTTTCTATGCTATCTTTCTTTCATGTATATAGAGATCGTGTCTGTGTTTTTACCATTGGTTATACTCTCAGTACTTAGCCACTGTGTATGTTGATACATAGTACAACAGCTTTTCCAAAAAGAAAAGAAAAGTGTCTGTGTTTTTATAATTAAGTTACATTTTCTTTACATCTCTCACAGTGCCTTCTCTCTACTTTAGAATATGAAAAGGGCCTTTGGTTGGATACATGCCATCTATTGCTGAGAAGCATGTGTAGAACCAGCTGTCCTGGCCTTGACAGGAAAATTTTCCCACTTTTCAGTTACTTCTCTTTACTCCAGAATATAAAGAGGCTGTGCTTGGGATGTCTGTCATCTATTGCTGAGAAGCACATGCATAATTTCAGCAGCTGGCCTGACTTCACAAAAAATTTCAACTTCCCTTCTTTACCTTTTACTGGGCATTTATCTAATGTTGCTTATTGTTGTTTGGAATGAGCTTGTTTTAGGGAAGTTTTTTCATACACAGAATTTTGTTTTACTTAATGCATATATGCAGATTATGTGAACTCTCTCTTTTTGCTATTTGCCAGTGATAAGGGGTATCTTATAAGTTGATAAGTTCTGCATTTATTGAACTGCAGGCTCAATGTGGTGCTAGTCTATGCGAATTTTCTTTTGAGGTTGATGTTTTTGCAGGTTACCATGTTCTCTGAATATTGTGCAAACGAATTTGAGGTTGAAGCTGTTGAGGTTGTGTCTGCGAATGGGGATTCAAACATCTATCCAGACCTCTCTGCACGTAACATGGATGTCAGCTTGTCGTATATAAGTAAAGCTGTGGGCATTTCGTTTGATGCTTCTCAGGTGAATTCCGGATGAATCTGGTATGGTCTGGACTGTTTTTGTGCCATTTTATGTAACTTTCTACAGAATTTCTGCTTGAAATACAGGTTGTAAATCTGCTTAATAAGATGCAACTACCTTCAAGAGCTGCTCCCAAAGATAACTCTGGACAGAAGATATGCATATCTGTGCCACCTACACGATGCGACATCCTACATCCTTGCGACGTTATGGAGGTTTGTCTTGGCTTCTCTGCTGGTGAATAGAAAACCACTAAGCTAATTAAATAAATCACTGAGTGAATCAAAACATTCTACTTCATTTAGGTGCATGTAAGTGGCAGCATGATGCGTACCAAAACCACTCATCGAGGGCATCATAAGCGCCTTAGTATGGATAATATACGTATCATTTTTCATTTGGGGAAGTAGCATATCTATGAAGACATGGCCTGTTCAAAAGCTTCAGCATTAAGGGTCTTGTGAGTGCATCTAAGTATGCAGGAAGAAATGCTATAATTGTTTCCTCATGGAAATAGCATATTTATGAAGACACATCCTCTTCAAGGTTTTAGCATTTTTACCATTTCATGTCTGTTATGCAGGATGTTGCAATAGCATTTGGTTTCAACAAGATGCAGTGGACAGTACCCAAATGTGTAACACAAGGAAAGCTGCAACCACTCAATGAGTTCAGTGATTCTTTGAGAGTTGAGGTACTGCACGGAGTATTAAGACTGGAAATTTTGTAGACAATGATTAATATTGTGACTGGTTGATGCCAGATGGTTTAATTTTATTACTAGTGGTACAAATAGAGTGTTTATCCTCTTTTTGTTGAAAAAAGGTGTTGCTAATTATACTACTAAAAAAGAATACAATGAAGCTAATGCTGAACAGTCTAGCTGGAGCTGAATGCAAATTAAAGGCCTGTCAGTTCAGGCTTTTTTTTGGGCGCGGGGGCGCGGGTGGGGAGGAGAGGGAAAGTTGGGGAAAAGAAACCATGGTGGAGTGTAACACCACTGGGGTTTGCCATCTTTTAGGGTGAAAAATGGGCTATAGAAAACCCAAGTGCAAAGGAACTTCTTCTGAAACTCCTATCAATGCCAAGACTCCCCTTGAAGCTGCTCCCAATGGATTCTGAGGGAATGAATGCTAGATGACTGAAGCTCCACCACGGTGGCATACACTGATGATTCTGTCACCAAAGAGGTCACTGCTGAAGATCAACTTGCAGTGGGCCTTCCAAATGTGCCACCCTGCAAGGCTGCCAATAATCTCGCAAACCTTTGATTGCGCACAATAGGCTCCAGTACCTTGCGACAAGATAGAGCCTCTAGGCCCGCAACTGCACATGACCTTGTTTTGATGATGCAGATTGTGTCATACATCATTGCCTCATAGAGTAGGTGATGTCTCTGACTAAATGCTTGCCAGGAGAAAGCCCCCCTGCCTTATAGGTGATGCACTTGAAACTGGGCTCTGCTCAACAGAGTATCATGTTGGCTTCTTTGTGAACCAATTGTGCAGCCTCACAAGACCATAGACAAAGCTTTGGGTTCTTTGAGGATTGTTGTTGCCAATGTGGACCCCATCTTACTGCCAATCGCTAGGCCGCCACATTCCATTAGCCATAGAAGTTTGAGACTCTCCTTGGCCATTGGTTATCTAGTTGGTGTTTCTAAAGAGTTCATTTGAAAGGGTCTACAATGATATGCTTTGCCTAGTGTGTGCTGCATGAAGGGGCTCACCGCTCAATCTAGATGAGCTTGCATCATGATGCGGTTGCCAATTCATGCTGTGTAGACAAAGAAACTCACAACATTCGGTGAAATCTATGAGGTAGGCTAGCTCCACTCCCTTGGATCTTTGTCCAACTCATCCAAAGGCTCCGTTCTCCCAAATCCAAGGTCTCCACTCCTGGATATTTGACCAAGCAATTGTCACAACTTATCTTGGAGCCATATGACTTGGATCTTCCTCCAAGGGCAGTTGAGTAACACTAAGACTTGTTGTCCTTGGTCTAGTGCCAATTAGCCATCCTCTTGCACGATGAAGAAAGTCTCTTGGGAGAGTGTGCCTTGACTTTGCTTGACTTTTTTTTTGGCAAATATGACTTCCCATCAGCCTTTCTCACCATTTTGACCATACACCTGTCAGAAGTGGAGCAGCGGTGGAAGCATAAACATGTGCTGAAATAAACTGCTGAAACACAAGACAAAAAGAGAAAAGAAAGAACACGATACAGATGAGAACTCAGATGTATGCACGGGAAATGGAATCCATATATCTGAACACGAGACAGTCGCATACAACAGTGAGTCACTGGCTGCGTGGGCACTGGCACTGGCTCCTCTCTCCACAGAGTCTGCAGATGGTGAAGATGAAGTGATTGACTGAGGAGGAGCCACTGAGTATAAATAGGCTGAAAAAGTGGGGAGCAATAATGCTGGTCGGACATCATTAATGCTGGCCGACTGGTGCATAAAAATGCTCCACTGGCATAAAATGCCACACCAGAAAAATACCTAAAATACCTAATAAAAATGCCCAGCCCAGATCAAGCTCAGACTCACACATGAGCTGACAAATACTCTGCTAACACCCTCTCTCAGATCATGGGTGATCTGATACAATACAATAGTACAATGAAAAGGGATCAGAAACTATACAACATAGAACCACCAAGTAGAACCATGGATACCCAAGCAGTGGGTGATCAAGCCACCACCAAGGTGCCTCGGAGAGAACCTGATATCGATGTCGATCGTACCAAACACCTGAAAATAGAGAAGATCATAACATGTCTCTGTGTCCGTCATCAATGTCTCGCAGGAGCATACAAGACCATCCCGTCAAAAATGCCTCTGAACATATGTGACCATGGAGTCCCCGCCTTTGGCCAGACCGCCAAAGTGTCTCCTCATGTGAGCTCCAGACGAAAGCCTCCCGCTCTCTATCAGATAACTAGCTCAGCATGAACCTGGATGTCAATCCCAGTTTCAGGATTTGATTCTGCCAGACTGAAGTCGATGCGTCAGGGACGTCTCTCTCTGGAACCTGTGCACCTGTATAAAAGTATAGATGAGGCGCAGCTGCCCCATTTGAACACGCGCTCACACTCCCTCTCTGGCACAAGAGAGTCGTGAGGGATGACCTCATCACCACCACTAGAAAGCAGCCGAGGAAGGGGCCACCAAGCCCTTCCCGCGATCCAAAGAAGAGGATCCCTTCCGCGCCTTGGACTTCACCTTGGTCGGAGGATCGGAGTCGGAGTCTGATGAAGGAGAGGACTCATCGGTAGAGTCAGCATCCCGCTTCGTCTTCTGCTCCTTCTTCCTGGAAGCCGCTAACTTCTTGCAGTCCTTCCGCAAATGTCCCTTCTTGCCACAGTGGTAACACTGGGCCTTCGACTTCTTCTTCCCGTCACCCCTCTCTGAAGCTACATAAGCCTCATCTCCATAATGTGCTGGAAGCCGCCCCTGTAATCTCAAGGATGTCTCATGGTGGTCCTTATCAAAGTCTTCAGGAAGAGGAAAAGGACGGAGAGGACGAGGAGTAGCTCCACAGACGATGTACCATAACCGCTTCTGCACAAACCAAGCTTTCATGACAGCACTCCATGTGAGATAATCATGTCCATGTAACTTATCATCAGTGGAAGTGCACGGAGGAGCCATATGGAAAGGATAAGAAGAGAAGTAGAGAAGAGATGGAATTGAGAGGAAACACAGCCAAAACACAAGCACAGACTACAGAAAATGAGAGTTCACATGCAATATAACCCAAAATCTGATCAATAGAAGACAAAATCTGCTGCAGAAAGTCAAAAAATCAGTCAAAAACTGCCAACAACAGCAAAAACGGCCTGAAGTAACAGCCACCCAGCCACGAGAGATGCTGAATCAGCAAAACGCAGGCTGTAAACTGGAGAAAACAGGTAGAAAACTGTCGCCAGCAGCTGCAGATGAAAAACGCAGGCAGCAGAGGGTGCGTAGGCAGCAGAGGGTGCGGAGGCAGCAGGCGATGGCAAAACTGCAAAAAACGCAGGCTGAAAACAGCCCCAAAACAGGTCACTTGGCTGCGACAGCAGTCGTCTGATCAGCAGGGGTACAAAACAGTCCTGAAATCAGCAAGAAAACACAGCAGAAACACAAATCCTGAAAACTGATACCATGTCAGAAGTGGAGCAGCGGTGGAAGCATAAACATGTGCTGAAATAAACTGCTGAAACACAAGACAAAAAGAGAAAAGAAAGAACACGATACAGATGAGAACTCAGATGTATGCACGGGAAATGGAATCCATATATCTGAACACGAGACAATCGCATACAACAGTGAGTCACTGGCTGCGTGGGCACTGGCACTGGCTCCTCTCTCCACAGAGTCTGCAGATGGTGAAGATGAAGTGATTGACTGAGGAGGAGCCACTGAGTATAAATAGGCTGAAAAAGTGGGGAGCAATAATGCTGGTCGGACAGCATTAATGCTGGCCGACTGGTGCATAAAAATGCTCCACTGGCATAAAATGCCACACCAAAAAAATACCTAAAATACCTAATAAAAATGCCCAGCCCAGATCAAGCTCAGACTCACACATGAGCTGACAAATACTCTGCTAACACCACCAAATACATGTTTTCTATCTGTGCTGTTTTGCAGAGGATGTTAACAATCTCCTGGTTAGATATCTGGACTTGTTTGATTCATGACCTTGTTATTAGAATCTTCTCCAAGAAGTAGATAATGTTCATGTCTATACATAGATCCAGATCAAACTTGTGACAGCTACTAAAGATCCAGGCACAACATCCCTCCCAAAGGAAAAAACTCAAGCAAGGTAAGGTGTGTTTTTCTGCTCATATAGAGCATATGGCTGGCACATACACTTACCTGATAACTTTTTATCCAGGTTTGATGCCATAAGTATTGAGTATGGCTTTGATGAGGAGTACAATGACATCGAGAAACTGATGCTGCAGCCTAACAGTAGGCTCCATGCAGAGCTGCAGGAAACAGGGCAGTCTCAGGAACCTCTTCGTCCACAGTTGCAACCAATTGACAGAGTTAGCTCATCCATACTTCGGTGAGACATGTCTATTCAGCTGCCCTAGTCCATCGCAACAAGTAAACTAACTGCGCTCGCTCTTGATCAGGTATCTGAGGGAGCAATACAGCCAGCAGCCGGAAGACGACATTTCCTCAGATGCCCTTACCATCGGCCTCGACAGAACGCACCGCCAAGCTTTTCTACCACATCTGTGGTACACCTCATATTAGTCATCCCCGGTATCTTCTTCAGTTGTTATGTTGTCCTGTCCTCATTCACTCTTCTGTTATTGTGTAGTTCTGGCATCAAACCAGTTCATCCGAGTGGAACAAGCAGAGCCCTATGGAAACATTGCTCTGCGCCAAGGAGCCCCTTCTCTCTCTCTCTCTCGATCCTAATAGAGTTGGTAGGTTGAGCATCCTAGATAGCCCAATGAATGTGTGTGCGCTTGCTGGGGGATCTTCCACAAGCTCTACCAAACTCATAGTAACCTATGATGGAAGGATGATCTGGGAGGATACTTATTGCCGTGGTGAAGATCCACTTTAAAGATGGTCTCCAGTTTCCTTCGAGGTTGGGATGACACTCTTGTAAGCTCTTCTGAAGAAGATTCCATGTTTGTCCACCTGGAGTGAATCCTTACACCTCTTGCTTGCTTAGAAAGGCTTGGATTTGGTTTTTTGGATTGATAATCCCTAAGCCTTTATTTGAGTAGTGTTTGATGATGGTTTGTTAGGCTATCTTAGCAAGGAGAATCGTTGGGCTTGTTCTGATTGGCTTGTGGGAAGTTCCAGACTCAATGGCATAACTAAGCAACAAAAGATGGAGAAACCACCCGCAAGAAGCTATATACTAGGTCATTGCCAATAGGACCTGGTTGACCATAAGAGTCAGGCTGGCTAGGCTATCTTAGTGGGAGAATCTTTGGACTTGTTCGAATTGGCCTGTGGGAAGTCCTAGACTCAATGGCATAACTAAGCAACAAAAGATGGAGAAAACCACCCTCAAGAAGATAGGTCATTGCCAGTAGGATGTGGTTGACCATAAGAGTCAGTCTTGCTAGGGAGAGTTCAAGGGCACTCTAATAGGTGAGGTTCCGTGGGATAGAATCCAACAAAGACACAAATTGATGGGCTGCTGTGATAATCCCATGTGGAAACCAAGGTATTTGACTAACTACCCTTTGCTCACCCATTTGAATCTCAATTGAACTCCTCAATCAATGTTATAGCTAGGTTTGTAAGAAAACCAATTGACTTATTTTGTTTGGTTTTCACTCATGCTACCATACAGAATGCCTCCAATGACAATCTCACTCTCTCTTGCATTAGGTCATCATCTGCAACATTCAAGGCAACATCATTTGCATACTCTTAGTCCAAGCGACTTTGCCTTTAAGATGCTCTGATCTTGGAACAAACACGTCTAGGTGTCATGAATGAGATCTTGAAGGATGAGTTATGTATGCTGCTTGTCATATCTTCTAGTGCCTTATAGGCTATAGCGAGGTGATGGGATGCCTCGTAGTGAGCTCTAGTCGGTGCCTCCTTTTGTGGAGGAGAGCAGGTAGACCAACAAATGGGCTACTTGGCATCTGACTAGAGCTGAAGATCTTCTAAAAGGCATGTAGCAAGGTGTCCTTCACATCCTCCAGAAAGTAAAGAACAAACTTGAGGGCCCATCTTGGCAGGAGCAGGTTTTCCCATTTTGTGACTAGAAAGCTTGAAGCAGCTTCTACTTTGTGAAGGGTATGAGGGAATGCCCCCATCTTCTTTGTCAATAGAGAAAAAATGTGACAAATTGTCTCTTCAATATGTCTTGGACAATCAATTTCTTGGGAATGGGATCATTGAAGTGAGGGCTATTCACATTGCAGCATGCTAAATATATATGCTCATGGGAAACTCTTGTAAAGGACTACTTGAGCATAGATAGAGAAACACAAAGTGTGCAATAGACATAGAGTGTAATGTAGAACTATGATGAAGAATAAATGCTGATATGTTAGAGTGCAATATACAAGTCAAGATGAAGAGAGATTCAGATGACGAAGAATGAATGCTAATATGTTGAATATGCTACAAAGGGGCCTCAAACCTTTGTGCCTTGAGGACTGGGGATGAGGTGAGTTGAGAGTGATGTTGGGAAGAGCTCCGAGAGTGTGCCATACTGCTGATGGATCCCAAAATGCAGCAGCACCAGCCCACCAAGCTGTGATGATGATGTCGGATGATGATGAGAGCAGAAAGTACAGGTGCAGCAGTCAAAATGCAATAGTGGAGAGGTCAATGATGACATCAGCACTCCCTATGGAAGCTGGAGAGTGTAGGATTGTTGGGTGGCCTGCTATGACCGCAAACACCGGCTCCATGGAACCTGATGAAGAAAGGCTAGATGTACTGAACAGGATCAGGGCACCCTTTACAGCAGCAGCAGTGGAGAGGTCGCTAGGCTGAGAAAGGTGTTGCCAGCTGAAGATGGCCTGGGGCTGGTCAGAGCTTGCTGACTGCAAAACAAAGCTGGGAAGGGCAGGAACTGGTCATGGGCAGCCAAAGGCTGATGTGATAGTAGGTGTGTGATCCTCCACTGATGATGATGTCCTCTAGGTGAGCAGCAACAGGTAGAAGATGGTGATTAGCTGATAAATGGCCACCAGCTCCTTTTTGATGGAGTATGGGCAGCAATGTGAGGATAGTAGGCTGATGGCTGAAGGTTGGATGTGAGAATGATCAAGAATGAAGGCATGCACTAAGAACTGACTCTATTTATGGAGGATTTTGGTGCATTTATCCTAGTATTTAAAAATACATCCATCTATTTTTTGTTAGATAGCATTAAATGCCTCTTGGACATTGTAATCGATGATTTGTGCAAAACCCAGTGTTAGTGGCTTGGTATCCCCTCTCGCGCCCAAAAAGATGTTGTGCCCAAGATAGTGAGTAAGCCACGCCCTTTTTTTTGAAATACTTGAGAGGTCCCACTCTAAAGAAATCAAGGGATTAGACCAAGGGTGTAATGATGGGCTGCCCAAGGGCCTACGATGATCACATATGGGATACATATCTTTGTTCAAGTGGTCCAATTTAATGGGTCTTTTATACATATATATGCAATGTACATATGTGCATGCCTGCATACACACATATATACGTGCATTCCTTTTCTTTGATGGCTTAAATGAACAAGACTTAAATCTTTACATCCTCTATAAATATCATCTTTACAAGACAAGGATGGGGTGAAGAGTTATAGACAAAGTAGTGGTGAGGTAACGATGGGTGTATGGTGCATAACACCAGTAGTAATTTGTTGTAGTAGATTGCCATGATGTGCTGTAGGATATGGTGCGTCCAAGTTGACCAGTCTTTGATGAAATAAGAGGGAAGGATACTAACACAGTGGAACAAGTTTTCACCTTAAATAGGTGCATGTTTTGACAAAAGTTTCCCCTATCCATAATGCTTAGTTTTTACAAAACCAAAATGCCAATGTATGAAGAATGCAAGGGGTAATCCCCAAAGTGTCATGCTCAAACAAAATCCTATGCAAGGTGCATTGGTGCTACTTTAGCATTGCCCTCATGGGGGAAGTGTTGACTTGCCCAACCTTCTTTTGCAAGTATGATCATCTAGGTACACATGGATAAAGATGGATGTGCATACAAAATGAATAAAGGGAATCAACATCCTCTAAGTACCAAGAGAAGAAGCTTCTTCCTCTCACCACTGGTTGTGAAAGTGAAAGCGATGGAGACCCCTTTCCATATTGTTGCCAATGTTGAAGGGAGGGGAGGATCAGTTCCAATCTGCTAAAGAAGATACTGAAGGATTGGGTGGTTGATCGTTTTGATCGAAGATTGCTTGATTATTTGTTGATGATGGCACGAACTCTTAAGGGAATGGTGCCTAGCTCCACATACTCTCTAGTAAAATAATAATGGCTCTCAACATCATGATAATTGGGTTGTTAGTAAGTGCAGTGGTACTCTAGATATCACAATAGATAACCATTAGGATCTCATATGTAAAGTACAACTCTGCCAATAAGATCGTCAAGTAGATGGCCTTGATTGTATTATCATATAAGGTTTGGCATTCAGCCTCGACTGAAGATGCATCTATAATATTTTGTTTTTAGATTGGCCCAGATGATGGGATGATATTTGGATTTGAGGCCAATGAGAGAATATAGCCACATGGGAGTGCTGGATATGAAGTACTTGGCCCGACTAGAGTTGGTGTTGCCTTGTATGGTTAGTCCTGACTCCTTCATTGAAAGACAAGCCATGCCAATAAGTACATGTGACATGCCTTAACATTTGTAGACATAAGATCCAATGAGAAACATTTGGTGCACTAAAGTATTGGCTTAACACATGAATAAGCTAAGCTATAGCTGTTGTGTATGAGCCATAGTAATTTACCCACTACCAAATGGTAAACATGCTCGTTGAAGGGTTGTGCATTGGAGTCTTCCAAGCTTCACATTGGGATCTAGTGGCATGAGCAGTGGGCATACTTTTGTTTAAGGTTGTTCCATCAAACTTGCTGGTTTTAGAATCTATGATGAGTCCTTAAGAAGAGAAATGATAGTATGCACAAACTTGGAAAAGGTTTTGAAATGATTTTTAGTAGCTAAGAATTTTTTAGAATAGGACAAAGTGAAGAGAAATGAGCTTGACCCAAAACTGACTATGGCTACCATAGGAGGTGCTCTGATAAATTGAATGGTATGACTTGGAGAGGAGAAATTTGAAAAGTCCTCTTGGTTGTGGTTAAGGGACTATACGATCTACAAAATCCCTATGATAGCCTTGGAGATAAAGCTCTATAGTAAGAGATAGATCAAGTCGAATTCTAGACTACAAAAACTATATCAGATTTGGTGGGGAAAGTGACAATGTTGAGCTATAGGTGACGTAGTATTGACGATTTTAATACTAGACAAGGATGCCCTTAGCTATAGAACATTTGTAGTCAGCTCACATTAGACTATTAGGTTGTACTTTGCCTTGAGCTATCATAAGACTAGTCTTGTCATGAATGACTCTGAACATAGTTGATGTGAAAAGACAGCTCTCTCCATGAGGCAAAGCTAATGGGATAGAGATTAGGCTATTAGGTTGTACTTCGCCTTAAGCTATCACAACACCAGCCTTGTCATGAATGACTTTGAACATAGTTGATGTGGAAAAGACAACTCTCCCCAATAGGCAAAGCCGATGGATGGAAAGTAAGTTCACCCCAAGCTGAGGCATGTAGTACACATCATCCAACACAGAGAAATTTGGGCCCTTGTTAGTATCAAACTTAACTTGGTCAATGTCATGAATCTTGGCCAAGGAGTTGTTTCCACAATGGAGACTTTCTATTATTGGTCAAGTGAGATAGAGATGTTCTCTACTAGTGACGTGATGTGTGGCACCCCTATCCACTATCCATGTAACTTGATGGTTGCGTAGACATGTAGGATGGGCCTTTGTGGAAGCCAAGTTAGGAGGTAACTTAGAGATGTGGACCAAGCTTCCGGAAACAGTGAACTGGTTGCTGTCCTGATTTTGGAAACAATATACCTATAGGGTTGAAGTATATGTGATACTTGTTTGCTAGTGAGAAATGCTTGGATTATATCACTTGAGTGGTAGATGCTTTTCGGGATATTGGCATTAGTGCATATTTCACAATGGCTACCAACGATGGATTCGAACAACAATATGCTATGGTCGTTGAAGGACGATGATAGATTGATCGGAGATGTGGTGGTTGGAAATGGAGTAGAAAAAATGATGGATGCTGCAATGGAGGAGAAAGTGAATCCTTTTTTTATGTTGCATTATGCATCCACGGAGAAGTGGCTCGCTAGGTACCAATAGGCTAGGAAAGATCGAGAAAAAGCACGATTGAAATTTTGACGCAGTATATGCCATCAATTGATTCCATATCCTGAGGGCATGGAAGAGATGCCACGGTTTCTATCTATACGGTGATTACATAGAGCTTTGATCGCAGCTTCTCGCAAAGGGGTATGAAAGTCCAAAATTTGGAATGATTTGTTGCTGGTTATATCAGGATATTGACTGGTTATTGTCTGTAAGAAGGATACTTATCATCTTCACTTGATATATATGCAATATATTGCGATTGGTTGGACATGTATCAACTCTTGCATAGAGTGGCAACTGAATGAGATATTTTGGGACTGTTTTGACGTTTGAATACTCTTGTTTCAACATAGAAAATACTGTTGGTTATAGCAGTGGGCTGGCTATATTTGGTACTGTTACTTGCATACAGTACAAACATTGATACTTATATGGATATAGTTTGTTGCTGGGATGTTTTGCCACTACCATAGAATGTTTTGAACTGATTTGAGCTCGGTTTATACAAGCAGGTTGTCAAGAAAACTGTCATGAATTGCAAGAAAATGTCTTGAATAGTAGAAAGCTGGTCTTGAACTGTAGGAAAAGGAGTCATATACTTACAGGTTGTATACATCACTCAATACCTAAGTTGCAACTATGGCAAATGCTCAAGGTACTGACAATATCACTCAAATTGTGGGAGAAAAGCTGGACAACAAAATTTTTACTTTATGGAAGTTCTGTATGAAGAATTTTTTGATTGGCAGCGGTTATTGGGACTTATGTATAGGTGATGAGCTTGAACTTGAAATACATGAAAGGAATCCGACAAATGATCAGAAAAGGGCTCATAACGCAAAGAGTATAAAGCATTTGATACGTCTATTTCTGTGAGAGTTGAATCCCTTGATTGGGATGAGCTGATTGCTTTGCTGCTGTATGAGGAAGTTAAGCTTGGGTTGAATACAGGTTCTAGTATGTCTCAAAGCAGAGACATTGTTCTATACTCTAGCCAGCGTGATAGAGGCCGAAAAGGCCGTGGCTCTTTTCGAGGTCAAGGAGACACTCGAAACACTTATAGATAGCATCAGCAGAATGTTTGGCATGGCGCAAATACACGGGCCAGTATGGATCTGGTGGCTTTAGAGGCAAGGGGAGATCACACCAACAAAGAAGCGGTGGATCTAGTTCATGGCAGACAAATGATCAGTGAAAGAGAGATAAGGACTGTCATTATTGCGGCAGATATGGACATATTGCAAAGAATTGTTACAAGAAATAGGGAGATATGAAGGCAAAGGGCAAACAACATGGGTACTATGCATCTTCTAGCGGTGCTCATGATGAGCAGGTTGATAGATTGTTTGCCATGTAGCATGTGCCTAAGAATGCATCTAGGCAGAACAAAGATGAGAGATGGTAGATTGATTCAGGGGCTTCAAATCATAGTACCTCAAAACGGTGTTTCGGGGCTGCCGAAACGGACCGGTTGTTTTGGACCGAAACGGAAATGGCAAACTGGCATTTCGACATCCTGCGGTCCATTTTGGGAGTCCAGCCGCCGCGGCCGTCTCCTTCTCCTCTTTCTCCTTTTCTTCTTCCTTTCCTCCTCCTCCTCCTCCTCCTCCTCCTCCTCCTTCTTTTTCTTCTTCTCCTTCTTTTTCTTCTTGACTCTTCAATCTTCACTCGTAAGTCGTGACATGTGTAATGAATCATGATTTCAATCATATGATATAGACTGAAAAGATTTGTATGAAATTTGGGTACATGTTGTTGTAGGCATTGGTATATTTATATACCCATATAATACTGTATTTATTTTAGTGTACAATCTGAAACACCGTTTCCCCGTTTCCAAAATTTGGCCGAAACTCTAAAACTCCGGTTTTTCCCGTTTCCGTTTTCCCTGTTTTCGAAACTCCCACGTAGTATACTTAAAATCATATGATACCCCATGGAGAATGGTTTGATGAGATGGTTGCAGGTTCATATGGTTATGTGTGTAGCGGGGATGACACCCAACATGACATTCAGCACATAGGAATTATTACGTTGTTGATGCCTGATGGTAAGAAAAAGAGCCTGCATGATATACTACATGTACCTACAATAACCAAGAATCTTTTGTGAGTTGGATAGATGGCAGAGCAGAAGTAGGTGAGATTTAATAGAGGTGGATGCTTTGTTGAAGAATATGGTAATGGCTGTAAATTGATTGCTAGAGGCCGAAGAGATGGCAGAATGTTTACTCTTAATGCGTTAATTATAGAATTGGAAGCAGCCATGTTTGCACATGATGATTGTGCTATACGGGATGTTGAGATATGACATAAGCAGATTTGTCATGTGAATGTACAAAAGCTGAAATCTATGCAGCAGAAGGACATTGTACTTGGACTGCCTAAGTTTAAGTATCATGACTGAGGGCATGTATGTGATGCATGTCAGTTTGAAAAGCAAATACAATTTCCATTTATGAGACATGTATGGAATAGCTCACGACCCTTGTAGTTGGTACATTCAGATGTATGGGGTCCGTCTCATAATGCTTCGTTTGGTGGTGCTTGTTACTAAGTATCTTTCATTGATGATTTCAGCAGGTATACTTGGCTTTACATATTGAAATATAAGGATGATGTGTTTGATGTATTCAAGGACTTCAAGAAGCATTCTGAAAATGAGTTGAGCTGTAAAATTTCATGTCTTAGATCAGATGCAGGTGGAGAATATGTCTCTAATTACTTTTGACATGTACCTTGCTAAACATGGGATCAAAAGATAGTTAACTTGCAGCTATATACCGCAGCAAAATGGTGTAGCAGAAAGGAAAAATAGGGTACTGATGGAATCGGCAAGAGCTATGCTGAATGAGAAGAGTTTGCTAAATGGTTATTGGGCTTAAGCAGTAGTGATTGCTGTCTATGTGCTGAATAGAATCCCTATAGTAGGGATTCATGATGTAACTCCATATGAGAGGTTGTATGGTCATAAACCTAACATTTCACACTTGAAGGTAATTGGCAGCATTGCATATGTGCATGTTCCTGATGAAAAGAGGAAGAAATTAGATCCTAAAGTTGTCAAGAGTATGTTCCTTGGTTATGCACAAGATCGGAAAGCTTACAAGTGTTATGTACCATCTACACATGAGACATGCTTGAGGATGTGACAGGTCCACTTATAGGAGGTTATGAGTCGTCCAAGAGGTTATGAGTCGTCCAATAGTGATAGCTTCGATAGTGAGTTGGGCATTCCATCTATTATGACACCTGGAGCAAGGCAGAGTCGTTATGTACCGCCTCATGATAGGCAAGCTCAAAGTGAGCCACAGTTACGGAGATTTGAGAGAGTTAGAAAACCTGTTGACAGGTTTACATACACTGGTTATTCAGCCCGCCATTATGCATATATGGCTAGTGTGACAGGTTACAAAGAACCTATAAGGTTTGATGATATAGCTACAGATGATAATTGGTGTGCTGCCATGGATGAGGAGTATGCAAACCTGGCTGAAAATGAGACATGGGAATTGGTTGAGTTGCCTGAAGGCAAAGTCCCCATTGGCTGCAAATGGGTGTATAAGGTTAAGTGCAAGTCAGATGGTTCGTTAGAACGCTATAAGGCCAGGCTGGTTGCAGAAGGGTATGCACAACAATATGGCCTTGACTATGAGGAGACTTTAAGTCCGGTAGCTGAAATGGCAACAATCAGAACTGTCATTGCTTTGGCAGCATGCAAAGGCTGGAAATTATGGCAAATGGACGTCAAGAATGCTTTCTTAAACGGTGATTTGGTTGAGAAAGTATATATGGAGCAACCTGAAGGCTATGTTTACCCGGACTTTCTTACACATGTATGTAAGTTGAAAAAGGCTTTATATGGAGTGAAACAGGCACCTAGAGCATGGAATGCTCGGATCAGCAGTTATTTACAACAACATGGATTTAGATTGGGTGATGCAGATCACAGTTTGTTCACGAAGAAGACAGATCATGGATATGTGTTTCTAGTGGTTTATGTAGATGATCTTATCATCACTAGAGACGATGAAGAGAGCATTGCTGAAATTAAATCATGTTTACAAGCTGAATTCAAAGTCAAAAACCTTGGTAAACTAAAGTATTTTCTTGGGATTGAGGTAGTCTCTACGCCTCAAGGTATATGGCTGCTACAGAAGTAGTATGCTCATGACATGTTACAGAAGTATGGTATGGCTGAATGCAAGCCTATGGAGACACCTCTTGATCAGAATGTCAAGCTACAAATTGATGTTGGGAATGACATAGAGAATGTGATGATGTATCGATAGATGGTGGGCAACTTGATATACTTGACTATTACCCGTCCTGACTTATATTATGCAGTGGGGTTGATTAGCCAGTTCATGCAAAAGCCTCGCAAACCACATTTAGATGCAGCTAGGAGGATCATGAGATATGTAAAGGGTACTACAGATTATGGGTTGTTTTATGCATATGGTAAATCCCTTGACTTGATAGGGTTTATTGATGCTGATTGGGCTGGTTGTGCCTATGACAGGAGATCAACCAGTGCTTATACATTTGGATTGGGCAACGATATGATTAGTTGGCAGAGTAAGAAACAGCCTACTGTTGCATTGTCTAGTACAAAAGCTGAGTACAGAGAAGCTGGCTTAGTGGCTTGCGAAGCAGTTTGGTTGATGAAATTGTTGAAAGACTTGGGAAGTTGGAAAGCAAAGTGAGATTACATTGTGATAACCTCAGCAGTGTTATGTTGGTTAGCAATCCTGTCTACTATGCTAGGTCAAAAACTATTGAGGTTTACTACCATTTCATTAGAGAAAAGATTCTTACAGGGCAGATTAACTTGATTCATGTGAAGATTGAAGACCAAGTAGCAGATATATTTACCAAGTCTGTTGGTAAAGAAAAGTTCATATACTTTAGACCACTACTTGGAGTTTATCAAATGGTTTGAGCTTAAGGGGAAGTGTTAGAATATCAAGCTCCCGTTTCTCTTCAATCAGTCTATCTTTATGTGTGTGATTGATGTTAGCTGGATACAGTTGTACATGTGTGTGACATTCAATAAGTTGGTGTAGTTAGTGACTTAACCACAGTTAGTCTTGGTTAGTCATACCTATGTGTATAAGTCTCTTTCACTTAGTATGATGGAAGAATAATGGAAGAAGAACAACAATGAGCTGAGGCTCATCTTCTGCTTCACTCTGTCTCTCTCCCTCTCTTCCAACACATGGACTATGCATATATTTGCTCACTTGAGATACTGCATACTGAATGCCAGGGCGTGTGTTGCAAAGATAAATAAGACAGCCAATAGCCTGGCTATAAATTGTAACATCGGACATATCTTCACTATAATGCATAGACAACTTTAAGCCTAGCTCCATAGGAGTGCACATAGGTTTGCAATCTTGCATACTAAACCTATGTAATAGCTTATCCACGTATTGTGTTTGTGACATGATGATACCATACTGATTTTGGGTGAATTGAATCCCCAAATAATAGTGTTGGTATCAAATGTATGTTTTAATTCAGCCTTATAATCTGCAATTTTTTTGTCTGTACCCCCTCATTCTTAATGTATAGAGTGGGAGTAGTTGGAGTATTTTTGAACCCTCTGCTAGCCAAATAAGCATCAATTTTGGAGTACCATACATGAGGAGCCTGTTTTAGACCATAAAGAGCTTTATGCAGCTTGCATACCATGTGCTCTTTTTCTTTAACCACAAACCCTGGAGGTTGTGACACATAAACATCCTCATGCAAATCCCCATTCAAGAATGTGTCTTAATGTCCAACTGATGTACTTTCCAGCCATAATTTGCAGCCATAGCAATCACACATCTCACCATACTCATATGGGATGTAGGAGCAAAAGTTTCTTTATAATCTATGCCCTTCTTCTGTGCATAGCGTTTTGCTACCAACCTTGCTTTGTACCTTTCAATTGTACCATCAGCCTTGCGTTTGAGTTTAAAAACCCATTTTGTGCCAATGGCCTTTTTGCCAAGTGGTAAATGCACAAGATCCCATGTCGAGTTAATGGCAATAGAGTCTAACTCATCCTGTATGACCTTCATCCAATGTACATCTTGCTGAGCTTCGTCCAAGGAAGTAGGCTCATTTGAGTTTAAAAACCCATTTTGTGCCAATGGCCTTCTTGCCAGGTGGTAAATCCACAACATCCCATGTAGAGTTAGTGGCAATAGAGTCTAATTCATCCTACATGGTCTGCATCCAATGTACATCTTGCTGAGCTTCGTCCAAGGAAGTAGGCTCATCATCATCCAATAGCCAACTCATAAACACATGCTCATAACAATCATCCACTTTTGTAAAATCAATCAAATGTGCCCCCCCCTGCATCATTTGCTGCATTTCTAGCAGTCCTTTTAGTGCGTTGAGGTATAGGAGCATCCATTTTACTCTCCTGGAGAGTTTGTAACAGCCATCTTGGGCCTGTTTTGGCTGCATTTACAGCAGCCCTTTCATGTTGTACTACTTCTTCCACTGCATGTGGGAAACCATCATCAATACCTTGCTGTTCGGGAGCATATGGTGCAGCAACAGCTTGCTGTATTAAGTCTGTGCTGGCATTTACAGTAGGCACAGACTCCAAAGTAAGTGGCCAAAGACCCTCAAACACATCACCAATGTCATGGGTGGATGGCATTTGAAACCGATCATGTGAAAATGCAGTATTTTCAGCAAATAGGATATTCCTATTGACAAAGACTTTCTTCGTGTGTGGGTCATACAACGGATAGCCCTTGCTCTCCGAACTGTAGCCAATAAATATGCATTTTACAGCCTTGTCATCAAGCTTTCCACGAAGCTCTTTCGGAACATGTGCATAGGCTATGCACCCAAACACCCGAAAGTAGTCTACTTTGGGTTTCTTGCCATGCCAAGCTTCGAATGGTGTGATCGTCTTCAGTGCCTTAGTGGGTGCACGATTCTACACATGATTTGCACATTGAAGGCCTTCTAGCCAAAATTTATGAGGTAGTCCCTTGCTTTTTACCATACAACGAGTCATCTCCATAAGAGTCCGATTCTTCCTTTCAGTAACACCATTTTGCTAAGGAGTCATTCTAAGAGTGGCTTGATGCGTAATGCCACGACCAAGCAAATATAGCACGAGACATGTACTCCCCCCTTCTATTTGTGCGAAGCGTTTGCACTTTTAAGTCAGTTTCAGCTTCAAGCTTTTCAACAAGATGTTTGAAATGCATGAACACATCGGATTTTGTCTTTAGCCCATACACCCATGTACCAAGAGTAGTCATCAATAAATGTAACAAAGTACTGATGACCTCCGAGTGTATGTGTCCTCATGGGACCACAAACATCAGAGTGAATAAGCTGCATTTTTCGGCCAGCACGCACTACACCAACCTTTTTGAAGGTAAATCTATGCATCTTGCCCAAAATACATCCCTCACATGCATGAGGAGGTGGAGTCTCCACTTGAGGCAATGCATCTATTATACATCTCGGAAGGGTCATCAAACTCCCAAAGCTCACGTGTCCATAGCGGGCATGCGATAGCTCCGCATTTTGCATAGTGGGTGAAAGAATAGTGATTGCTAAAGCATCATGAGATTGTCTGTCATATGTATCCAACAAAAATAGACCCTTATGCAGGGTGTCGGATAGCCTACGTGCATAATCCATCTCTTTGTCTCTAACAATGCATTTGTCATCCTCAAAGATGACTTGAAAGCCATGCTTATTAAAAGCAGAGATAGACAACAAGTTCTTTGTAATGCTAGGTACAAACAAGACATCTAGAAGCATGAAATCACAACCATCTGCAACAGTAATAGTGACTGTCCCAATGCCACATACATCATAACTACTGCTGTTCGCACATGTAACACACTTCCCAGCAGGGCCTGAATGCAAAGAGGTAAACAAACACTTTCTGGAAGTGATGTACTTTGACGTTCCACTGCCAAAATACCATGTTTGTTGCGTTTCAGCAGCATTAAATGCTGAATCAGCCATTGAAGAATCATAACTGCATGTGAGAAATGCATAGTCCTTCTCTACAAAGTTGGCTGAAGTATGATCATCAGCAGATTTGTTGGCTGATGTTTCTTGGACAGCCAAACTGGAGTTCTTTTTCTTCTCTTTGGCCAATCTCTTTCTGTATTCATCGATATAATGACCGAGTTTCTTGCAATAATGGCATTTTCCCTTCTTTTTAGTCTTTTTTGTGTCTTGGACAACCTTATTTGATGGCTGTCCAGCATCACCCTTTTGCTGATTTTTTACATTTTTCTTGACTTTTTCTTTGCCTTTGAACTTGGAAAGTATAGCCACATCACCTGAACACAATGCCACATTCTTCCGAGTCTATTTCTCTTGCAACAAGAGGCCTTTCAACTCCACAAATGTAAGGGGTTGTTGCACCGCACCAAAAAAAAAAAAAAAGACAGCATCAAAGAGGTGTGGAAACCAATATATGACTCTCGAAGAGAGTTCAGTGTGATGTTTGCCAATTTAGCATTTTGAATAACCTCATCAACATTGAGTACCTGCTCATGCAAATCCTGTATGCGAGTAAGGTGCTCTGTCACGCTATCACCTTTATCCGTGGTCACATTGGCCAACTCTCTACGAGGATAGGATATCGTGGCCTCATTGCATGCTGTAAACATACGCTCGAGTATATCCCATGTTGATTTTGAGGTCTTACAAGACCGAATGTGTGGAATAATTGCCCTTTTCATTGATAAGGTAATCAAAGAAAGTGCCTATGCATCGTTTGAGTCCCATTTTCTCTAATCCTTGGTAGGAGGGAGAGGAGAGGCAGCAGCAGTAGCAGCACCAATACCACCACTAGCAACACCAACAACCTGTCCTCGAGCGTCACGCTGAGGAGTCTAAGGTGCAAGACCTCCCGGTCACTGCAAATCACCTGTAACATAGTCCCACAAGTCCTTTGCCACAAGAAGGTTACGGACTAAAACTCCACAGTGGGTAGTTTGAGCCATCAAGTTTGTCCTCCTGAGTGAGGACACCAAGGATGTTGCTTCGATCATTATTCCCCTGACGTGCCATGCTGTCAATGATAGACAAAAATTTGCAGCCAAATACCTCAATGCTGAAGTAAAGAGTTTACCCCTCAGAGTACCAAAATCCCCCACGGGATTAAGAAACAAGTACCAAACTGTCACTCAAACGCCAAAGTGTGCATAATGCCACCCAAATCAGCTTTCAGCCAGTAAATTACAGCACTATACTGCTGTACCACATCCGCCTTGAAATGTATGTCCACAAAAGTACAAAATACACAACTTAATGCTGATTCTTACCAAAATTTACAGAATTTTTTCAAAATTCTTTGCCCAATCTGAGTGTAACAGCAATTAAATGTTGCTGTACTGCTTGTTGCATGCCTTGGAGTGCGTGTTGGGCAAAAGCCCCAAATTTCTTTTTAAAATTTGAAAGAAGGTGAAGAAATTTGTACCTTATAGGTGGAGTTTCTGCAGAAATGTCGCCTTAGGATGCATGTTAGTAGTGAACAACAGCTGAAATCTGCCTCGTGATGTGTGACGGATCCAAAAAACTGAAAAGCCCCAAATTTTGTTGAGCCAATGTGGAAGAAATTGCGCAATGTTTATGAGTTTGGTAACAATTTGCACAAAGGGCCTCCAATTGGGCAAAAGCCCCAAATTTTTGGTGGAAATGTCCAAGAAATTGAGAAATTTCTTCGAATTGGTTGTCAATACGAACTCTGGGAGCAAAAATTAGCAAAAGCCCCAAATTTTTGGGCAACACGAGAGATTCGAAAAGAGAAGTCTAAAATAGATTGGAAATTCCAGAAATTTCGAGAAAACCCCAAATCTGAAAATTAGGGTTTCTGGACTTTTTAGGGTTTGCAGAAATTGGTGGGCAGAATTGAGAAAATGGTAGGTAGAGCTGAAAAAATGGCGGGCAGAGCCGAAAACAGCAATAGCTCTTTCAAAACAGCAGCTCCTCGGGTTGCGTGTAGGCTGAAAACAGCAGATCTAGAGCAAACAAGAGACGGCTCAACTACATCTCCTTGACTTCAGCAGCACCTCACAGCAGCTGAAAACTCTTCCTTGAACTGAGAACCAAGCGGCCAGCTGTAGGACCTTGGGCGGAATTGCACCGGCTAACGGTGGCTGAACAGAATCCGCGCGTACGAGCTGCTCTGATACCAAATGTTGGAGAATGGCAACCAGCTATGGAGAGAGAGAGGAGAGACAATGACAGTAAGAGAGTGGGCTGAAGCAAAAAGAGAAGAGTGTACTTGCTAGAATGAAAGATAGAGTGAAGGTATAACTTATGTTTAGGTCAAGGGTTGACCTAACTAGCCTTCCACCAACTAACTAGAGTTAGGTTTATTTTACTCTAGAGCCTAGTGTCACTACTTTTAAGTTTCTAAGACACTAGGTGTGCACACCTTACATTGACACTTTAATAAGTGTCCACACCACACAAATTACATTGGGCATTGCCCATAGAATCGGCAAATTCTAACACCAAGCCCCACACCTACGTATTGAAGGTCTCCCTCTTTAATATCTAGCACTCTTTCAAGCAACTCTTTCTACTCCGCTTGAACACATCAAAGCACATGAGAAGGAAATCAGGTTGCACCGCAGTCTATGCAGAAATTAGGGTTTGAAAGCCCTAATTTTCAGAATTGCGTCAAATCAACCCATTGTGATTGTGTATGGTTCAAGTAGTAGGTGCCCGTGGTTTGTTTCAACAAAATCCTATTATGGGGAGGAACCAGTTCCCCTTTCAACGTGGTGTTGTCTCTCTCTCTTTCCATTTTCATGGTGATAATTCATCAAGTTGGTTAAGTTCAAAGCCTTGTCATTCTCACATTCTTTCCCATGCTTACACTACTTTGTCACCACACATGTGAAAGTTGCAGGAAGCATGGTTGCAGAGAAGCAACTAAAGTCCTCCACCAGTTGGCAATACTCTATTGCAAGTCCTAGGAAGAGGAGAGTGACAAGGTATTGGGGTAAATTTATGGTGATGCCCAAAAGAGGAGATTGTGAAGTGGCTGTACCAAGGAATCATATAAATAACTCACTATGTGGATATGACAAGAGAGCTATTGACTAGTCTGGTGCAGCGTCCTCTAAGGTGAGAGAAACCATGATGACTGTGTCCGATCAGCTCTTCCTGTGCTATGTGTAATGTGTTGATATGCAAGGTAGAATGGATCCAATCTTGGGGTTGGCCAGGAAGGGGAATGACCCATGACATTGGCTTACATCTGTTGGTTGCGTTGGTGTTGGGCCAGAGGTTGTTTTTGTGTATGTTCCTACGAGGACCTGCTAAGCGATCTTCTTATTGACCAGAGGGGGAATGCTGCTACAATGTCAGGGAGCAGCTATAGTTCAGAATGATCAAGCATGTATTAAAGTTACTTATGTTTTGCACCTCTTTTATTCTTTTGAAACTAACAAAGTTGCAGAACTCATTGATTCATAGTTTGTTTATTACTTAATAAAAAAGGCTAGTTGAAATGTAATGCTCTTTTGAACACTCATACCAGCATATGTTTGACTCATGGCATCTGTCTTTGATTACAGGTTGCAATGAGTGGATTTACAGAAGTTCTCACCTGGATTTTGTGTTCACATGAAGAGAACTTTCAGTTTGTGAAACGTGAAGACAATGGACACACTGCAGTAGTTGTTGGAAACCCTCGAACCAGTGAATTTGAGGTTTGACCTATTTGAAGGTTCAATGTCCAATAAGAGAGTCTTTTGCAGCATTCTAACCTGTTTGCATTGTTTCAGATGGCAAGAAGCAGTCTTCTGCCAGGACTTCTAAAAACACTCGGACACAACAAAGATCATCCACGACCTGTAAAGGTTTGGTCTAGTTACGTCCCTCACCTCCTTCATGTAGAAACAGACCTCTGTGCTTTCACTCTACCCCATTAAGTCTGGTGCCTCCAAAATGCTACACTGAATTTTCCTTTCTTTCCACTCTACAAAACTACACTACATTTCAACTTGTTGATGTAGAAGAAAAGTCATCCAAGAAATGTCTGCATGTAGTCTAGTTCATAGCTTCTGTACCTCATCATGAGTCAATTGTGGCAGTGTATGATATTCAATGTTCTTTTTATGTGACTCACATGTTTCAATCATTAGTGTTTTTGCTAAGACAATTTCACCCGTGTGGTGTTGATTGCAGATTTTTGAAGTTTCGGACATTGTACGGCTAGATTCTGATAAGGATGTTGGTGCTAGGAATCAACGCCATCTGGCCGCTTTATACTGCAATGCAATTTCAGGATTTGAGGTGAAGCCTTGTCACGGCTATTAGCTTGCCATCCTTATTTTCTACCTTGCTACAGGACTATTGTGAAGCTTCTAGCTCCATGAACTAAATGACTTTTTAAAAAAAAGGTGATACACGGCTTGGTTGATAGAATAATGCAAGTCGTGGGGGTGATGCATGTAGCAGCTGGTGACAACTCTGGCTACTATATTGAACCTTCACAGGCTAGTGATGCAAACTATATCCTACACTGGTTATATTCCTATGTACTTATTTTTACCATGGATATGTAGCACCTGCTTAACAACCTTCTTAAAAGTATGAAAGAACATGTTGCCATAGTGGATCAAAGGTATAATTTTGTAGCTTGAATAACAGGAGCCTGAGTTCTTCCCAGGACGGCAAGCAGACATAATTTGCAAAGGGTTGCGGATTGGAACTTTTGGAATTGTACACCCAGAAGTAAGTGCTCACATCCATATATTTGCTTACTTGAAATCACCCACATTGCAGAGGTAAAATATATGAAATCTTAGAATCCCAGTCTGTTAGAGAGTTGTATATTGCAGGCAGCATGCCATGGAGTTACAATTTAGGATTTTGGATTTTAACTTTTTAATGAGGCCAAGAGAAGCATGTCTCGTCAGGTAGAAGCACAAAATCTCTGGTATTATTTTTTTCTTTTTGATGCCATATAAAGAGTGGCTAATACTTTCACTCAAGGTAACAGGGTAACATATATAGGGGCTCTATAACCATGCTGGATCAAGGAGAAGGAATGCACAAGGTTACTTGGGTGACCTGGGGGCAGAGGGGAAAGAAGCCAAAATAGGGCACTATAGATTGGGGATTGCCATCACACATAGTGAAGAACAGATTGCACTGCTCGGCATCACTGAGGGATAGCCACCTTAGCTCGTGCCCATGATTAAGCCTCCTACTATGCAATTCTGTAAGGAAGACGGCACAAAAGGATAACATGAGTGATTCTTGCAGAGCTGCAACTATGAAGATACCATGACAAGCAAGATGACAAATTCCTCTCCCTTCCCAAACAGCCCCAGGAGGACCAACTGAAAGTCTCAATGGTGCTGTGATCTTCTCAATGCTTGGTACTGGTAAGCTTCCACTCTTTTCCCTACATCAGCAGATAGCTGGCAGCACTAGTATGGCCACATCGTAACACTCAGGTGGTCTGATTGCTCAGGATGAGATGTCCTTTAGCTGTCCAATGTGCGAGTATGTGTGCCACCAAGAGTTAGCAGTGTTCTGAATATATCCAGTCGCTAGAGCTTTAACAAGGGCTCTTGCTGCAAGAATAGGTTCTTGGTACATAATGCAAGTAGGGAGACTTCCATTATCTATGTCTTCAAGAGCTCTTTTGCTTAGGCTGTTGTGGTGGATGCAAGGTCCTGGTTTACAGTGGAATTGACTGGAGATTCTAAAGGCATTGGTTTCTTGGAAGTGCAAGATAATTGAGCAAAGGCTTGGAGACTCTAAAACTATTGACGACCACCTCTTGTGTGTGGCATGTGCTTTGGTACTTGACACAATAACAAGTTCATGGCAGATACAGAGGTAGAGAGTGTTCTATCATTTGCTTCTTTAAGAGCAATTGACTGGAGGCTCTGAAAACCGTGGCTTCTTGGAGGTGCAAGATAAGTAAGCAAAGGCTTAGTCTATCATGTGGTCAAGTAATTACAGGAGGTCTTTGGTCTATTGTGAGAACAAACTCTTGTCTATTCATCACTAGCATTGGGATGGGTGATGAGGGTATGGCATATTTCACAATTGAGGGAAACTTTGAAACAACATCCTGAATTTTCCAAAAGGGCGAAACATGAATGGGAATGCTATGTCATCAAGGGTAGATGAAGGATTTATATAATATCTGAGTCAAGAAGATTTTAGGATCCTTGAATAATAGCACCTGCTGCCCTATTTGCGGGCTCTCTATCTGCAACAAATTCCACAACATGCTCTAGGCCAATAAGCTCAACACCTGTAACCCACTCTGCTGCAAGTACATCTGCTGACTTTCTTGTTCCCGATGCATCATGTGAAGATATGAAATACATTTCCCCACAAGAATAAGCAACCATACCATGAATGGATCACTTGCGTGTATCACTCCAACCATCAGCAATCAAGGAAACTCCATTTTTAGCCCACATGCTCTTTCTAGTCACTGCTGCTTGCTCAACAAGGCGCTTTTCCTTGTCGAGCAAAGTGGTGCGTAAGGTCTCTGATGATGGAGGTACATACGAAGGGCCATACTCACCAATCTTCTTGCACATCAATTTAAAATACTCTGACTTGGCTGCACGAAATTGAATGTGGTCATGATAAAAAAAGCGTGCCACTGATGTATCTACCTCTTGCTTCTTCTTGGGATCCCAACTACCATCAAGTGTGCTTTGTCTACGCGCAACATGTGGCGTTGTTGATGGCATGGCCGATGCAATGCCTGCAGTAGGTGTGGAGGTAGCACTTCTTGATACTGACCCTGCTCTAGATACATTTGATGGAGATGGTGTCACAAAAGTTACAGGGTCAACTGCAACATGTCGTGGTCTAGATGCAAGACAAGCTTGTTGACCTGCTACACTGTCACGAAGCTCCCTTTGCTTCTTCAAGGTCACATTCAGACAAAACTGCACCTCTGAATTAGGCTCATGTAGGAGATGAGCTCGGACCTGACTTTGTATAAATATTAAAATGAAACAAGTGGCAATTGATAGTCCATATTCTAATATTTAAGTAACTTTGAAAAATCAAAATCAATAAAAATTTGAAATACAAATGCTCGGCTCAATGGATTACCTTGTTTGCTCCACTAGTTCGCTTGTATGGGCAAAGCTTGCAAGTCCATGGTCGAGATCCTCCACCACTTAAAGAGCGGTCAGCATTTACTTCTTCCCACCATGACCAATCATCAGACCTTCTTCCTCGACCACCAACCCGACGAGCGGGGCGGAAAGATGAAGCCATTTATGATTTCAGGCTGAAAATTGAAGGCTCAAGAGTTGAGAGAAGGAAAAATTGAAGGCTGAAAATTGAAGGCTCGAGAGAAGGGAGAAGACTCAAGAGTCAAGACTCACTCAAGAGTCGAGAGAGAAGGAAAAGGGAGAGAAGGGAGAAGAGAAGGTAGAAGGAAGAAGAGAAGGAAGAGAAGAAAGAGAAAGAAGAGAAAGGAGGAGGAAGAGAAGGAAGAGGTTGGAGGTGGTAGGAGAAAGAAGAGAAAGAAGAAGAAGAGAGAAAAGAGAAGGAAGAGAAGAAAGAAGAAGAAGGAAGAGAAATAAGGTGGCTGGGAGCAGGATGCAGGTGGGAGCAAGACGCAGGCCAGGACTTGGCGGGAGTAGAACGCAAACAAGGCGCAGGCGGGAGTAGGTGAACTGGGTGCAGGCGGGAGCAGAACGTGGTTGCAGATCGTCCACGCAGGATAAGCGGGCGGCCGGCCGCAGGTAAGTTGTGCCACGTGGCGTTCCCTGTCCTGTTTCAGACAGGGAATGCAACAGGGAACGCGTTCCCTGCTGCGGTCAGACAGAAGACAGGGAATGCAACAGGGAACGCGTTCCCTGCTGCGGTCCCTGTCTGAAACGGGACAGGGAACGTTCCATCAATGGGAAACGTGGTTCACGACGGATACGTGCCGGGGACGGCGATTCCACGTGCTGGGGGGCCGTTCTGGCCGTTTCCTGTCACTATGGTGCAACTCAAAACCTTGAGTACTATATAAAAATATATCCCTATTTGGTGTGGTTATAGCTTTAGAAATGATAGGACATTAGGCAATGTCTCTGGTTGTGCCTTTTCATTATCAGATGTAGGGCTATCCTTTGTACTTAGTTTCATATATGGAGGCAATGGTACAACGATTACTTTCCCTCCTCCATATTGAAACACTACAAAATCTTGTATACACACTCCTGTGTTGACAGATAAAGAAGGCCTCTCAATCTATCCTTGAGTATATACATGCTAAGAATGTGATTTACCTCACCAAGATCCTTTATGTCAAAACTATTGTGTAGATTCTGTTTCAATGTATTCAAAGCATGAACATCCCTACCACCAATCAACATGTCATCCATATACAAAACCAACATAATAAGGCTGCCACCTGCTGCCTTCTTGGTATATAAGTAGTGATTCACTTGACTCCTTTTTAATCCTTGAGATTGTATGAATGCGTCAAACTTATGATGAAGGTGGCTTGCCTGACCACACTTCTTGAGGAACTTTTTTCCTCAAAGACATGTTTCACTCATAGTTGTTAGGTACGAAAGGTACAATACGATAATATACGGTACTAAATGGTACCTTAAGATTTTATAAGGTACGATACGATATTAGTAAGAAAAAAAACTTGATTATTTTAGACTAAAGATAATATATAGATATTTCAAGTCTAAATAGTAGTGCTATTAGAGTATATAAGATGAATACTTGAGGGTAAAATGTCAAAACCTAATGTTGCATGTGCAACATGTGCTACTACTACCTACAACTTACAGCTACATACATGGGAGTGGATACATCATACATGAATGATCATATAAATAAGAGAATTGTGGGCTTGAGAGAAATTGTTTGAATCTCAAATAACCTAATCTCATGGGAGAACCATATTAATATAAGGAGCATTTAGCTCATCCCAAAGTGCAGTTCGAATGGAAAAAGATGTAACCATTAAGTTGGTACCTTATGGTACTAATACGTAAGGTACGGTACCTTAAGTATGGTATAGTATGAAACCTTCCGTACGTGGTACTGGTGCAACTATAGTTGAGAGAGAGAGAGAGAGAGAGAGAGAGAGAGAGAGAGAGAGGCATGGGGGAGAGAAATAAGAAAGAAAGAGGAAAAAAAAAAAATGAGAAAGAAAAAAAAAAGTAGGCTTGAAGAAGAGTGGTAAAAAAGTGTCTATTTTTTTTTGAACTAAATCGTACGGATACGTACCGTACCGTACCGTACGGATTAGTTCATACTACGTATGAAGACAACCTTGGTTTCACTGATTTATCAAGTGTATGTTGTCATAATAGTCTCTGTCCAGAATCCATGAGGTAACGCGACATGAGACAACATGGTACGAACCTTCTCTTGAAAAGTCCTATTTATACACTTTGCAATACTGTTTTTGGGCAGATTATAAGGGACAATGAGCTTCCTTTTTATCCTTTGTGACAGAGCCATTAGGGTTGACAACAAGTACCTTATATGGGCCCATCCACCGCTGTTGAAGCTTGCCAGGAAACTTGTCAAATCGTGAATCATAGGCTAGGAACAAATCACCTTCCTTGAACTCCTTGTGCTTGATGAAACTGTCATGGTAAGCCTTACGTCGAGCTTGCTTGGCTTCCATGCACTGTAGAGCCATCCTACGAGTTTCGTCCAAACATTCCAAGTGCAGGAGATGACATTGCAGTGAATCATCGTCCCCCAAACGCTCTTTGATAGCCACTCGCAAAGAGGGCAATTCCAGTTCAACAGAAAAAACAGCTTCTGTACCATATACCAGCAAAAATCGGGTGAATTGAGGATCCTTTGCCAATTCAGCAAAGAGATTTGTTGCTGTCATCATCTGATTTTTAAACCGGTCATCAAATTACTCTTCACCGGTCATCAAATTCCTTTTGACTTTATTGGTCATCAGTGTTGTTATGCCCTACATCTTGCCCAATAGCAACATTTTCAGTTGAGCGCTGTCCAAGATTATGCATTGCATTTCCTTCATTCCCACGTGAATGTTCATATTGAGAGGCATCATCACTGCCTGATTCCATCTCATTGTATGAAGACATTGCTGTATTTTCTCAGCTGAGAGCAAAAATCAGCACTAGCACAAAGCTTTGGCTTGCAATCAAGTGCCTCGAGCACACCAAATCAAGGGATCGAGTGGTATCCCAGTAATGGAACCATGAAACCAGCCTTCTTTGATAGAGTGGTAAAACCTAATCAAGAACTTAATTACAACAATTAATAATTGAGCATAAACTGAAATGCACATATCACCTTCATAATCTTGGACAGTAGACACCTGGTTGGCCCCAAAACTAGCACCCCTTTTGGTATCTCTTTAACTTTGATTGCTAATGAATAGTGTACAAGTTGAGTTTCCACAATCTCCTTTGCTGATCCAAAAGCCTCTTACTGTACAAACAATCGGCAAGAAATTTTGGCCAATTGCCCCTTGATTTTCACTCAAGACTTGCCCAAATAAAGCCACCAAATGGCCAAATGATGGCCCGATTTATAATTGATGGCATAGTATCTAAAATCCCTGTCAACTCCATGAATTTCAGGTGTTGATTTTGGTGTGCAATATCTTCTTCTATTGGGACGGGTCAGGTCCCAAGGTGGTTGCGAAACCCTGGCCCGATTTAGAATTGATGGCATAGTATCTAAAATCCCTGTCAACTACATGAATTTCAAGTGTTGATTTTGGTGTGCGATACCTTCTCCTATTGGGACGGGTCAGGTCCCAAGGTGGTTGTAGAAACCCTAATTATGCAGAAATTTAGGGTTTGCAACAGAAATTCTCTCATTGTCCACCAAATTTGGCTGAGAATGGTCGAGAAATGTTGAGATCTTTTTAGAATTTATTGGGGAAGGTGAGAGAAAGCCAAGATGAGAAAGAAATCTAATTTTCTTCACGAGAAAATCCTAAAATCTGCTTGCTACCTTCTCTAGCTTGGATTTAATGCAGTCCCTACTGCTAGGCACCTCCAAAATGTTGTCACCTGATTAGCAATGTTGTTGCCAGCCCTTGGAAATTGTCTCCTTGCTGTCCTCTGCTTGTTGAGGCCTCCAGATGGCTGTCTTCTATAATAAATTGCTGTTCTTTGATAAAAAAATGGGCCATTAGTTCCCTCCCTCTCCTAGGCGGAAACTAACTGAATGGTTGAGACCAAGTCCCCAAAAATGTTTTTGAAGTTTGCATGGGTATTTTTGCCAAGTGGCAACCTTCTAAACCCACTTTTCAGCCTTATCCAAGCATTTGATTAATTTTCAAAATTAAATAATCCAAAAAATTAATTTTAGCCCCTTTGACTCTACCCAAAATTAAATGTGCACATCCATAATGAAATTGGCTAGGCAATTTGCAACTTGGAGTGGTCCCCAACCTCTGTTGACCCTGACTGACAATAATTAATTAATTAATTAATGCTAGTCCCTTGTGTCACCATTGATACTTATTGGCCAAACAACTATCCTAGGATTAAAATTGACACCAATTGACCCTCCTAAGCCCAGCTGGCATAACATATGACAACTTTTGGCTTTGACACCCACTGCATGCTCGGGATCCTTGGCTTGTTACCATCAAATAATTGCCATGCACATCACATGTGCTAAACAACCTTACACATTTGATTAATAACTCAATCAAATGTTGTCGGTTATATTAAAGCATCTTAAATTTTCATGTTCGTGTGATACCAAACCTATCCTTGAACAAACAATGAAAGTAGTCCCTAGTCACATAGTAACCGGAGTAGCTATCCAAGTACTTGCTAGTGGGGCTTCTCTATCTCGTCCTTTGGAGATATAGTCAAAGATCTCATTAGTATACAATCTATAAAGTGTTAGTGAGAGAGGACATCCTTGCTTCACTCTAATGGTAGAGTGAATAGGAGTGGAAAGACCCTCAATTGTTTGTTCTTTGCTGCTCCATATCAGCTCTTTAGGTTCTGCTATGCCTGATAATTATGCATCAACTTGGCTCTTGGTACCATATTGAAAACTTTGCGAAAGTCCACAAAGCACCAATAGATCCGTCTCCCATGGGTTCTACCCTCTGTGAAGACATGGTCCAATATTGAAAAGTCTCTCTTGAATGGGGCCCATGCATGTTTGTCAAGGCTCACTTTCTTTGTCTATCGACTAAACTCTTGTTCAAGGATGGAGGCATATAACTTGGCGAATCTGTGGTCATCCATGATAGTTGGACAATAGTACTGGATAAGGTGGGATCAGATGACTTAAGAATGTGCACACTGATGTTAGTACTCCTACGCTTTGGGAAGCCTTCACACATGGCTCTATTAAACATGTATACAAGGAGATTTGCGACCATGTCTAGTATGTATAAGGTGCCAAGCTACGAAGACATCATGATCTTGTAACTTACCTATGCAAAGTTTGTCAATGGCCTCCCGAACCATGCTCTCTACGAGGAAAGTAATTATGGAGAGGGTGGCAGTGGATTAGGGAGAAGATACTGATCTGCTATTGTATAAAGGCTGGCTGTGTGCTGTGCTCATGTGTGAGGACATGTAATGGGCATGGCTAGGCAATGATCTTTGAAGAGTTTCCAAGCCTCTCTAGAATGTTGGCTCAAAAATAGGTGGTACAAATCTTTTTTCAATTGAGCTAAAGATGTTCTTGGTCATTGGCAAAGTCCATGAGATCAGTATCATGATGCACATGTGGATCTATGATAGTAATTAAGCATGAGATCAGGATTGCGATGTATGTAAATGCTCGATTGTAATTTAGCATGGGATTGATATTGTGATGCATGTAGGGGTCTTTTAGAGTGCCTTTTTTTTGGGTGGGGGGGGGGGGGGTTTGCAAAATCACTACTGTTGGTGAGAACAACTTTGGGCAAAGGCATTAGGGCAAGTGCTAATGTCTAGGAATCTAGTGATGTTGAGCTCAGTAAGTGCATAACGAGAGTGCAAGAGAGGATTAATTAACATGGAGATGCAAATTGTGATGAACTGAGAGGAAATCTTTATACAGCGGTGCCTTGCACAAACAGGGAATAGGGCAGGTCGAAATTTAAATCAATCCAACGGTAGTGGTCCAATCTGGCTTGATACCAGGTGGGTTGGCGTCCAATTTAGTCTGGATGAGTCCTTGGGACAACTAGAAAGGATTAGTTGGATGGTACCATGTTCAACGTGCTTGCTTTAGGCCCTGAAGGACCTAGGCTGAGTGATAAATGCTCTAGTCTATCTCCTGAGATAACAAATCTCTCGGGCCTCTTCCCATAGACGTTTTTCTGAATCTCACCTTCTACATCCATTTGTTAGATGGGCCAGGAAATGATGGAACACTAGAGCCAAGAGAATGTAGATAGAGTGGTCACATGGGCTGTAACTACGGACAGCAGATGTTCTTCCTTGGCCATAAGGATTGGAGTTTCTCTCTCAAGACACACTGGATATGAATCACTTGGCAATGAAGCAGAGAAATTGTTACACTTTAAGCACAAATTATTACAACAGATATGTTTTGAACAATCACCCCATGAATGTCTGTCAACTGTACTGTTTTGGTTCGCGTTTTCTCTTGTGAAAGGAAAAGTCTCCCTTTGCCCACCACTTCAATCCTATTTCTGTAGACTGCTTCATTCCTGTCATCTGAATCCTCAGGAGAGTCCTTCACAGCCCTGCAGTTGCTTCCAAAATTCACTTGAACCTCACACCAGTTGAACATAGGATTTTTCCCAAGTTATTTCATAACTATTATGCTGTTTATTGTCTTTCTGGATGTTTGTGTTAAACTGTCGTACATGTATGCACTTTCTCAACTGTCATGTTTCAGAATTTTCTAAAGCATTTTAGAGCAATGAGGGTGTTGAGAGGTCCCATCTCTTCATGGGTGTTTTTATAATTGTCTGTTTGATTTTCAGGTTTTACAGAACTTTCTTATCCAGGACCCATGCTCAGTGCTTGAGATAAACATTGAGCCCCTTCTTTGAAGAGCTTTGATGGCTATGGCTTGGGTGACTGCATAATTTTTCCTGAAGACGAGTATTTCTGAACACAAAAATGTTGTCAACTATAGATGGCCAACAATTAGCCAAATGGCTTATTGTAATGATGAGTAAGTACACAATGGCTCCCTTATTTTGTAGGCATCATGAATTATCCATTCCATAGACATCGTCACATATTTGTCAATTCTCATGCACATCAGAACCTTGAGGTTCCATTCAGTTCTCAAATGTAAGTTAAAAAAAAGAAGAAGAAAAATTTGAGCTCAGCTCAGCATCAGTCTACTATATTGAGAAGACTTTTCCAGTCTATCAAAGGACAGCCTCAAACAATGTTGTGAGCGTCTGAGGTTCTGTGTTGTATTTCATTGGAGCAACATGAAGGCAAAGTGGAAAGTTTAACATTTAGAACTGGTCCATGAAGGCAAAGTGGAAAGTTTAACATTTAGAACTGGTCCTTGAATCTAAATTGGACTGCTATGGATTCTAATGGGAAGTAGGTTGATGGAAGTTCACAATTCAGGCTTTAATAAGGAGAGAGTTGCTAAGATTCATGTTTTAATGCTTAATGAGCTAGAGATGCACATTATGACTTTCTTACTCTTCTTTACGTCTGATCAAGTTGCATGGGTAGTTCTCTTATGTGCATAGACCTAGAGTAATTTTGTTGAGATCAATCTGGGTAAGATTGGATAGGTGTTCATTGCTGCTGTCTCTCTCCCACCCACTTGCTCACATACACACTCTTTGTGATCGATTGTTGTTGTAGCTCTTAATACAAGGTAGATTAGAGATTCAGTAGCTCAAATTACAAGCAAATTTGACATATTTTGTGGTGTCAATTTATTCATTTGATTAGTTACTTTTATGTTTGTTAGGATTAATATTTTCTTTTGTCCATTGTTTGCAATAGGTTTTGATAAGCAATGTTTTAAGCTTGTCTTCAACATATTAGCTTAAAGATAAACTTGTCCTATTTTGTATTACTTTTATTCATACAGCTATCTAGATATTTTTTTTGTTAAAATAGATTTATTAATTGAACAATTTAGTTGTTGTTTTCCCATGTCTATGATTTCAGTAGGTTTTAATGATAATAAGTTTTGAATAAATTGTTGTTACTACAATCAACAGAGTAGTACAAATATTCTATCTTATAGGTGAATTCTTCCTATATTACAAGAACTTATCAATAATTAGTTATTTTTGTTGTTTTGAAGTGTTATATTTCTATAACATGCAAGTATTGTGTAAGGTTTAGGTGAAGCATAAAACTCTCAATCGATTATTTTGTTGTGGTGAGTGATTCCTTTGTGCTAGATGATATGGATTTGCTAGAACTTGAGGTTAAAAAATCCTTTGATTTGTTGATCTTATATGTCTTTGGATTTTCATGCCAATTGGTTGAGTCATGAAACTCTTGTATCATATTATCTCAATTGTTGAGTCATAGAATATTTGAGGTGTTAATTCAATGTGCCAATTCGGATTTGTATGTCATATGGTTGCCATCTTTGTAACAACTGCTCTCTAATATCCATGTTTTTCTATAATATTTTGAGTCATTAGATTCTATTCGTTATAATGTTTTTTTTTGGCGAAAATTATTTATCTTATACTATTTTTATTTTATTTCATGTAAATGGTATGATAAAGTGATGTCTCAAAATTGAATCTGTATTTATTTATCAATGTACATATTTATGTATTTTGATATTGATGTTTGCGTTTATTTATAAAAGTGTAAATCTCTTAATGTTATGTTAATTTGTGTAACATATTGGTGATTACTAGTTGGAGCAAAAATGCTTATTATTTAGGGTTTAACACATATTTGTTTATACCTATTGTTTAGGTTATAATGCTTGAGAGAAGAATAAATATTCTCTCAATAAGCATATGTAACAGAAAAGATTATCATTGGTATTTATCATCGCTCATCTTGGGTACATATACATCTAACTATGAAGGAAGTTTTTAAGGTTAAAACTTTCGTAATTTTAGATATATCAATTGGAAGTGTAAAAAGTTATTAGACAAAGAGGTTAATTCTCTCCTTGTAATAGAGGTATTGATACATGTTCAGAATAAGTAATTTCGTGATATTAATGTAATTAATTGTCTTGTATTTACAAAAGTATATCCTTTGGATTGCTTTGAGTGGTAAAATATCGAGGGTTTCATAAGTTTTTTCAAGTGTTATTATCTTGAAATCGGTATATTGTTATGACAGTGTACAATCAAGTAGCTCACAAAGAATCGAGGGTTTCATAAGTTTTTTTAGTGTTATCATATCGAAATTGGTACATCGCTTTGAGAGAGTGTACAATCAAGTAGCTCATAAAGAATTTTGTATTTTTTAATGAGTCAAAATATATATTATCCAAGGAGGGTCGAGAATATGTAATCCATAAGTTGATGCATGTATTGAATCTCGATAGCACAGAATGGTCATTGTGTAATAGTGGCATTTCGCACAAGTGTAGCGCAAAAATTTTAATACGTGTTGAACGCTCTAAAGCCAAGCATTGGCTCAAAGAATGTACATCTAATTTGACTTATGTCAATTGCAATTTTTGTGCATATGTTCAAAATGAATGTGAGAGTTTGAGATGTACCAAAAGTATCTATATCATTAAAAGTGCATTGGAGGATTATATAATAAGGATTCTAGGTAAAACTTGGCATTAAAAAGCACTCAGTCTTGACACGGTACAATGTTGAGTCATAGCAAGAGACCTGGTTTACATGTAAAACTTTATTCTCTTAGTTGACTATTTTGTTACTTTTAAGATGGGTTAGCCAACTTTACTTCCCAATGGCAAGTACTTTGTCGCACGACAAACTTTATGTCTAGCATTCAAGTATCGTAGATAGAGGATGCTCAAGGATGAATAGTTATGCTTTATTAAGATATGTGTGAAAGCATCTCTGTGGATGTTATTGTCATTTGTGAGGGCCACGAGTCCTAGTGTTGAAAATAGAGGGTGATTGGTCCTTGAGTATAATGCGCTAAGAAATTACAATGTAAATGAAGAACCCACCTACTAGCTTCTATTTTAAATTAGATGGTAGAAAGATTCAAAGCCGAGTTGAGGATACTATTATAAGTGGAATGTGTGTGGCTCATATATATTTTAAAAATTGTAAAATCTCTTTACAATTTCAATTCCATAAGTTATAATATCTAACACTTATAAACTTTTAGATTTTTTGGCTAATAAAAATGATTGATTTGTAAAATCATACACTTGTAATATTTAATTTTTAAATTATTTTTAAACTTGTATATTTATGTAATTATATTCAAACTATTTGAATATGTATATATGTACTTTAAATTTTGAGATAAGATGTATGTGTCCGATTGTATATCAAGGGAGAGAAACGCTTACTCTAACCTTGATTCTTTTGATTATATATATATATATATATATATATATATATATATATATATATATATATATATATATATATATATAAAATCGAGATAATGCACATATATGCAAGTATCCACTTGGGAATAGGAAAAAAGCATCTCTCTTCTAGCATTAATTAATAGAGTGTACGTGTATATGTAACATTTTTTTGTTGACATATAACGTATATGTCATGTAAGGAGGTGGAAGGGAGGAATCATTTTAGATTCTACCTAATACAACACACAATTGTTACATCAATTAAATTTACAAAGGCGTTGAGTAAAGCCATAACTAGATATCTTATGCGAAGTCTTTTAATGATTTAAACCTCAGGGTTTTTAAAGTGAAACTACTTTAGGTCTTGTTTTATTATTTCATTTCACACATTCTCTCTTCATCTCTTTACATTTACCACATCCCTCCTAGTTGCTCCAATGGATGCTCACATGCACTTTGATAAGTGGATTCGTGAGACTCTCTTTGCTAGCTAGGGTGATGAGACCTTTGAGGTCTTCTCAACGAACTTGAAGCTTGAACACATGGTCTCATCACTAAATCCCCTTCTTCAGGCCTTGGAAAACTTTGTGAGCACTATCACTACTTGCACATACTCCATTGAGGGATCTGACATGACTTCGGTACCTCTGGAATAGCTCTTGATATTTTAAGTAAGGAAGAATCACCAAAAAGTGGTGAATATGTGCATGGCCCATGTGGAACCTTCGCATAGAGTATACGCTCTTGCCATGGGTAGTACACCAGGTACAATACCTTTGGAGCTTGTGGAGCATGTTTGTGTGTTGGGGATTATCTCATTGCATTGGATAGACCAATAGAGGAGGAGAGTGATGAAGATACAAGTCCACATGTTGTTGCTATCATATACATGGAAGGTGCATTGATTGAAGAACCAATAAATGTTTAAGAGGAATGTCGGGTGTGATAGTGGAGCAAGGGTTGGCTCTCATAGTGCCATCCTCTTTAGAAGAGCCACAAGTTGATAAACCAAACCTTGCCTCTTTGATACCCATTGAAGTAGATAGTATGCAGTACTTGCTTCTATCAGATGTGATGCAATACTTGGAAATGAAGAAAGAAGAGTTGTCCTTCGTCCTAGTCCAGGATTTCATGGAAGACCTAATCGATTATGATGACATGGATATTTTCTTTTGTTTTGGTTTGTGAGTTAGGTATGCATAATTAGGTTTTGCAAGTGTTATCATAAACCAAGTTATGTAAGAGCTATCATAAGAACTTATATTTTGAACTTGTATCATCTTGTGAAAGGACTTGAATGTGTTTCTAATATCTTATAATGTCTTGGAAAATTCCACTTAATCTCTACATAGGCTATTGCCCAAAACTTAATGATAAAATGATATTTGTAGAAAATAGTCCATTTTTATTACTTTAATAGAATAAAAGTTACATATATTACTTGTATCAAAACTTACTGTGTATTTGTAGAGAAATACATTTAGTTGAAGGCAAGTATATATTCCTAGCCATATAAATATGTTGAAGCTTAGCAAACATTCTTCAAATATATCCTCTTTTTATTATTCCTAGCCATATAAATATGTTGAAGCTTAGCAAACATTCTTCAAATATATCCTCTTTTTATATATTTTTTCCCTTGTGGAAGCCTTTCCAAGATGGTAGTATGGTAATCTAATCATTTACAATAATAGTTTTAGGCTTTTAAGTTTCACTTGTACTTATGTTATAGATTATACGAGAGTTCATGGAATGAGGACACCTTGTGGATGTTATGGAAAAAGGAATAAAAGCACATATATTGTGTAGAGGAAAAAGCTCAAAGAGAAGGTCGAGAAGGAGATTCGAGAGAGCTTAAATATATGGGTATAAAAAAGAATTGATGTAGTCAAATATCTTGATTTTCAAAATATCGAGTATCAACTTCAAGTTCTATCTTTATCACATCTTTTGACAACTTTTGTTAGTGAATAGGATAGGTGCTGGAAATACCAAATAGATATTTTGGCTAAAAAGGATCTCTCAATTTTCAAAATATTGTATCTTTTGATAGCTTTGTCAACGAATGACTATTGGGACTACCAAAACATATCAGACTTTAGATATTTTAGATAAAAAAGAAAACTATGAAAAGGACTTTACTATCTCCAAAGTGGAGGGGACAACAATACCATATTTGTACACATGGCGGACTCTCTTTGGCTCTTTTCTTAATCAAGGGATTAACAAAAGTGTCAAATTTTCACATTTTTAGTCCTAGTAGGTTTTGGGTGTAGAATTGGGCAAAATCAATACTATTATTGTGTGCATAAGGATCCAAAATCCGCATTCGGGGTTTAAAAACACTCAAAATGGATACAAGGAGGCTAAGATATGAAGAAATAGAAGTGTCACACCTAAGAGGACCCACACAATGTGCAAAAGGGCCTCCAACCAAGAGTGGTGGGAGTCCCCCTCGTGTTGTATTGATCCTCTCGAGTTAATGGAGAATTATGTAAAATCTATAGTGCCATTGCATTTGAAACGACCCAAAACCCTTGCTAGGCTCCAAAATCACTCAAAATAGACACGAGAGGGCCAATAAATGAAGAAATAAAGGTATGACCCAAGAGGAGCCACACAACGTGAGGGCCCCCTCACATTGTGTGCATACTCTCTGGGTGACTTTTTTGTTTCTTCGCATCTTAGCCTCTCAATGTCCATTTTAAGCATTTTTCAATTCTAAATGAGGGTTCTGGGCCATTCCGGATGTAGTGGCACTATTGATTTTACCAAATTCTCCATCCATAATGTCAACTTGGAAGGAGTCACACAATGCGAGCTGGGCCCTTTCGGACGTAATGACACTTGTTTTAGTTGAATTCTCCATCCAAAATGTCAAACTTTGTAGGACTAGCACTATGCAAGGGGATCCCCCATCAATTTTGGATGGGGGCCCTCTTGCATTGTTTGGGTTCTCTTGGGCGACACTTCTATTTCTTCATGTCTTGGCCTTCCTGTGTTCATTGTGAATGTTTTTGGAATCCATACAGGGTATTGGGTCGTTCAAAATGCAATGGCACCATCGATTTTACCAAATTCTTCACCCAAAATGTCAACTTGAGAAATAGATGGGGGACTCGCCTCTCGTTGGTTCAGTCCTTCCAGGTATCTTTTCCATTTCTTCATATCTTAGTCTCTTGTTATCTATTTTGACCATGCTTAAACCCCAAATGCACGTACATCCTGAATAGTCCATAAGCCTCCTGGGGTGTTAAAAATTACTTAAAATGAACATTGGCAGAATAATCGATGAAGAAGCTAGGTAGTAGTGACCCACACATGGTGATAAGACCTTTCCAAATACAATAGTGGACTTCCTCTTGCATTGTGTTGGCGATACACCCACATAACATGAGAAAGGGGGACACTTAAAAACCTTGAGGGTCCCTCCTCATGTTATGTGGGTCCATGCTTATATTGTACAATGTGAGGAGGGGTGGCTTGAAAATCTCTCTCTCTCTCTCTCTCTCTCTCTCTCTCTCTCTCTCTCTCTCTCTCTCTCTCTCTCTCTCTCTCTCTCTCTCTCTCTCTCTCTCTCATTACATTGTGTGGTCCTAGGGGCTCCTCTCGCATTATTTGGGTCCATGCTGACATTGACCCCGCATAACATGAGGAGGGGTGACTTGAAAATGTCAAACAATAGCCTTAAGGGTCCCTTCTTACATTATGCTAGCCCAAGGCCCCCCTTGCATTGTGTTGTTCCTCTTTGGTACCTTCCTTATTTCCTCACATTTTTGTATGCTTCTTTGTATCACGAATATGTTCCTAATTTCTTTTAATAAGTGTCAAAAAAACCAAAGGGGATGTTGATGTATGATTGTCCATGTGTATTCATAGATGGATCTTATTGTGATAGAGGACATTATCTCAATAATCTGGAAGGCTATTCCATTTTTTCTACCGAGTGGTATAGTGGCATGGCCATCAATAGGCATCTTGGTATAGAATGATGCTAGATTTCAATATCAAGGATATCAAATTTTATTCTAATACAAATGTAGAAATATCATAATGTATCCTATTATGAGATCAATCATTTACTAAGATAGAGTTTGAAATGATCTAGTGTGAATTGAATATTTCTCGTATGGGAAAAGAATGGAGAGATCACAAGATCCTTTGATTCCTTCATTCATTAAGGTTAAGGAATAAAATATTCCAACATGGAATGATATTTTGCTTGTATTTGAGAAAAATCAAAATGTTTTGGTATAATGAGTTGTATTGTGATTTTGGTACCTATGGTGCACTTAGTTGTAAATGTTTTAGTATCCATGAAGGTTATGAGAACTTTAGAAGAGTTCACAATGCAATTAATTGTATCGAGAGTTATTGTAGCTTATGATATATGATGTACCTTTATTGGATATGGAATTGACAAATAAAAGGGAGGTTTAAGTACAAATATTTTATTTTCACAATATGTCAAGAATATTTAAATACTACATTGGATTTTTTCCATGATTCTCTCATTGCTTGTCTCTTTAAGTGTTGCATTACTTAATTTTGGATTGGCTTTGTGGAGCAAGCATTTTATATGTTCATTAATATAATCCCTCGAGAATATTAGCTTTCTCCACTCCATTTCATATGTTCATTAATATAATTTCGCGAGAATATAATCCCTTGAATTAGCCGAATTGATATACTATTATATTCTTTTGAAAGTCAAGGGATATGATTGTATCTTTTGTGCTACTTAAGAATTCAATACATTTTAAATTACTTAATCATTTAAAAACCCAAGGTTAAACTAGTTAAGTATATGACACTCTTTGTTTGATATAACTAAAACTTTTGTATAAGAAAAACTCCAATAAATAAGATTTTTGTTTCAAAGGTTTTATTACTTTGACAAACTCAACAACGTTATGATATATATACTTGGATATTTTTAATTGATAGAAATGTTCTCAAAAATCCATGGTTATATTTTAATCAAGCAAAGGAAAATGGTTTGAGATATAGAAATAATAAGCATCAAGACATGTTTAGAAAATATCTTACTTCATTGCATGTATCCTCTTCTTTGTACCGTCCTATTGTAGCTTCATATCCTGCATATCCCAAAGATTTTTGCTACATTATAGAATCCTAATATTTCTTTAGAAGTAAAAGATAAATTATAAGATTTATTTTTCTTACTTAAGGATTCTTTCTCTCACGATCAAGATCATTGTGAAAATAACATATATCTCACCTATGCCACCACCCTAATATAGATTAGATAATCTCCTCAAACATTTGTATATATTAAGCTTGCTATGGAGATGATACACATCTCTCTTATACATATTTAATGATGATTCGGTCCTCTCTGTCTCCCACTGTGATGCTGATTCACTTGGAGCTATCTTCACGAGCTTCTCAATATTATTTAAAGTTGCTTTGAAGAAATAAGAATACCTCAAATGAGAATGTGTCAAGCATAGCATATCAAAGGATTTTTCAAATTGATCTATATACAAGCCATCAAATTATGAGCATTGACTAATCTGTTTTGTGTGTACTAAGCGTTAGAATCTTAATTAATGGTAATTGACAACTTAAAAACTTCATGCTATTTTATGCATTTTGAAGAAAATAGAAATTTTAATTAAACTAAAGTTTGTACTGTTTTCAATGACTTTTGAATTGCATCTCTTTATGCTGAGGTGAAATTTCTTAGAAGGCCGAAAGTTGAGTCCAAAACTCTCCTAATGTGTGTAGGTTTCTAGTCCTCTAATGCTTCTCGCTCTCTCTTGTTTGTGCATGTGTTGTGGAAACCTTAGTCAAGATATTCTATTTTGTTTTGTGGATGTTATTGCTCTATTTCATGAGTTGCTTCAGGCTGTCGAGGCTATTGTGTTGTGTTTGTTTCACCATTATTTGGTCATGTGTTGTTGAAGTTTCTTATTGAGTATTTTGCCTAGGCAAATTCATGCACCCTTACTAGCACACTTTCTCATCTTGTCTTAGGATTGAGGTGCATATTTTTATGATTGCTTGTCCAACATATTTTCTAGTGCCCTCGTTGATGAGGAGTTCCAATTTGACTTTGTGTTGGCTATTTTGACTTCACTTATGACATTGTTGTGGCCAATTGTTTGCAATGACTGAAGATTTTCCTTGGTTTCATGGGAAGCATAGTGAAGACTCCCTAATATTTCTAGAGAAACCAGAGCTGAGTTGCTTGATCCAAATAGTGAAAGACCTTGATGATAAGCTCTAGATAGTTAGGAATGAGTTGTAAGGAGTAGAGCAAGATTCGATCTTAGATTGTGAGAGGAACCTAAATTTGAAAAGACCATGATAGAAGTTGGACCATGAGACCTCTAGGGATACTTTTCTATCTAGATTCCGAGAGAGAGAGAGAGAGAGAGAGAGAGAGAGAGAGAGAGAGAGAGAGAGAGAGAGAGAGAGAGAGAGAGAGAGAGAGAGAGAGAGAGAGAGAGAGAGAGAGAGAGAGAGAGAGAGAGAGAGAGAGAGTCAATAGTCTAAGTTACGGGGAGAGGATAGAAACCTATGTGCAAAGAGAGGACCAAAGTGTTGAGAAGTTTGCAAGAGAGTATGGAAGGACACAAGAGCATTAGAAGTTTGTGTGCAAAAAAGAGAGGACCGGAGTGTTGAGAAGTTTGCAAGAGAGTATGGAAGGACATAGGAGCATTAGAAGTTGACATTCAAAAAGGTGAGAGAGCTGGGGGTATGTTGTTTTGTACTTTGTGGGAGGATGGAGATAGTAAAAGTTGAGGATTAGAGTAGAGTGAGGATAACATAGTATCAAGAGAAGAATACCAAGAGGAAGAGAGAGCTAGGATTGACCTTGGGCTTTAAATAACTACAAGAGAGATTGAGTTCAATGCGAGTTGGAAGACAAATTTCATATGAGCACAAGAGAGTTAGCTATGCCTATCCTATTATTTGTGTATGAGAGACGAGTTTACTTGAGAGGAACCAATCAAAGTTTTGTCAGGAGTAAATATAGCGAAAGGTTGAAGTAAAAGGGGATCATTTGACTAAGGATGAGTGGAGTGAAGAATCTAAAAGCATAAGTTCGTTGATCACATATAATTCTAGTGGAGCAATTAGTGAGTTACATGATGAGGAGGGATATATTGACATTATGTTGAAGCATGAGGTGGGTGAAGATGAGTCTTCAATGAGCAGAGATAAGCATGAGAGTGAGTTGATCTCTAGGGGAAGTGGGGAGAGATGAGATATTTTAGATTGTTTGGTTGATTAGGAGTGTCAAGATAGTTCAATAATGACGAGAGAGACAACCTTGAGAGCTTTAGTGAGAGGATTTATAACACTGAGAGCAGTATTTTTTGCATTGATAGTAGTGAGAGCATTGATATACTTATGGGTTTGAGAGAAGAAGAGAGAGTTGAGGAGGATGCATTGAGATCATTAGAGGACCATGAGGGGGAGGCCTTGGAAATCAAAAGGTTTGATGATGAGGTTCTAGATTCTGATTTGTTTTGTGATGAGATTGATGTCATTGACTATGATGCTGAGCTTCTAGATGTAGACACTAATTGAGAGTGTTGAGGTTCAATATTCTAACTCTATTTGTGTTGATGTTGTTGTTTGTGACTCAATTGAGTTTTGTTATTTTCTTGTGAGTTGTTTGATGGTGGTTTGTGTTGTGAGGAGAATCCTAAAGAGGATATTGTTTGTATGAGATTGTAGTTAGTAGTGTTTTGTGTCATTGAGTGACTCAGATTGATGTTGTTGATGGTTGATTGTCCTGATTTTATTTTGAGGGGATCTATTTGACAGTTCGTGAGGTTTGTATTGATAATTCTATGGTTGGTTTGGACAAGGACGTGGAAGAGAAAACTTTGTTTGATGATATTGATGTTTCTTTTAGTACTTCTAAGGTTGTTGACGATTTTGTTAATGACATTGATTGGGGTTTTGAGAGTCTTTAGAGTGATATTGATGAGGATAAGAGAGGGGATTTGAGTTAGGATTTGGAGAGGATTGAAAAGTTGAGAGAGAAGAGGTTTGAGAGTGGAGAGAATGGGTTGGAAGATGGTTTTGTGAGGTGGTTCTTGAGGATTTGAGTGTTGGTGAATTTTTGAATGATGTTGTGGATCTAATACTTTTTCCTTGTGATGATGTTGTTGTTGTAGTTTCTTCAACTTATTGTGATGATTTATTTGTTGAGGTTTGTCATGATGATACTAGGGATGGAGTTGACTACTCTATTGGATGTTGTAGACTAATTATAGTTGTGTTTTGTTGCTGACTTGTGTGAATTGGATGGGATTCCTAGAGAGACTCCATGTCTTGTTGATGTGCTTGGTTATTATGGTCTTATGAGTCTAGATGTGACTCTATTTGTGGATGAATGTGTTGAGGATATGGGTGGGACCCCCGCCTAGTATCACTTGATAAGCTTTTCTTTCATGAGAGATTGAGATTGGCAATAATGTTGGGATTGAAACCTTATTTGATAACTCTAAGACAAGCATATTTTCTCCTAGGGTGGATGTGAGGTTTGAGTATTTTTGTGGATGATGTGTTTTATGATTATGTGGATTGTTTTGAGTTGTTTTCTTTGGTCAACATCAAAAGAAGCGCTTTTCTTGAGAAATTGTGAGTTTTTGGGGTGTTGAGTGTGGAGGGCAAGATTTTTCTTTTCTTGAGAGATGAGGGGTGAGACTAAGAATCCTAATTCTAATCAAGGAACTATGTTTATATTTCTACATGATGCACGGGTAGTCTACCTTGGCTAGACATAGATACTTTACATGCATCCATCTCTTTGTGTGCTACATCGATTGCTTGATTGCATAGAATTGTTCCCACCTTGCATTTTTTTGAAAGCATGATTGCTTACACAAATTTTCTATCAAGGATTCATGTTTTTGGGAGGTGTACCATGTGGATAGAATTTGAAGAAGATGAAAATGTTAATGAAGGCCCGAGAGGGGGACCTAGGTGGCCATTGTGTCCTTCTCAAAGTTTGTTTCATTGAGATTGCCATTGGACATTTTTTTTGGCATGATTTGAGGTATCTATGCTTGCAAGTTTGGCTTCAAAGTCTAGTGCATGAAGCCTTGAAGACATTATAAGAGGTTAGAATAATGAAACTCTACAAAACTGATCCCGATTAACATATAATTCGGTGTCCCAAAGGTAATTGGGCACAAAGGTGTGCTTGAGGCCTAGGGCTATCTTGAAAATTTCCAAAAATGATCCCTTATGAACAATTATTTTGATTAAAGGAAAATTTTTTATTATATGATTAAAAAATAGAAATTGTAGTGAAGAAATATGTAAGTTCTATGAAAGCTAGAGTATTTAAGCCTTATGAGAATATAACTTAAGAAGTTGCACCATTTTTAGAGTAAATCAATGTATTTCTAGGGAGTGTTGGCCAATGTTTTAAGGGTGGTTGGAAAAAGTTTTTTGTCATTGAGTTTTGCTTTGCATTGGAGCCATGTGTTACAAAAAGATTTTGGAAGTCATCCTAGATAGTTAGGAGGGTTGTGAAGATTTGGCTTCTTTATGGAGTAAAGGTGATAGCAGTTATAAGTAGGCCAAAGGGTGACATGAATAGTTGATGTTGCTATTCTAGAGACTCCCATGTGTGTTTTGCTACTGTTGTTGAAGATACCAGCAACAAGTAGGTTTGTTTTGGAAAAGGCCGGTGTGTCTATATGATTTCAAAGTTGATGTGTCAACCTTGCAGTGAAGACTCAGGGAAGTTACTATATGTATGTCCTTTGCATCACGTGCGTTCAAGGTCTGTTTATAAATATCCTTATCTGTGAATTTTTTTTGAATAGAACATAACCCTTTTCTATTCAATTTGTAGATAACCCCTTTATATTACACCCTTTTATATGTAAAAAATGGTATTTTAAAAACACCTTATTTTGAACCCACGTGATGCACACATATATTCATTAGTAACTTACCCTAGCAGTGAAGATAGTGGGGCTACACACTTGGTCATGGCTAAAAAGGATTGTAATCAACCATGGTGATCAAAGAAGTATCAAGTCTAGCATCAAAGAGGTTGAGAAGACTCATATATTGATTGTAGTGTGAAGGAAAGATTTGAAGCATCCCCAGTCCAAGAAGAAGTGGTCATTATTCAAAAAAGGGGATTCCTTGGTTTTTTGGTGAGGTTGATGAAGATATGAACAATGCCATTATGAAGAATTGAAGATTATAACAACAAGATCTAGTGATTTGATGGCCATATTAGGTCGATTTTGAATCCAACTACATGAGAATATAGTCGATCTCCTGGAGAGAAAAGTTAGGACCTTGTGAGGTAGCTTCTACTTCAAAGCAACTCTTCTAGCACCTAGTGGAGATCGAGGAAGCAACTCTATCAAAATGATGGGTTGTATGGCTTTGAGGTAGTTGGATTGCTTTCTTGAAAGATTATGATTTTTTGAGAGAGAAGGTACTTGTAGGAGAGATCAACTTAGTATAATGCAACACAAAAGATCAGATGGCTAATATTTTTAGAAAGGCATTGGGTGTAGAGAAGCTTTGAAGCTTAATTGGATTTGTAGAGATGCAATTGAGCTTGAGGGGGAGTGTTGAGATGGCAAGCTCAACACATGCTGACATTGATGATGGATGGCTTGGTTGGATAGGTTTGCGTGTCTACACTTAGCATGTCGGTGGTCATTATGATCCTTACATGACCAATGACTTATATCACTCATTATATTTGGTTAGTGATGGTTGCTTGCAGCCCTAGCAATGTTTGAACATATTGCTAGCCTTGGGATATACTAAGCTAGTGAATTTAGCTTTTGGTCTTGCATGAAGTAGCACTTCACATCTCCATCAATTCCTTAGACTTCATATTGAAGTGTGAGATCTTGATATTTTTCAGTTTATATTTTGTTGTATCTAGAAAAAATGATCATATTTTCATAACAATAGGTTCATTTAGTTCTTTCTATTGGAAATTGTATGCCTAGTATAGCATGATTTCTCTTTAGAAACTTATAAATGTCTTTGTCAAACTTAGGAATACTAGCACTTGGAGCTTAAAATCCTACATTGTGAAGTGGTTTTATTTGCAAGTGCCACAATAGGCGTGTCCTCTAATTGTTGTGTATGTGTGTGATTGTACGCAAATAAATCTTGAAAACTTGTCATCCAGCTGTGTTGTTGCTCACCACTAGCTTTTTGAGACATTGTTACCATAGTTTCACTTTGTTGTGACGTGAATTTGAGTGTAAAAGTATAAGAGATTTGAAAGTACACACTGTGACATTGTTCTATTCACAAAAACTTTGACAAGCATGTAGGTTTCAAGTCCTATTGATGCTTATCACTCTCTTGTTTGTGCATGTGTTGTTCTCTTGTTGGATTTTGTGGATGTTGTTGCTCTATTTTCTGAGTCCTTTGAGGCTATAGAGGTTGTACTGTGTTGTGGTTTTTTCACCATTGTTTGGTCATGTATTTGGTCACATACACTAACTTGCACTTCTTATTTTGTCTTTGGGTTGAGAGGTGTGTTTTCACATTATATCGCTCATTAGGCATCTTTTGTAGTGCCCTCACTAAGGAGTAATAGAATGAAGATTCCCTAAGATTTCTAGAGAAACTAGAGTTGAATTACTTGATCTAGATTGAGAGACCATGATAAGCTCTAGATACTTAGATATGTATTGGAGGGAGTAGCACAAATTTGGATCTTGGGCCTCATGTTGTGTAGTACTGAACTATGGTGCATACGTGCATCTGCCCATCCTTGGCATGGTTGTAAAGTTAAAGAATGGAAGTCAATCCTTGAGTGTAGTTGATAAGAAGTACAACATGAGATGCTCATGAATCTATCATTCCAATTATGTGTAAAGAAATCAATAAGAAAGTATACTCGATCCTCAAGGTTCAACAACTCTAATCAAAGTTCAACATCAACCTCTCAAAGGAAACATCAATCTTAACCAAGATCAAGTGCATCAAGAAAAACAAACCTAACTCGACGAAAAAACCCTAGTTTAAGCACACATAAAAATATTTAAGTTATAAACCAACAAAACACATAGTCTCACAAGCAACCAAGCATTCAAAATCCTACCTCTACCAAATTTTGCACCACCAGGGGTTTTTAGTCCTTGCAAAATTGCATGACATATTTAGTCCTCCCCTTAGTCTACAAGCATTCGTGTGCAACAATAGTTCTCAGAAAAAGATGAAACATGAATCATTCAATCAAAAATCAAGTCTAGAGAGCTATCCATGAGCTCATCAAATCCACACAACTATAAAAAAACTGAATCCCTACCATCCACCCTAGGCGAAACTATTCATATCTCAAAGTTAGCAAGGTTTCAACCCCATCATTGTTGCTAATCTTAGTCTCCTCATCAAAGGAAAATCATCAAGAGATGCTAGAGGCAAGGGTTTGCCATCTCATCAACACATTCATCCACAAATGGAATCATAGCTAGACTCATAAGTCCATAAGAACCAAGCATGTTAACAAGACATGGGGTCACCTTAAGACTCCCAACTCATAGAACTCAACAAAACACAAGTGCGATGAGTATACGACATCCAAAGAGTGTTCAACACTATCAATAGTATCCTCACAACAATCCTAAACAAGGGAGTCATCACAAGAAGCTACAATAGCAATAGCATCACAAGACAACAAAGTCAGTTCCACACTCAAATCCTCAACAACTTTTCATTCCTCACCAAAATACTTATTCACATTCCCTTTCTTATTCCTCTAATTCCCAATCAAAGTCATCAATGAAATGATCATTAGCCCTAGAAGGATTAAGAGAAACCTCAGGTTCATCAAACAAAGTTTTCTCTTCATCAAAAATAACATAATCACAATCAAGAACACAATCGACAAAACAAACCTCAAGAAGTGGGATCCACTCAAAATAACATCATCATAATCAAGAACACAACCACCATCAATATCACAAATAACACAACCACCAACAACATCAATATGAGTCACTCTAGGACCTGAAACACCACCAACCACAAACAAGAACTTATTTAGGAATCTCATCACAGCATAAACCATCATCAGGCCACTCATTAGCAACAAAATAAAACTCAACTAAGTCATAAACAACAACATTAGCAAAAATAGAGTTAGAATCTTGAACCTCAACACTCTCTTGATTTGCCTCTGTATCTAAGCTCACTACCATAGTCAACCACATCAATATCATCAAAAAACAAATCAAAATCTCAAACCTTATCATCAAACCTTCCAGTTTCCAAGCCCTCCCCCTCACTATCCTCTAAACATATCAAGAAATCCTTATCAACTCTCTCTTTTTCTCTCAAACCCATAAGTTTATCAATGCTCTCACTACCATCAAGACAAACAATCTTGCTCTCAATGCTATCACTTCTCTCATTGAAGCTCTCAAGGTTGTCAAGGTTTCTCTCTCCTCATCATCCAAACTATCATGGATATCATCATCCCACAAATAGTTCAAACTATTTGTGAAACTATTAGGTCTCTCATCATCCAAAAAATTTGAACTATCTCGATACTCCTCATTTGTCTAACAATCTAAAATACCTTGTCTCCCCACCTTCCCCAGGAATCAAATCGCTCTCTTGCTCATATGTGCTCATCAAAGACTCATATTCATTCCCCTTATGCTCCAAAATAATGTCAATAGATCCCTTGTCATCATGTGACTCACTAATTTCTCCACTAGAATCATCTATGTTCAATGAACTTATGCTTCTAGATTCTTCACTCCACTCATCATTAGTCTAACAAGCCCCTTTTCCTTCAATCTCTCTTTGGATTTCCTCCTCACAAACTTTGGTTTCCTCCTCACAAACTTTGATTGGTTTCTCACAAGTAATTCTCTCCTATACTAGTAATAGGATAGACCTCGCTTAGGATAGGCACATCTAGCTCTCTTATGCTCATATGAAATTTGTCTTCAAACTCTTAGTGAAATCTATCTCTCAAGTGGTTCCTCAAAGCTTGAGGTCAATCCTAAATCTCTCTTCCTTGGTTTTTTTCTCTCAATGCTACGCTATCCTCGTTGCTTCCTAAAAAGTGTTAAGGTTCTTCTTCAACATCAACTTCCATTGGTCTCATGTCCTTCCAAAATGTCTTGCAAACTTGTCAACACTCTAGTCCTCTCTTTGCACACAAGTTTCTGTCCTGTCCCAAAGTTCAACATGAGTCTCTCTCTTTTAGAATCTTGAAACAAAAGAAGCCATAGAGGTCCCATAGCCCAACTTCTATGAGAGTCTTTTCAAGCTTAGATTTCTCTCATAATCAAGGACCTTCATTAAGCATATACTATTCCTTGCACACACAAGATTGGGATATTCTCTCACTAAGTAAGGAACCTTGGTTTGAATGGGAAAGGTGGAAGGAGAGCTTGAGGGTCGTGTAGGACTTTGATAGCTGTGAGACGGATTTTTTTCTTTGGTCAATATCAAAAGGACCACTTTTTCTTAAGTGATTGAGAGTTTTTGGGTGGGTGGAGTGAAGTGAAATTATTCTTAATTGATGAAGGGTGAAGTTTAGGATCCTAATTCTAATTAAGGTATTGTGTTGTATTTCTAGATGATGTAGGGAAATATATCTGGATAGATCCTTTCACTGCATCCATCTCTTTGTGTACTACATTGATTGCTTGATTGCATAGCATTGTTCCCATCTTACATTTTCTTGAAAGCATGATGGGTTCAACACATTGTCCATAAAATAAACATATTTTTGGAAGGTAAATCACATGGACATGTTTTGAAGAAGGTGAAGATGTGTTTTAAAGGGCTAAGGGGGATCTAGGATGCCATTGTGTCATTCTCAAAGTTTGGTTATTTAAAATTGGCATTGGAAATTTTTCTTGGCATGGTTTGAGGCTTCAATGGTTGCAAGATTGGCCTCAAGGTGTAGTAAGTGAAGCCTTTAAGACATTGGATGAGGTTAGGACAATGAAATTTTACAAAGTCAACCCTCGATGAATGTATACTCCAATGTCTCAAAGATCATTGGCCATTCAAGGATGTACCCTACACCTAGGGCCTTTATGAAAAATTTCAAGAATCACACCTCATGAACAATTGTTTGTAAATTTTTAGAAATAAGACATTATGTATTATTAAAGATGCTCAAAATCAATGCAAAGAAAAAGCTAAATTTTATTAGATTTGAGGTTATTATTGCCTTAGGAACGGTTAAATTAACAAGTTGTACCCTTTTTGGAGCGAATGAACACATTTATGGAGAGTGATCACCCATGTTTTGAGGGGTGATGCAATAACGTATTTTTTGGTGGAGGACTTGATCACCAAGCTTTGTTGCACTAGTGGAGCCATGTGTTGTAGAAGGAGTCTAGAATCCATTGTGGTTAGTTGGGGGCTTGTGAAGATCTAGTTTTGTTTTGGAGTAAAGGTGATAGGTGCTATAAGCAAACTGGAAGATAACATGGATACTTGACCATGCTATTCTAGAGAATCCCATGTGTCTTCTCTTACTTGATGAAGATGCCAACAAAGTAGTTTTGTTTTGGAAAATCCTAATGTATTTGTTTGGTTTTTGCAGAATTGTCATGTCAACCTCATTATGAAGATACGAGGGCTACATGCTTGACCCGAGCCAAAAAGGATTGTAGTTGACTTGGTGGTTGAAGGAAGCATCAAGTGTAGGATCAACTAGGTTGAGGAGGTTAAGATGATGGTTTAGTGTGAAGGAAAGATTTGGATAATCTTAAATACGAGAAGAAGTGGGTGTTATTCTGGAAAGTGACTTGCTTGGTTTTCTAGTGAGGTTGATGAAGATATAAGCAATGCCACTGTGAAGAGCTAAAGACTATAGCAGTAAGATCTCGTGATTTGATGGTCCTATTATGGTAGATTTGGAATCCAAGCATGTGAGAAAGTGGTCAGTGTCGTGGAGAGAAAAGACAAGTCCTTGTCATTCAACTCCTACTTCAAAGCGATTTGTTTAGCACCTAAGTGGAAATCGAGGAAGCAACCTTGTTGGAACACTATGTTTAGATCCAAGGTAGTTGGATGGGTTGTTGGAATGAGGATGATTATTATCCCTAGTAATGTTGAAATAACTTGCTAGCCTTAAGATACATTGAGCTAGTGCATTTGGCTTCTGATCTTGCATGAAGTGGTGCCTCACATCTCCATCAGTTCTTTGGACTTCAAGTTGGTTTCCTCTCAGTTTTTTGGGAAGTATAAGGCTCTTGAGATTTTTTAGTTTATATCTTGTTGTATCTAGAAAAAAAATTTGATTTTCATAGTAAGAAATCCTTTTATTATGTTTTGTTGGAAATTACATGCCTTGTGTAGCATCATTTCTTTGTAGAAACTCATAAACATCTTTGTCAAACTGGAGGATACTAGCACTTGAAGCTCAAAATCATATGTTGTGAAGTGGTTCTATTTGTAAGAACTACAATAAGTGTGTGGGTTTTGAGTTTTCGCATCAATGGGAGTCCTCTTATTCTTGTGTGTATGTGTGGAAAGAAATCTTGAAACTTGTCATCAAATTGTGTCATTGCTTAGCACTAGCTTCTTGAGGCACTCCTATCATAGTTTTAGTTGGTTGTGATATGAATTGAAGTGTGAATGTATAAGAGATTTGAATTTACATATTGTGACATCATTCTGTTTACAAGAACTTCACCAATCATGTAGGTTTCAACTCCTCTTGATGATGCCTACTATCCCTCTCTTATTTGTGCATACATTGTGAAAAATCAACTTAATTATGGATGGTATTGCTCTATTTTTTAAGTTGCTTGAGGCTATAGAGTCTATAGTGTTATGGTTGTTTCACCAGTGTTTGGTTTGTGTTATTGAAGTTTGTTGTTGAGTTTTCTACCTAGGTAAAGTGATACACCCTTACTGGTGCTCTCCTCATCTTGTCTTTAGGTTGAGAGGTGCATTTTCATATTTCACTAATCGCTAGACAACATGTAGTATATTTAAATGTGATAACATGTGATATAGTTATATGTGATAGCATAATCCAACTACATTAGATAAACATGTGGTATGTGTATATGCAGTGACATGATCTAAATATAGTAGATAAATATGTGGTCCTTGTATACCTAATAATGTAATCCGAATTTGCAAAATATACATGTGGTTGATCTACATGTGTTCATGCGGGATATGTGCACATATGATAATGTATGGTACATATACACATTAATGTAATCAAAATTTCTTAAGCACATGTGCTAATGCATGCATATGACATTTCAAGGAATATGATATACCGATTTACTCAAAATGATGGCAATTGAATACACACATATACGTGTGTGTGTATGCGTGCGTGCGTCGCACACGCATGCACACATACACATATGTAGATACACATGCATGTGCGTGCATGTGTGTATAGTTGATTGCTCCAAAATTTACACACGATTTTGTCTTTTTAATTTTTTACAATGTTTGGCCATACATGAAAAAATCTTACATTATATGTGCAAGAATGCTATAGTTAAGGATCCTTGCCCTAATGAAGCTGAACAATGAAGGTCATATCCTTGTCAGTGAGATGGTGGTTCACTTTTTGCATAAATGGCACCCAATTGTATGTTATCGAAGAGGTTAGTGAGGTATTCCTCTACCATTGTTTGTAGAGCTTTCCATGGCATGGGGCCATCCACCACTCATGCCTCCATGCCTTGTAGACCACCTTTTGGAAGGATGTTTTGATATGAGTACCTATTATCATCTAGAGCAAGGGTACCTGGTTGTGGAGGATGCTTATGCAAAAAAGATATTATTATAAACAATATTCATTTCATTGGAATGAATGCATCCATTGCTAATGACTACTTTATGTATTGAATTTTCTTTGCATTCTAATATGTATAGGTAATGGTCAAAAATATTATGAATTGATGATTGAGTAATTAACATTGCAATTATTGATCCTTAGAAATTTTATTGTTGGGGATAAAGGCACATGTGCCTAGCCAGATGTGTATTACTATATTGACAGTATCTGCACACATGTACACTACAGGTAGTGGGCGCTCATCATTATCACTTTGTTCTTTATTCTTTCACAGACATTTGAATAAAGGGAAGGCCAATCACGCATTCTGACTTTTGGAGTTCCAACATCTTCTCTCTCTCTCTCTCTCTCTCTCTCCTTCCACCATAGCTCTTGCTTCCACTTGTGTGCTTCCACTCTCTTCAACTCGTAGTAGAGCCAACCACTTGAGGAGCTTCTTTATCCTTTGCTTTAGCCCAAATTCAAAGCTTCAACTTAAGGTATCATGGTAACCAATATTTCTTTCTCTTGGGGTATGCATTGAGTAATTCCTTCTTGTGGCTTGTTTTAGCTTGCTCCATGTTTGTTAAGGAGCTTCCCAGGGCTTATTTGAGCCTTATTGAGTGCTTATTGAATTGAGGAACAACCATTTTATCCATTTTTTAGTGGATACAGAGAATAATGTAGAAGTCATGGACAGTTATGGCAGCTTGACACACATCGCTATCGTATTTTGGCCATAACTTTTGTATAAAATATCAAATTTAGGCATTCTATAGCTACAAACAAAGAGCGTGACAAGATCTACAAATTTGGGTGCTCAGATAGTTGATTCTATGCAATTTTTTGTTTCACAAAGAATATAACTGTTCTAGTTTGGATAGCAAATAGTAAACTCCATAATGCATGTATGATGCTTTGAGGATGCTATTTTGGTGCGTGGATTGTATATTGGGCTTTGATTGAGCTCACATTCACTCAGTCTTAACTGCCATATCCATGCTATTCATAGTGGATATAGCAAGTAGTTATTTGATAAATGTTATGCTCATTATGCTTTGAAGCTACTTGAGTACCACATATTGGATGTATCGACACTTTGGTTATCATATATGCCTATGGATATGCTTATGACATGCTCCTAACTTGAGATTGAAGCTTGAATGCTTTGACATTGGCTATCATTCCTATCCTTGGATATTACTTGGATATTACAGTCAGAGTCTTGGAGACTACTTGGCTTCAATGCTTCCAAATGTATTCTGTATGGATCTTGGATACTTGGATGCCATTCATATTATGTTTTAAGCTTTTCTTGCTCATTTGGCATTCGAATTTTGCTTTATGGGAGCTACTCAGCTTTATGTGTACTAAGCCACATTGGCACTTGGATGTACTACAAGGCATTTGGTTTATGCATTTGAGCTTGAGCTTATTACAGTGAGATAGTGGGACTCATTGTGACATGTACATTCTCTCTTGATATTTATTGAATGCAGTTAACCTATCATGGGCTGATTTGATCTCTTAGCTTGGACCTAGTACTTGTCTGTTAGGGTGTTGTCACTGGTATTTTAGTGCTTCTGGGTTATGCATCCAGTCGTTCTCTTCATTTACCTTTGAGACCTATCTTGTGAATGATGTCTATGCCTATTGCATGCATGGTTTCTACCATACCACAGTTGTGACAATCTCCACTCTCTCGCTTGATTTAGTAGTGGTTTTGGAGATGATTTGCAAGGTATTATAATAGCACATCTTGCCCTTCTTTTGTACTTGCAGTGGTTTTGGAGCTGATTTGCAGGGTATTACAATAGCACATCTTGCCCTTCTTTGTACTTGCTTGGTCTCATTATGGCTCATGGTTCTTATGACAGTGCTATCTTCAATTATGAGAAACTGTATGTGACCAATTACAGCTATTGGAAGACCTAGATATGACATGTTTTAGTGTAGAAATTAGAGGTTAGACCACTCAAAAATAGGGGTACCAAACCCAAAAATATTGCGGTTGGGGATTGGGATGAACTGTATGAGCTATGCAAGTAGACAATCATTTTACCACTCTCCAAGTAGATTCACTACAATGTTATAACCAGATTGCATATGAGCTTTGGATACACATTAAGAATCTTTATGATGACAAGCGGAGTCCTACATCTCAAATATATTGGTTGAAACTACTAATGGACTTTGTCATGAAGGAAGGGACTTCTATATCTATACACTTGACTGAGTTTCACTATATCATCAACCATTTGGCTTCACATGAGATTGGTTTCAAGGATACACTTGGTACTCTACCTAAGTCATGTGACATCTATTGTACAACTCTCTATGCTAAGGATGGGTTGAAATTGCAGGATGTTGAGAGTGCCCTCTTGACTAAAGAGGTGAATAAAAAGAATATGGATGTTGAGAGTGCCCACTTGACAGAAGAGGTGAATAAAAAGAATATGGATGCTTCCCATATATCCCATGCATTGATTGTGAGAGGCTGATAGGATGGAAATGGCCATGGTAGAGACACTAACATGTCTCATTCTAGGACACGTGGATAGTCTTATAACAAGTCCCTTGGCCATAAGTCTAATCTTACTTATCATTATTATGGGAAAGTAGATCATATTCAACCATGATGCCATAAAATGCACGAACACAAGCACAAGAAAAAGGGAAAGCAAAAGTGCAGGATAAGAATAATGATCAAAATATTGTGTTTAATAAGTCTAGTGTCAAGATTGAGAAGATTAATATGGCACAGCCTGATGCATTTGATGATCTTATCTTGGTAGCTTCTTCTTTGGATGCTACACCAATGAGTGATTCTTTGTCAGGATATTCTCAATGTTGATTGATAGATTCACAAGATTCATTTCATGTGACCCCTCATAGAGATTTGTTTCACTCATATCATAGTATGATTGGATTCGTCTGTTTGGGTAATGACCTGGCATTGGAGATTTTTGGTATTCGTGATGTCCACCTATGTTTTGATTCAAGCAACATGTTTCCTCTTCACGATGTATGTTATATACTAGATTCACGAAGAGCCTTATCTCTACTGGCACCTTGGATGATGCAAGTTATGTTATCTCTTTTGGTGATTCCTCATAAAATATTTCCCATTGGAATCTTGTTATTGTACATGGTGCTAACTCTAGTATCCTCTATCCTTTGCTTGTATCTAGGTCAATTGACCATGTTTTGGTTGTGGTTGCAATTTTGCATGTATCTCTTTGGCATCGTCGCCTTCGGCACACGTCTTTGAAAGGAATAAAAATGCTTACCAGTTTGCAGTATCTTTCGCCCCTAGACCATAAGTTTTTTGAGTCTTGTGATTATTTTTTATATGGCAAGTAGACACATAGTATACATAAGATGTCTAGAATGAAGCGCATTGGTGAGCCCTTGGCTCTTGTTCATTCAGAGGTATGTGATTGCATGGCCTATCAACAGTCACTAGGTGGTGTGAAGTACTTTGTCACATTCATTTATGATTGCTCACATAAGGTCTAGGCTTACCCTGTTAAGTAGAAATCGGATGTCTTGTACACCTTTAAGAATTAGCTCGCTCTTATTGAGAACTAGTCTAGGTATATGCTGAAATGCCTAAGATCTGATAATGGGGGTGAGTATATCTCGAAAGCTTTTAACCAATTTTGTGAAAAGCAGGGTATTAAGTGTTAGTTGACTACCCCTTACATCCCTCCCCAGAATGGTATTGTTGAATATGAACAAGATGATTCAGGAAAGAATATGTAGGATTTTTATTTAGGTATACTTACCACAACACTTTTGGACGGAGGTAGTTACTAGTGTCATACACTTGATTAACTAGTCCCCTTGCACTACTATTGGTTGTCAGGTTACAAAGGAGGTTTGGACTAGAAAACCTCCATCATATGTACATTTGTGCGACTTTGTTGTGAGGAATTTTGCCATGTTTCCAAAGACAAGTATAATAAGCTAGATCCTAAGTCCATGAAATACATATTTCTTCGTTATGGGGATGCAAGTGAGATGGTATATCACTTATGGGATCCACAGACTCACAAGGAAAATATGCATAAGTAGTTTGAGTAGGTGGTTGAGATATGTAGGGTGATCTTTTAGGAGGATCTTCCTCCTCTTGTACAACCAACTAGATAGCTTGCACCAGCTAATACTCTAGTGGCCTAGGCCCCATATGTTGTCCACGATCAACATGCTTTGAGATGATCACTATAGCTAGATGAGCACTTTACGCTCTCCATGGATTATGTTATGGTGACAGATGGAGGTGAGCCTCTCTCTTATGAGGAGGCCATACACAAAGATTATAGTCACTCATGGGACAAGGCTATGCAATAAGAGTTTGACTCCTTGCAAACTAGCCATACGTGGGATAAGGTTCCTTTGCCTAGTGGCAAGAAGGCATTGCCATGCAAGTGGGTATACAAGTTGAAAAGTATCCATGGACGCCCCAAGCCCGCTTATAAGGTCAGCTTAGTAGCTAAGGGTTTCAAGTAGGAATATGGTGTTGACTTTGATGAAGCCTTTTCTCATATGGTCAAAATGACCCTATGCTTGGTACTAGCAATGGTTGCTGTGCTAGATCTGAACCTTTTTATCAAATGGATGCAAAGATGGTTTTTCTACATGGGGACTTACATGATGAGATCTATATGCAACAACTTGAAGAAAAAGGCAAGGAATACCTAGTGTGCAAGTTGAGAAAGAATCTTTATGGCCTTAAGTAAGCACTTGGGAAATGGTACCACAAGTTTGATGCTTTTATGAATTCAAAAGGATATAGCCATAGTGCATTGGATCCGTGTTTATATATGAGGAAGGGTCATGATGGAAGCTTTATGATTTTGGTACTCAATGTAGATGATATGCTTATTGCTGGGAGAGCTCATGATGAGCTGGATGCCTTGAAAACTCAGCTCAAGAAGAGCTTTGAGATGAAGGACATGGGACATGCCTCACATTCTTTGGATGTGCATCATGCATGATCACTATAAGGGTCTCCTTTATTTGTCACATAGAAGGAATGTGTGCAAAAATTCATTGAGCGGTTTCATATATAGGATGGTAAGCCTACTGGCTGTTCTCTACCTTCTCATGTGAAGATTAGTCAAGTTGATTGTCCACAATCTGATGAATAGATGGCCAAGATTCCTTATGCATCCTTAGGGGTAGTTTGATGTGTGCCATGATAGCCACTCATCTTGACATAGCATTTGTAGTGGGAGTTGTGGCATGCTATATGGCTATACCTGGTAGACGACATTGGCATGTTGTCAAGGGTACCATGAGGTACCTGAAGGGCATAAAAGCTACGTGCATATATTATGGTGGCCAGGATACATGATTTGTGGGATATACTGACTCTAATTATGCAAGATATGCTAATAGTAGAAAGTCCACCTTTGGTATGCCTTTATCTTTGTTGGAGGTGTTGTTTCTTGAATGTCGAGGCTACAAAAATACAGTCTCTCTCTAGTATCAAGATCGAGTATGTTATAGCCACTAAGGCTTGCAACAAGGCTCTCTCGTTAGGCCTTCTAGTAGTAGACCTTGGTATTATTGATGTGGTCCCTACACTGCATTCAAATTCTATGAGTGCGATCCAGTTGGCCAAGAATTTGGTCTTCCATGTGAAGACAAAACACATTGAGGTGTGTTACCACTTCATTAGAGAGGTCATCGAGAGGACACGTCTATTGACCTTGTTAAGATCTAAACTAACCAAAATCCTATAGATCTACTCACGAAAATTCTCTCATCAAAGCATTTTTCCTTTCTTAGAAAGTTGATGGAAGTTGGATGAGATAATGTCTTTCCTCATCCGATTGTACTTATGTACACTTATACTTTATCACTTTTTTGTTGTTCTCTCCGTACTAGGGACACATTCACCTTTAAGTGAGAAGTTATTGGGGGTAAAGACACATGTACCTAACCACTCGTGTATTACTACACTAAGAGTACCTACACACTATATACTATAGTTGGTGGACACCCATCATTGTCAATTTGCTCTTTATTCATTTAGTGACATTTGACTAAAGGCCTGCCATACATTGTGACTATTGGAGTTTTCACATCTTCTCTCTCTCTCTCTCTCTCTCTCTCTCTCTCTCTCTCTCTCTCTCTCTCTCTCTCTCTCTCTCTCTCTCTCTCTCTCTCTCTCTCTCTCTCTCTCTCTTGCTCCTTCCACCATAACTCTTGCTTTCACTCACGTGCTTCACTTTGGAGGACTCACTCCCTTCACTTATATAATCTAGACTCTATAGGAGTATCAAGAGTAAAGTGTGTAAAGAAGTTTTGATAACTTTTTGTAGTTTTTGTATGTTGAAATTGATCATCGTAACTAATGTTATAATCAAGCAGCAAAATAGAGCAAGAAGATCTTCAATTTGAAATCAGGAACATACTTCATTTAAACTTTTAAGCTAGTGCAATAATTTTATAGTCGAACAAAGTCACATGTTCCATGTATGTGGGAAGCACTTATAAGAAAAGGGTAACATTACAAATAATATTCATTCAATTCAAATGAATGCATCCTGCACAATTTGAAGATTCCTTTCAATTCAAAAATCCTTTGGGATTATACTATTTGATTATGTCGAATCCTTGTTGATGCTTTAGGGGGATTTTGATATGCCCTCCTTGCTCTTTGACGTGGACTTTGGTGAGGCTTCATTGGTAGCATCCTTGCTCCTTGGGATGCTCATGCCACATTATAGCAAGAAAGAGTGCTTACAATTTCACTACTAGCCTTGCAATGGCCTCTATAGCTCTAAGAGTAGGAATGATGTAATAGAGCTAGAGCGGAGACAACACAACAACGTTAGCAAACAAGCAAGTCAAAAGCGAGATGTCTAGTGTAACATGTACATGTGTGAATGGCGCTTGAGTTCAAACTCGAGCACTTGACCACTCCACCTAATAATGACACCATCTCTTTCACACAAGGTGGTTCCACATTTATTTTGGCCTAAAGAATAGTAGTGCACTCTAAAAAATAATTTTAGATATTTATTAAAGTTCATTTTTCCTCTAGGGATTCCCTCCAAAATTCCAATTTAGGGCTCTTGGTATATCACCAAGAAGGTGGAACTGAATTGGCCCTTTTTTTTATACCACCAATCCTTGCTTATAGCCATAATGGAAGATATGCATTTTTGCCTATTTTTGGTGATTTGGGGATATTTAAGACATGATAGAATCACTCATTAATTCCACCAAGAAATCATCTTCATAACTTACAAAGCACGTAGACATTCTTTTATGAAGCGATCCTATCTATATTGTCCCTATGGTAGAAAGCACCTCTTGATTTCTAATCAATAGAGGCCTTCCATAAACTCATGCATGAGCCTTGAGAAGCTCGCTTTCAAAATGATAAGCTCAAAAGAGAACCAATATTTCTTAATTTCCCTCAAGGCCAATATGCCTAGAATCCACCCTCATTTCTTATGGAGATGTTGAGAAGGACCCCTCTAAGAGTGGATTGAGGAAGCAGGATTGGATTAAGCAAGGGGTGGTACATTGGAAAGATGAGAAGTAGCATTGTCAAAAACTATATCTAAGCTAGTAAATGCTTCATTGAGATGAATATGATATGGGTCTCTAAGCAGAAGCTTCTTTAGAGCTACCTTAGTCCTAGCTATTTTTCTTATATGGCAAAAGATTTGAGAACTAGTTGAATAAGATTAGAGAGTGAAATCCTTAAATGCGGTGCTTTAACTTTAAGGCTCACACACGCACACACACACACACACACACACACACACACACACTCTCTCTCTCTCCTCTCTCTCTCTCTCTTAGAATAGAGTATGTTCACATCGAGTGATTTCTTTATCTTAGTATGTTAGCTCTTTTCAAGCCCATTTTCTACCCTCTTTAAGGGCTAGTATAGGATATTTTGTTTTTTATTTGTTTTGATTCTCATCACACATTTCACCCTTTTTGGTCGAGATTATGGTTTCCTTGCAAAAAGAGAATGAAGCCACTTCAATGGAGTTGAGCCTTATAGAAGACATGTAAAATTTTGGGATATCATTCCAGATATCATGAGCACTTTACGAGTATTACTATTTCTATGTACTACACATGGGAGTCATCTCCCTAGAATCCAATATCTACCATGCCAAGGGATAGGGAAGATACACTATTGCACCATAATTGAGTACTTACATGACATGAAGCCTATAATTGCACCTATATGTAGTTTTAGATACATACATACTTGAGAGATCACTATCAATTGTGCATGCATGTTCCTTTGCACACATGTTGGGGAGAATCAATTACTCAATTAGAAACCTTGGGTAAAGAGAGTAAGGAGGTTAAGTGAGTTTGAGGGTTGTGTAGGGCTACATAATCTATGAGATTATGATTTTGTTCATCAATGATCTTATCAAGATTATTAGCGAGTTGAGGGCTAAAGTGGAGGTCATTTCTTATTTCCAAAGAGAGGTGAGATCTTGGCATAAAGGACTTAATTTAATAATGGATCTTTGTATTTTCTATTGTGTATAGGGGACCACATTATAGTGTAGACTAGACATGCTCTTCCTAATGCACCCATCTTTTTGTGTGCCGCATAGAATGTTTTGTTTGCATGACATTATTATTAAGATGCACACTTCTTCAACAATCATGACTATTTGAGCACATGGTTCATTAACCAAAGCATGAGTTTAATTAGGACACTTTTGCATTGATAATGCAAGTACAATGGAAAAATAAGCCTTTACTTAAGATCTGAAGAAGGCAAGGATGTATTTATGCGCTTATAAAAAAAATTCTTTAATATATAGTGCAATTCACACTTTGTGTTGAGGAATTTGTGATGTTTTGAGCTCCTTGCACCATGCTTGGATATAGTTACCATTCTCCAAGCTTAGATTCATTGGCATTTTGATAGTAGATATAAGCACATTTTTAGATACTTCTAATTTTTTAGGACAAGAAGATTGATTGGCATGGGTTGATATTGGTCCTACTCATGAGGCTGGGCTATTCTTCTTGATTTTCTTGCTGGAAGTTCCATCCAAATTATTATTGCCTATTGAGGGATAAGACAATGTTAATCAAGGGGGACTCCATCTTTGCCCTTCAAGGAGAAGCCTCCACATTTATTCATTATTTATGAATTTTTTTTGTTTAGTGCATATGAATGCACTCTTGTGTGTGACTTTAGTTAATTTTTAATAATCCAAAGCAAAGAAATGCAAAAAGGAAAAAACAATGAGTATAGGAATCATGAAAAAAGACAAAAAAGCAAGCATTACATTTTGAGTGAAGGGATGGCATGGAGGAAAGTGGCTCAATGTGAAGGTTTTATGAAAAGCATTAGAGCTAATATCATGAAGGTGGCACATCTATATAAGTTGCAAGCTACAACATTAATTTCCCCCTTCCCACTAGCCAACAAATCAATGACAAGTGGTTGTTATAATTGACTATAGTACACATGATTTCTTATTGGAGGGGACGACTATTATTGGAGGGGGCCATTATGAGGTCATTGGATCATTATTGTGGTGGAATGTTTGGATTATAAGGTAGTGCTATTAGTGTAATTCACAAGAGTTCTAGACAAAATTCAAATATAATTTCCACATTGCAAATTATGACAACATCATGAGCTTCTACAAGGGGGGACCACATAGCAAACTAGGTGCAATTGGGTGTAGGGGTAAGGTGGGGGTCAGTAGCCCCTTGCCCCCCAGTTGCACCTAGCTAGGTATGTAGTTCCTCCCTCTCTCATAAAAGCTCATAATGCTGAAGACTTGTAAACGCCCCGAACAACGTAGTATGCTTAACAATTATGATATTTGCTTGTTTTCGAGATTTAATATAAAAGAGAATGAACACTTAAAGTTGAAAATGAAAATTACTCACAAAATTACAGCCATGAAAATGTAAAAGTAATGGAGACAAGATTGAGGGTTGAAGATGGGCAACCCCCCCCGAAGGAATGTATTTCTGCTCAACCCAAGTCCCTTAGGGAAGAGCTCAGTTACAATCAACCTGAGAGTGAGAAGAAGTAATTCTCACTCTCACAAGATCATGCAAAGATGTACAAACACACATGCATTATCTATTATGCAATGATAAGAACTGATTTCTTTACAGTATGAGAGAAGAAAAAGGGGAATTCAGCCTTTCTCCATCGTTGATTAGCAGTACATGGATAGAGCTTGCTTCTTGTAGCTAAGATGGAAGAAAGAGCTCAAGAAGGAGGTGCTGTAATGAATTTACAGGCTTGCTGTCTTGTAAAACAACAGTGATAGAAGAGGGAATATGGAGGAATTTGATAATGGAGAAGTGGGGGATGATGATGGGGATGGATGGGGCCAGTTTCTGGCTATCTGTGGGTGCTGTACATGAGTTTACAGCAAAGAAAAATGATGTTGAATGAAGAAAAACGAGCTCTTATTTATAGGAGAGGGGAGAGCTAGTACAAAAGGGGAAAGTGGAGTAGCACAAGACAAGTGTCCAGCCACATGTCATGAGATGTGACAAGTGGTGGGACACTTGGAAACTTGTGTGACAAGTGTCTTGACACTTGTCTCTTCTCTATAGCCTTCCTTTTTGGGTTGAATACTGTCAAGAATAGAAACAACCAAATTTAGTAAGCACAGTCAGAGTACAGAACTTACTATTTTTAGAATGACATCCCTATTTTTTAGGACTAGCATTTTTAGGCTAATTCGAGGCTCCTAAAAATTTAGGAACCTCCTAAAATTTAGGGATCTCCTAGAATTTAGGGACCCCCCCAATATGGGTATCATATGAAAGCTTTTTCCGTGTACATCGCAAAAATGGTATCTGAATCTTCATGTGACTTTCCTATGCAAAGAAATGTGCATTTCAAGCTTTCAGCCCACACATGCACATTATACAAGCATTTCATGATCATGCCATCTTGTTGATTGTAACTGTCTGTTCTGGTGGATCTAGCCCACACTTCAAGGCATCAATCCTTTCTGTGTGCGAGTCTAACCCTGATATGCGTGAGTTCTAGTCACAGGCGCCCAATCGGGTCATATAGGTGGAAGTGTGAATTATCTTTTCTCTAACCCACCGTGTGGGTCCACCATAACCTGTGACCACTCATCAGTGGCCAGCTCCAATGCACTTTTCTTTATATCTAATTAGTGCAAAGGAAATAAATTTAATAAATCATTATATAGACAAATTAATGAAAAAGGATACAAATTCTGTTTCTATAGAGTTGTGACAAGACTATAGGAAAAACCCAGGTTGTCACATGCAATGAAATTAGCTAGTGACATTATGTTTGTTTTTTGTTCAAGTTCATGTTTTTGAATGTATGAGAACACAACGTGTGTTTTTTACTATATGATATTAATCTTGTTGAATTTTATGTGTCTTTAACCATATCTTAGAAAAATGAAATATCTCTTTTAAACTATGCATTAGATAAGAAATACTCACAAGTTTTTGAAGCTAATCAAATTTGGCTAAAAACTCATCATATAGCCTAAGCTATCGTATTAATAAAGAACACCTTGCAAACATAAAACAAAATAATAGAAAGTTGCTTAGTCCAAGATGTGGTGGCTTTTAGATGTTGCTAATTTTCTTGGTTAAAACTTAACTTATAACTTCATAAAAGCATAGTGGTAGCACAAAAAAGCATATAAAGGTGCTTTGTAAAAGTAGCATGTTGAAGAGTTGGCATAGGTATCTGTTTTGTTTTATAATTATGGGGGAAGGTGTTTTTCCCTTGTATTTCAAGAATATAAGTACTTTTCTTTGTTTTTCTTTGTTTTCCATTTTGACAAAAATGAAAAAGGATAGATTTTGACCCTATGAAAGATTATACATGTGAAGATTCGAATTGCCTTTGCTAAAGTGAAGCCTGTAATGATGAGACAAATCAAATGAGCAAACTACATTAATTCTAATTACAATATTTATTACTTTCTTATTCAAACACAACCAATAATGAAATATTTAATGATAAATAGCTAAGTAATTGAATAACTATATATATATGTATATATTGTGTCTCATATTATTGAGTAATACACTAACTATACACACCCTATCTCTCACTAATTAGTTAATTAACTAAAACACTAGCTATCACTAAAATTGATTTATGAACTAGTTAAGTATTAGCTCACTAAATAACTAATTCATTAGCATACACTAACAACACATACTCCTCTCTCTCACTATTAGCCATCACTAACTAATTAGCTATAACACTAGATAGAAGTCATGACTAAGTAATTTATTATTTAGTTAAGTTATTAATTAAGTAATTAATATTCACTAATTAGTCCTTATATTTTCTTTGCTTTTTCTAACACTATCTAATAAGCTAACTAATCACTAGGCTATGATTGACTAATCTCTCTCTCTCTCTCTCTCTCTCTCTCTCTCTCTCTCTCTCTCTCTCTCTCTCTCTCTCTCTCTCTCTCTCTCTCTCTCTCTCTCTCTCTCTCTCTCTCTCTCTCTCTCTCTCTCTCTCTCACATTTGCAACACTATACAACTAATAAGAATAGTTACACAAACCAATCAACTAATTAGTTAGACTATCCTATCTAGTCAACTAATTAGTTAAACTATACTATCTAATCAACACTATTGGGAGGCATGGGATGACTACATACTACTACAATTAGTAGGTGGGAAACACATTGATGTCACTAGTCGGCAGATATTGGATGTTTTTTATATTTCACTTTTATTCATCAAAATAAATTTTGAGGCTCAAGATGGAAAAATAAGGCAAGTTGCACTTGAAAACATGAGGAGAGAGAAACCTTTCAGATGTAGTTTAATGATCGAATGGCACCCATTTGAGAGCAATTGGAGGCTTAGGACTTGGACTAGTAGGGAAGGTAAGAGGGAGATATAGGCAATGCTAATTGCTAGACAAAAAAGTCAAAAATTATAGAGGAGAATTGAAGAATATGCAGTTGCATGTAACTTGACAGCTCACTAATTTGATCACTAATTGGATGGTCACTTCTGTTGTTGGATGGGATTGATATTTTATAAGTGGAGAATATGTAGTTGGACATAACCTGACAACCTTAGTGCTCACTAATTTGATCCCTATTGGATGTGACTTCTGTTGTTGGATGGGATTGATCTTTTATAAGGGTTGAGCTTCAAGTTGTTAAGAGTTCGTGTTGGTTTTATAAGGGTTGAGCTTCAACTTGTTAAGAGTTTGTGTTTCTTTTCAAAGTAAGGGTTGGATTTCCAATGGATTATTAGCATTTCTTTTCAAAGCATTGGATTTGTGGTGGATTTTTTTTCACCATTGTTTAGATTTTGGATTTTTAATCAAGAAAAACCAAGAAAAAAAACCATTATTACTTGCACCTATAATAAGGGAAAAGGGCTTCTTTTCCCACATGGGAAAATGCCTAAAACTTCTTGTGCAAGAAGCCATTATTTTGTGGAAGTGGTCACAGAAAAGGTGCTAGCCAATGAAGATCGTGGTGTGTGAGAGTGACTAGATCACTTGGAGAGAAGGTAGCATTGAGAGCCATGTTGCCGTGAATAGTGTTGGATTTTTTGTGAATACTTGTGACATGCCACTTGAAATTTAGCTCTTAGGGTACGATGTTTTGGTCCATCAGGAGGCAATTCTAAGCGATGCCACCCTAATACCACATGTAATGTGCCACATAAAAACTAGCTTTTAGGGCATGATGTTGTGGTCCATCAAGAGGCAATTCTAAGTGATGCTGCCCAACACTCATTGGAATGACATGAATTTAATCACTTAGGTTCTCATGATTCCACATCGTGGCAGAAGTGCTCTAGCTGAATCCACTAGGATCGTCAGATCTCTAAATCGACTGGGGTCACCTAAAGACTCACTAGTGTCAGTCTTTGAGTGTATGATTGGCATGAGATCACCTGAACCAAAGCGGACTCGTGTCACACTTGGTACAAAGAGAGTGAGAAATGAGGGGGAGGGTTGCATTTTGACCCTTCTACCCATAAGGCATAGTCTCACTCCGATCCCCTAAAATGATACAAAGTTAGGCTTTCTATTCAATTTTTGATTGGGTCAACATAATTTCCTAGCTAGCACAACTCTTGAAAGAATCTCCCAGCTAGTTGAGGCCACCCTACTATAGGATGGATACATTGGAGGTCATGCCCTCTTTCCCTCAATGGGAATTTTTAGTTAACTAATTACCTACCATAGTTATATTTGAACACTTAAAATCAACTTCATTACCTAGCCTTATATAGCACAAGTGCGTTCATGTAACTTAGGGCACAATAGAAAACAAGATCCAACAACCATTAAGAGACAATTCTTTTATTATTTTGAAGGATTCGTATTATAGTTTCCCTTCCACCCATATGGAAGTAACATCAACCCAAAGGTTTGGTGTCATTCAAGAGTCCACCTTGTCAACTAGTATCAAGTCCACCTTGAATGACACCAACCCAAAGGTTTGGTGTCATTTAAGAGTCCACCTTGTCAACTAGTATCAAGTCCACCTTGAATGACACCAACCCAAAGGTTTGGTGTCATTTAAGAGTCCACCTTGTCAACTAGTATCAAGGCCCCAAAAAAAACATTCTGGGTCATGCTGGGGCTAGGTAGATCCTAGGAGTTAAGGACTTTACTAGTTGAAGCACCCTTGGCACCCTTTTCTCCTCCTATCTAAATGACTCCCCACTGAGTGATCTCTTGCAGTGGGCTTGCCAAAGTGGTGATTTCTTGCAGTGGGGCCGGTCCAAGCTTGCCAAAGTGGTGATTTCAACCCCCTTAGAACAGGGTCATTGCAACTAGCTTTGGGGGAGGCCTAGTGCATCCTTTCTTCCTTTCTAACCTGATTTTGATTAGATTTAGTTAGAATCCTACCCCTTACAATCATAAACAATTCATTCTTGATGTATTGGTAGAACATGGCATGCACAAACAAAAATATTTTGATCATTTATACAAAGTTGAATCACTCTAGAAGGCAATCTACGAACAATCCAGAGTTGTTCTTTCCCTTGGGATCTATTCAAGCTTCAACCACAAACGGAATCTAACATGCTTGCTACTGTGGGATAAGACATCAATCCCTTTTAGGACGTTTCTCAAATTTGAGCTTTTCTAAGTTTGATTCTCCTAGGATGAATAGTCCATTTTATCATTGCAATAGCATTACATGATGAACACACAATAGTAATGTACTTGAAATATTCATATTACAACATATAACTTCTTGAATGAAGGAATAACCCTAGACTACACATAACTTTTAGGACTATCATATGGACATGAAGCATACATCATAATTGACTACCACAATTCATAATCGTGAATATTACAAATCACATGTTTCGTGAATGAAGGAGCATGAGCAAACTACATCATATTTTCAGGATTACCACATAGACATGTAGCATAGGTCATGATCAACTATAGGAACACACTATCCTGAATACTACGGATCATGTGTTTCCTAAGTGAAGGAACATGAACAAGTAACATTAAAATTTCAGGATTACAACATAGGCAGGTAGCATATGTCATGATCAACTACGAGAATACACTATCCTAAATATTCCAGATCATATGTTTCTTGGAACATGGACAAATGGCATCAAATTTTTGGGTTACCACATAGACAAGTAGCATACATCATGATCAACTACATGAGCATACTATCTTGAATATTATAGATCACTTGTTTCTTGAATGGAGGAACATAAACTAACAACAATAGATTTTTAGGAGTACTACATAGACATAGCATACATCATGATCAACTACAAGAATATAGTATCTTGAAGGATTTGCATTTCATATGAGAGTTAGATCTTGAAAGATGTGTACTATGTGGGCTATCTATAAGATACGACTTACGAAGAACCTAACTGATGCACATTTCCTCTTCTTTGCCTAAGAATGTGTATTGGCTCTAATTATGACGTGCATTCATTAAGATAATATCAAATACCATCTCTAACCTGGTTTGAGTCACAAGATAACTATCCTTTCAAACAAACTATCTTCTACAGCTTATCGAGATTAGGGGAACTTGAGTTTGCATGGCACAAATTGGAATGTTGTCCCCTCTTGTGTTTGCTATTGTGGCTCCCATGGCTCTCACCACTCCCCTGGCTCCTATGACTCTCAAACTTTCCCCCTTCGATGCCATGATAGATCCCCTTCAATGGCCTTCAATGGACTTGATGAGATTCCACTTATATTGTAAGAAAAATCTTCTTCTTCTCTATCTTTCTCTCTATTTTCTCTCCCTCTATCTTAGCCTCTTTCTTTCTCCATCTCTCTCTTCTTTCCCCTACCTCTCTCTTACCTTATGTATATCTACATCTTGTCTTCTCACTATCTCTCTGTTCTCTTTGGGTTGAGAATATCAACATCTTCGGATATGATCATTGCCCCCTTCCCTCTCCAAGGCTTATTATCCTAGCCTTTGAACATGCTAAAGGGGGGAAACGGGGGGGCAGCCTTTAACCATCGAAGGGGAAGAGGCTTTAGTATCGGCTGTGATGATGATGATGATGATGATGACTATTGATGATGATGGTGATGATCATTGGTGTGGAGAGAGCAGAATTTCCGTGGCCAATCAAGGAATGATTCATGCAATGTATCATAGTAAAAGACCAATTGTTCCTTCTTGAAATTATACTTCTTAGCACACAAATCATGAAGCAATTTCATTCTCTTTTTCCCTACTTGATATAATAATACTTGCAATTTAATCTTTTGTGCTAGAGAGATAAGTCCTTGCTATAACACCTCTTTTTCACCTAAAGAATGATTTAGTGTGAATCTTATAGTTGGTAGCTCAATCTCCAAAGGCAAGACACATTCCTCCCCATTAACTAATTTGAATGGGTGTAGCATGTTGTACTCTTGAAGGTTGTATTATATGCTAAAAAGTTCATAATATCTATAGCAAAATAATATTCAAGAAGATTTAAAAATTTCTTTGCTCGCTAGTCAGAAGCTTGGGATTGATGGGAAAATACAACACAGTTGGGTCAAATGACCTGGGTAACCCTCCTAGAGATCCACTGTTCTTATGTCATAGCCTCACCCTCGTGGTACTCATCAATAGGGCTAGGAGACCTAGATAAAATATAAAAGGATGAATAAGGTTGAGCCTCATCCCAACAAAGTCTCCATAAGTCATACTCGAGGTTGCCAACTAGATCAATATAGATGCAATAGTTGAGAGATGTTATATATTATCCCATATACTGAGTCCATTGGTGGGTCTTGTAGAATAGCTAGCAAGGTGGCACGAAGATCCAATCCATAAACTAGAAGTGATGCCAGGAGGCATATTCCACGGTGGATTTCGTGAGGTTTTGTAGTGGATTTCATAAAATTATATTTGTTGCCAGGGCTCATATACAATGTGGATTCCTTGTGCGATGGGGACGCCTGTCCTTTTCGGGCGTCTTGTTAATTTAATGTGCAAGTGGGTCATTTCATAGCGGGTGATTCTGCAAAATACATATTTAAATTAATGGACGTTTATGAGTTTGGAGTGCGCACTCGTAATAAATTAAGGTTAGGATTGAGTTCTAACCAATTTATTTATTTTGTAGCTGAAGATTGCTAGGTATTCACTTTTGTTGGTTTAATTTTATTATTTTCTAACAATTTTGAATGCTTCAATTGATGTGTAGAGTAGGCAGCGGTGGTGGTGTTGGGAAGTACTAGGCGCGATAGCTTGTATTCAAGTTATTTAGAAGGAATTGTCATTTTTGATAGGCGCGCATCTTAGGCGTGGCACCAATATTTATTTTGACGCGCTTATTTTTTGAAACACCTGATATTTATTTATTATTTTGTATGCGCATGGGTGCACGATTTAAATATTTGTTATTGGACATTGTATTTGGGCACATCTCGACTCTTTGGATGCCCAATCGCTTTATTTTTTTATTTGACAAAAGCAAACACAAAGGCTAAAGTGTGCTAATTGTAAATTGGGCTATTTTTTTGAGCTTGGAGATGAATAATATATCAAATACATGCTTTGTGGAGTGCTCACACAAGGCATGGGGGGGAGATTGTACCCAATTAGTCTTTTGCTTCATGTCGTGCAAGTCTTCTCTCTTGTTTTTTGTGCAAAACTAGAGTTCTTTTGTTCTTGGGGACCTTCCGGCGCTCGCTATATGCATGCATACAATATCCGATCTGTGCACTAGTGGTATCAAGCTGAGATTGAGGGCTTCCAATCACTTACCATCTCACGCGAAGGCAGAGCTCCTGGAATGATCGAGCTCTACAGTCAGTCTCGTGGCAATCTGTCAATACCAGCATGTTCCTGGCAGTGAAGAACCCCCTACTACCCTGTTGGATCACGAATGACTGGCCTCTACAGGCGGAGGACCACTTGGGAAGTTCCTTTGCAAAACGTTTTTTCTCAGAGAGAAGCAGATAGGTAACTTCAATTAAGTTGAGATTAGAAAGCTTATTAAGCTTTATAAAAAGCCTAAAGCCCAAAATTGTGACATCGACGGCAACAGTATGTACTCCCTGGCGACGATGTCGACGTTAACATCCTCTCGTCCCGGAGCAGTTCAAATCGTTTGATTAAGCTTTCTTTTCAAAAAGCTAAAGCTTAAAGGTTTAAGCTATTACTAAAGTTTCAAGAAACCAAGCTTAAATCTTATCCATAGCCGGCGTTCACAATGGACAATCACAAGCTCGTTTTCCACCTTTCTGTAAGCCCGTGTTCGTGCCTGCATTCTGACAGAGCCAAATTCCAGCAAACAGATTGCTATATGCAGTCTGTACACACGAATTATCTTCTTGGAAGACGACCGTGATATCAAATTCAGCATCCGCAAAGAAGAAATACTGCAAAAATCCATTTAAAAAAAAGAAATAAGCCTTGTAAACCCGACTTTAAGCTACACTAATCCCGCTAACAAGATTTCGAGTGTGTGAGGTCTTTTGGAATTTTGGAGGATGTCCGATCAAACCATGGAAGATTTAATGGCCGAAGGTGATCTACCGGAACCAACGATAGAGCAAAAATTGGATTTGATTATTATGCAGCTTCAAGAGGAACGAAGAGCACATCAAACTTTGCAAGCTCAATTGGCCAATCTGCAATGATCTACCACCGACCAAGATGGACCGCAATCTAAAGATCTTATACGACGTACGATCGATGCAACACTTAAAGCGCAATCTATTCGGAAAGAAACAAAGATAAGTAAAAGAAATTTCAAATTTCATACTTTCAATGGGTCACGCAATGGAAAGACTGTACTTGCTTTTATAAGTCAATTTGATGATTATTTCCATGAAGAACAGTATGCTGAGAAAGATAAAATTAAGTGTGTCACTAATCATCTAGTGGACAGAGCATCCCTATGGTGGACTACTGTCCGCAAAAGCATTGATTGTCCTACTACTTGGGAGACTTTCCAAAAGAAATTTTTGCAAAATTTCATTCCATCCCAATTCCACGAAAAAGCAATCAAACAATGGGATCTTCTACAACAGAGGGATCGTGAGCCTATTTCACAATATAGCGAGCGCTTTTGGAATGCTTTATTGCAACTTTGAATGCTTGAAGATGTACTTGAGGCAACCCATAAACACAAGTTCGCTATTACCAATAATGTGTATAAAGCCAAACCCATAGTCTGTTACAAATGTCATCAACCTGGACATCTAGCGGCGAATTGTCAATCCAAAAAGCCAACTGTTCACATCAACTATTTGGGAGCGACAGAAGATGAAGAACATGAAGAAATGCCAGATTTCACGGAAGACGATGACGATATGGGTACTACTTCAGATACTTTACCAGGTATGCCAAATCTCCATTCTTTATTAACGACGAAATGTCTTATGCATGGTAAAGAAAAGACTGTTTCACATGATGATGGGAGCACACACGACTTTATTTCTGCAAAATTGGTCAAAGAATTGAATTTACATACTGTTTCTACTCATTATTGCATCAAGGCTGCATTCTTAGGCACTAGATACAATGGAACACAAGAAGTGCATGACTTAGAAATTAAAATTGGTGACTATATTGAACGTAGAAATTTCTTAGTTGTGCATTTACAATCTAGTGACATTATTTTAGGAATGCCTTGGCGTCATGAATACAATCCCGATATAGATTATGCCACGCATTCAATGAAGATTCATTCTAATGGGAAACAAATCACATTGCATGATATGCACACTTTCAATAATTTTCCATTGCTTAGTCATACACAGGTTAAACGTGCATTACGAAAAGGTAGCAAATCCTAGTTAATATGGGTGAATGAAATTGAAGCTAAAGAAAATCAAATGTATCCTAGGCACCCACAATTTCTTTCACAATTTCAAGATTGTTTTGCTGCTGACTTACCATCTGGCTTACTAGCTATACGTCCCGAGATCACAAAATAGACCTAATTCCTAGATCACAGCCACCATGTAAAGCACCATATAGACATAACCAAATTGAACAGAAAGAAATTCAAGCCCAAGTTGAAGAATTGTTAACCCGAGGACTCATTAGACCTAGTAATTCTCCATTTGGTGCACCTGTCCTATTAGTGAAGAAGAAAAACAATACCTATAGGATGTGCATTGATTCTTGTGCCCTAAATAAGATCACTGTTAAAAATAGATATCCAATTCCTAGGGTAGACGATCTTATGGACAAACTACAAGGATTTGCAATATTACGCAAGATAGATATTAAATTTGGATACCATCAAGTACGAATGGACACATCTGATATATTCAAAACTGCATTTAGAACACAATTTGGACATATGAATTCTTTGTCATGGCTTTTGGTTTAACTAATGCACCAGCCACATTCAGTCATATGATGAATCACATATTTTTGAAGCATCAACATTGTGTCATTGTTTTCTTTGATGACATATTGGTTTTTAGCAAGAATGAAAATGAACATTATGAACATTTATATTTGGTTTTCAAATTATTGAAAGAGAATCAATTATATGCTAATCCTGAAAAGAGTGAAATTTTTCAAATACAAATTGAATACCTAGGATATATTGTTTCATCTGAAGGTATTAAAGTTGACCCTAAAAAGATAGAAGAAATTTCGAATTGGTTGATACCTAAAAATGTGCATGAATGACATTCTTTCTTAGGTCTTGCTAGCTTTTACATAAAATTTGTGAGAAATTTTTATTGCTTGCATTACCTTTGACAAAATTATTAAAGAAAGGCATTGTGTATCATTGGTCTGACAATCAACAAAAGTCCTTTGATTTACTGAAACATGCTTTAACTCATGCTCCTGTATTGCAATTACCTGACTTCAATAGACCATTTTTCCTAGTAGTCACTGATGCTAGTGGATCTGGAATAGGAGCAGTCCTTATGCAAGATTCCCATCCCATAGCCTACTCTAGCTGCAAACTTAAACCCTCTGAACTTAAGTATTCTATTTATGATAAGGAATTGCTAGATGTAGTACAAGCTTTACATAATTGGAAACACTATTTAATGGGATCTGAATTCATGATCAAAACTGACCAGCAAAGCATTAAATATCTCCTTAGTCAACCACAAATATATGACCGACACATTAAATGGGCTGCCTCTATTCAAAGTTTTCATCCACTCATACAATATCAACCTGAAAAAGAGAATGTTGCCGATGCTTTACGTAGAAGACCGACTATTCATAATATCTCTATGATATCTTTTGACTCTCTTCTCCCTATGAAAGATACCTACGACCAAGACCCTAGTTTTCAAGATGTTTGGAATAAATTAGTTGCAAATAACTGGATTCCAATTGATTCATTGTCTTACGTTGATGGATTTATGTTCTATGAAAAAAGATCATGTGTAATTGTCCCATTTCGATAATTTGTTTTGCATGAAATTCATTGTCCCCCATACCAAGGCCATAGAGGAATTATTTCTACTTTGCATACACTGATTGAAGATTTTTATTGGCCACATATGGAATCTGATGTATCTAGCTTTGTATCTGAATGTTTAATTTTCCAAAGAGTTAAACGACACCATGGTAAACAATATGGTTTATTAATGCCTTTACAAATTCCAGAATGACCATGTGAACAGATCTCAATGGATTTTATCACTGGTTTGCCTAACACTAAAGCTAATCATGACATGATTTGGACTATTGTCGATAGGTTTAGCAAACAAGCATATTTCATTCCATGCAAGAAAACGTTAACTGCATCTCAAGCTGCTCAATTGTTTTTGAAAACTGTTTTCACTAATCATGGTTTGCCAAAAGTTATTATTTTATGATCGTGATTCTAGATTCTGCAATAATTTTTGGATTACTTTGTTTGCTAATTTAGGAACAAAGATTGATTTTTCATCTGCATTTCACCCTGAAACAAATGGGCAAACAGAAGCTACTAATAGTACAATTTTAGATCTTTTGCGTGCATACACAATTTCAAAACCACAAACATGGGATACACATTTACATTTACTTTAGTTTGCATACAATAACACACCACATACAGCAACATAGAAAGCACCATTTGAAATTATTTATGGATATAGATTACCTACACCTGTTACATAATTGTCAAACAAAGTTCAAGCTGCTGATGATATTGCAAACATGCATGCTACTATCTTTGATGAAGTTAAAGATATGATTGCGAAAGCCCAGCAATCATATACAAAACAAGCCAACAAGAAAATAAAAGCTATGAATTTCAAAGTTGATGATTATGTTTGGTTACATATTGAAAAGCGAAGATTACAAAGTGTTGACAAACACCCTGTTGTAAAGTTAGCCCCTAGATTTTATGGACCTTTTAAGATCATTTACAAAATCAATGACAATGCATTTAAACTAGAATTACCACAACACTGAAAAATCCACAACACTTTTCATATTAGTTTATTACGACCTTTTAGAGACCAATTACTTGTACATCCTGTCTATGAAAACCCTCCTTTGTTAGAAGAAGAAACAGAAATCCTTGAACCTAAAACTATTCTAGATACTGACTTTATAACCACTAGAACTGGCCGTAGATATTCTAGATATTTGGTTAAGTTTAAAAATCATCCTGTTGAAAAGGCCCAATGGATGCATTCTCGAGACCTAAGTGCTTACCCCTCATAGTTGGCTCCATGTTGAGCTAATAGCAATTGAGGACAATTGCTATCCCACCCCGGGGGTATGATGCTAGGAGGCATATTCCACGGTGGATTCCATGAGGTTTTGCACTGGATTCCGTAAAATTATATTTGTTGTTGGGGCTCATATACAAGGTGGATTCCTTGTGCGAAAAGTCGAAGGGGACACCTGTTCTTTTCAGGCATCTTGTTAATTTAATGTGCAAGTGGGTGATTCCATAGCGGGTGATTCTGGAAAATACATATTTAAATTAATGGACGTTTATGAGTTTAGAGTGTGCACTCGTAATAAATTAAGGTTAGGATTGAGTTCTAACCAATTTATTTATTTTGTAGCTGAAGACTGCTAGGTATTCACTTTTGTCAATTTAATTTTATTATTTTCTAACAATTGTGAATGCTTCAGTTGGTGTAGAGAATGCAGCGATGGCGTTGTGGGAAGCATTGGGCGATAGCGTGTATTCGAGTTATTTAGAAGGAATTATCATTTTTGATGGGCATGCATCTTGGGCATGGCACCAATATATATTTTGACGCGCTTATTTATTGAAGCGCCTGACATTTATTTATTATTTTGTATGTGAATGGGCGCATGATTTAAATATTTGTTATTGGACATTGTATTTGGGCACAACCCGACTCTTTGGGTATCCAATCACTTTAATTCTTTAGTGGGACAAAAGCAAACACAAAAGCTAAAGCATGCTAATTGTAAATTGGGCTATTTTTTTTAGCTTGGAGATGAATAATATATCAAATACATGCTTTGTGGAGCACAAGGCATGGGGGGAGATTGTACCCAATTAGTCTTTTGCTTCATGTCATGCAAGTCTTCTCTCTTGTTTTTTGTGCAAAAGTAGATTTCTTTTGTGCTTGGGGACCTTCCGGTTCTCGCTCCGCACGCATACAGCATTTGATCTGTGCACCAAGAAGAGATACTCATGTAGGGAAAATTTGACTAATATCCTACTTGGTAAACAAGGGGGAAGGTCTCATGGTATTCCTCCTACACAAGGTTTTCGAAAGAGTAATAAGAAAGTGTTTAGGTTTATAAACCTACTTTATTGATAATAACGACCCATAAAAGATTTACCATTCCATAATCCCTAGAGATAAATAGATGATTATGGACTTTATATTTTATTTATGTATTCATTGAAGAACCCTAAGGAAACCAAGTCTTCGTCCTTACTACTTAATAAAACATCTTATCTCAAATTAATTGATTTACATGTATTAATTCATTGATTCTTATCTTAATTCCAATATTTTTAGCTTACGATATAGTAACAACTATGATTTGAAACCATGTGAAACATACCCAGTCCTAAATCATAAGAATGGTAGTTTGGTAGCCATGTAGATATCCAATCCAAGCCATCACCATCTGTGCTATCCATGAGTGTACAAATTTAGGAAATTATATATCTCTTAGGTCTTCCTTGTAAATAACCGAAGCATCTGACCTTATCCCACAAGGATTGACCTCTAGGATCCTAATGACACATCTATAGTCTCTAGTAGCATACTACCATCTAGCTAAAATGGTCACTATTTTGTGAGCCGACAAAGACTAGAGATAGACAAGTGCCACGCTTGATTCAATGAGAGCGAGAAACGAGAGGGAGTTGAGCATCGACTCTCTACCTGTTAGGCATAGTCTCAATTAGCCCCTAGAACGGTGCCATGCTAGGATGGTTATGAATTACAAGTCAACTTCTAAATCATGCAAGGAGACACTCTACTAACTAAGTCTATCCAGTCATAGGATGCCAGTTCTATTGGGAGGACCATCCACCCAATTCCCATAAGTAAATGGGGTGTATTTTGGTCTTTCTAAATATGCATGCTACTCATGTTGTGGAATAACTAAAGAAAACTTCCTTAATTATCTTGGCACCGGGTTCATTAGCACATTTTCTTATGCACAAATATAAAAACATTCATTTGCAAACAAGTGTTTATATTATTGCCATATCTACATCATACCCACTCCAAAGTGTAACAAAAAACAAAACCAAAACCAAAACATGGGTCACCACCCTACCTTCCATATCTCAAGCTTTATAAGGCTTAACCACATCGGGCTCATATAGGTTTCCTTCCTTATCAAAGGGCTGTGTGTGAGATTATGTCATCAAACCATTGCCTCGTTGGTTCTCACTCGCCATAAAGGAGACCCTTCCTATACGTGAGACCTCACATGCCTAAATGATGGTCAATCACCTTAGGCAATCTTATTCAACTTTGGATGAAGAGCTTGGGTGAGGCCCTAGGAAAGACACAACACCCTAATCCTATCCAATTGTCGAAGACACGAATGTCATTAGTTTCATTTGAAGCAATTTATGCCAACCAAAATCAATCATGCAAATTGGTAAAATATTTTTTAAATCCTTTCCAAACAATATCTACCTTAGACTAGATAACTTTTCAAGGAGTAATTTTAGTAAATTCTTATCTCCATCAACATATTGCAATTAACTCATGGTTGAATCCAATCTACACATGCATGTAAATATGCACCCATATTCAACTATGAAAGAACTTCACCAATTTTAATTATTGGAAAGTAAGAAAGGAGAATCTAAGTGATTAGCTTATCAATTTTGGCCATCGAACAAAGGACAAAGTGAATCAAATAAGCATTATTTGTATAGAAAATAACAATATCTAGACCACAATCTCATTATCATGTTAATCACAAAACCTAAACTATGACTTAATTGTTGTGTTGATAATATCCCAATGATAATGTTTTTAAAAATAATTAAAATTTTGGATTAAATGTCTTTTCTTAATATTTCTTGTGTTTTCCTTAGGAAATTTTACTAATAATCTCAAGGGAATATAAATTAACGTCTAATAAAGTTTTCTTATAATTCATTTGAATTATATAATAAGTTTTTAAATTTTTATATGAATATCTATAATTTAATTGTAATTATACAAGATAATTCTTATTTATATTTAAATTTTTTATTTTTCATATTTTAGTACACTCCTTTATTATAGATTTGAGCGCTTACTTGAATTTTCACATTAATTGAGAATTAATGAGTCTAGAATTAAGTTTTTTTTATAATTTACAAACATTTTAGGAATAATTTATTGATTTTCTTAATTTATTTAAAAATTTCCAAAATAAAAGTAATAAACCTAAGTTGGCTTGATTGCTGTATTTTTGGAATTAGGGATGGAGAAGGGGCCACCAACTTAGGAGCACACACACACACACACACACACACACACACACACACACACACACACACACACACACACACACACACACACACACACCTCACTTTATGGATGGGTCTCCCCCTCCTCCTCCTCTCCCTCCCCTTAAAATTCAATAATTTACTTTAGAAAATTAAAATAAGTTATGAGATATCAACAAAATTAATGATAATTTAGGATAAGGTTTAAAATTAATTAATATTTTAGATTAACTTAAAATTTTAATATTTAAAATAAATTTCAAAAACTAGTAAGAATTTTTTATAAATTTTAGATAAGATTATTGTAATTGGGAGAAATCAAAGTAATGTAAAAAATTTCAAAAAAGTAAGAGAAATGAGATCAAGATAAATTAATTAGAAAGAAATAAAAATGAAGTCATATTAAATTAATTTAAATTAAATTAATAGGTAATGGAGAAAAATGAAGTGGATTATAAGTATGCACGTGTATTTATTTCCTCATGTGAGTATACATATGTGATGAATTTTTGATAGTTCACATGCAAGAAAGAGGAAATTTGGCACCATCTCATTTATTTATTTTGGGTACATTACAACATCATTTCATATTACCCCACATAGGGCCCGTGGTTCTCTACTTATGATGCTAGAAAGAGAGGATGCATCTATATTGGAAACAATTATGCATACAACATTGTTGGCATCGGGGATATACATTCATCATTACCAAAATCTGGTACTTTGTATCCTTTACATGAATCTAGTGTTAAAGACTATATTATAGCTATCATTGAACATGCATCTCTTTCTTTATGGTATCATCGTTTAGGGCATATCTCAGTCATGGAATAAAATCTTTGTGCTGTTTGAACTATCTTACTTGTCTAAATCTTTCTCATCTTGGCTTTTGGGAGTATTGTCTCTTTGGAAAGAAAACAAAAATCTTACAGAAGAGAGATATTGGGAGTAGAAGTTCAAGTTGTTTTGATTTGGCTCATAGTGGTTTGTGTGGGGGTCAACGCCTACAGTTTCATTGGCCTAAGCATTACACTTTTTCACTTTTTATAGATGATGCCACAAGGAAGGTTTGAGCTTATCCTTTTTGCAAGAAAAATGATGTGTTGGATGCATTTCAAAAGTTCTTGTCATTTGTGCACTGAGAATCGCTCAAGGTAAGAAGCTGAAGTGCTTGAGGATTGATAATGGTGGAGAATACACCTTACATTAGGGAAAGTTTAGACTAAAAAGAAGCTCTTTAGCTTAAGGGATAATAATATTTTAATTGTGCAAGATTTGAGGTGGACCAATAGGAGAGGGGATGTTGTACACATTATATCTCGTCTCCTTTGGCCCACCTTTGCTAGTTTTTCCAAAAGATATAGTGGTTTAATAAAAAAAGGGGGCTACAATTTGAATATTTTATAGGCTAATGGGAGGAGGGAAACTTAAATTTTAAAATTTAAAATATTGCATGTGGTTGAAAATGGTTTTTTCAAGTTTATCATAACATGACAAATGTATAGGGACATTTTTGCATTTGGTGCAAAAGAAAACGGCCATTTCGACTAGTAATAATGGCACCATGATCAATTTTTGTGCCACTTGCCAAAGCCTTTGTAAGGTTGCTCACATGGGGACTTGAACTCGTGGCCCTTCATTATAAGGGCCAAGGCCCTACCACTAAGGTAGAGAGCCATTCTTGTTATATACTTGGATTTAAAAAACATCATTAAAAAATGTTATCCTTGCCTTTCCTTTATTAAATGAAAAAACTAGGGCTTTGTTGGTCAAAATCTCTTTTGGTTCTCATCATGACATCCAAGCCAGCTATCTTATCTAGTTAATAAAAGTAATCCTCTCCTAATCCAATTCTTACAAGGCTCTTTTTGAGTCCATATTTTCCCTAATTCATGCCTTTACCAACTTTTGTCTAAACAATGATATCAAGAAAGAGTTGGTAGCTTCTAAGAATCCTACTCAAAATGGTGTGGCTCAAAATATAAATCGGACTATTCAAGAAATGATCCATAGTATGCTCTATAATACTAGTCTCACTAATGGATTTTGGGATGAAGTTATAAAGACAACATTGCCTTTGATCAACAAGTCCCCTAGCAAGCCATTGGATGGCAAGATACTAAAGGAGTTATGGTAGTTTGGCAAGAGACCTAGTTATGATCACCTGTGTGTGTTTTGTTGTGAGGCATTCATGCATATATCTAGGGACTAGTTGAGTAACCTTAATCCTAAAGAATTGCATCTTTCTTGGATATGGAGAGTCAAGAGAAATGAAGTATCGCTTGTGGGATCTTGAATTAAAGAAGGTAGTACACAACCATAAATGTCATCTATAATGAGGATAAAATGCACAAGCAACCTATTAAATCCATAGAGTGGCATTTCAAGAGGATGGGCAGCCAATACATAAGTAGATTGTACGACCTATTTCACACGATACAAGACTTGGATAGCCTACAAATGCTAAGGTGGGAGTGCCATGATATGGTAGAGAATATCATGTCATAGGATAAATGCTAGGTCAAACATACACATGACTTATTAGGGTGTTCAAACACACTCCTATTGTTTTAGGAGGTTCACCACAAGTTCTGTGACTATCTCTCACCTAGTCTCTTGCACACAAACTTGAGATTCATTTGTAGTAAACATGTTATCCATGCTCTCTACATAGAAGGTCACACATAGCACACTCCATGGCCCAATGTACACATCTTAAACTCTCAAGCCCTCTATGCTCTTCATCATGCAAAATAGAGCATGGTAAGGCATAGAGAGAGCACAAGAATGGATGGAGGCTTCACTCTATGGGTCCCTCACCCTCACCCTCACCCTCTCTCTCTCTCTCTCTCTCTCTCTCTCTCTCTCTCTCTCTCTCTCTCTCTCTCTCTCTCTCTCTCTCTCTCTCTCTCTCTCTCTCTCTCTCTCTCTCTCTCTCTCTCTCTCTCTCTCTCTCTCTCTCTCTCTCTCTAAATGCAAATGCTAGAAAGCAAGGAGAAAAATTTGGCTAACACAAGAATAGCCATTTTGATTCATTCTCAACTCTTTTATACACAAAGTAGGACTAGGGTTTCCCCTTGACCCTTTGGGATCCTACCCATCTTTTGACCAAGACCAATATTCCTCCCTCAACATGCATCTAATTTGTTTTTGCCGGCATCTCGAATAAAATTACAATCTGCACAAGAAGAAACCTAGCTCTCTATACATCAAATGGTTTTGTACCAAAAAAGTTTGTGGATTGCCTATTCTTCTCTTTCTTCATATTCTTGCATTAAAAAATAGTTAATATTTTTCCTCCCTCCTAATGGACTACTAGTTCCATGGCACTTACATGGAATGAGCTTGCTATGGTTTTGAGAAGTGTTGGGCAAGTCAATGAAGCGATATTGGAGGGCTATGTTCCCACGATAGTGTGGTGAAGATGGGACGTCATGAAGGAAGTTGTATGAATTGGGAAGTGGACCACCAATGTTGATGGGTATTCATGTGTTTCATATCTTTGTCATGGTGCTCTCCCTAAGGGTGTGATTACCTATCTTGGTGGTGTGAGGTGCTCGTGCTATGGAACCAAAAGATGGGTGAAGTTCTAAGTAAACTCGAAATGTTGTCCCACACTTGAGGGCCTAGTGTGTGAGAGGTTGTTGTGTTGTGCTAACCTCATGGTGATAGATCTTCCAAGCAAGCTTAGGATGTCTTGCCCTTGATGGGCCTTGAGGTTGATGTGAGAAAGTAGGCTAGGGTGTACCCCTAGGTGTTGTGTGTGTGTTTCTTTATTTTTATTTTTATTTTTTATTTTTAAAATAAAATAAAATATATTATAAGATGACATATAGCATGTCACTTAGGAACTAGCCTAAGCACATGTTGGAGGCTTCCTTGGCCAAGCATATACTCTTTTAATGAGTTACACAACTGCAAGTGCCTCTGATGCATGCATATGACAAACCTATTGTCTAACTTATCTTTTAGAAGCTTAGTACAATAAGTAGGTAGTAGTAAGGCTCATGGATGAAGGTAGATCATGGCCACTCAGTCAATTCTCACATTGACATCATAGAAGATTGGTGGGAGATGCTCTTCATATGGTGTGATGGGTTGTCAAAGTAGTATGATGAGCAAGAATAGGTAATTGTAAGTTGTTATGAAGGCAAGTTCCCTAGGCAATTGGTAGATTTCTTCACAAAATATAGAAAGGAGGGAATGAGGTCAAAGGGATGGAATTGGTAAATCTTCTTTTTCTTAATGGCCTTTACATTTAGAATCTTTGGAAAGTTGTACCTCCCATACTCCTGTGTGTCATATTCACTACCATGTCAACGTGGATAGAGACATATGAGTGGATTTTCATGTTTGATCTCTCCAGAGTAATTAAATGCCTTCCATGCTACTTTGTCTTGCTCCATGAGGGGGTAATTCCATTTTTGCTATCCTGCTCAAGCTTCCTGATGGTTCATAGTGAGATATCTATTGATACCCTCATGATTTGAGAGGATGCTCTGAAAGCATTGATATCCACTTATTGAGCCCATTTCTCAGCTAAACCTTCAGCAACTCAAATAAGTACTTGAACTATTTGTGGGGGGGTAGGGGTTTGTTCAACCTATCAATCTCATTGATATTAAAATAAAAATTACTATCCTACCAGACTCTTCTTGTGCCCTATACCTTTGAAGTTTCTCCTTAGGCTGCTCTTTTGCATTGCCCTGTTTTTCATTCTCCATGAGCTCAAGTGGAATGGGTTGGTCTAATACCCTTTGGGGTTGTGCCCTAAGTTTTTCCACCATAGTGTCATAATTCTCTCTCTGTTCGACAATCTACTCTATAGTGGGCCCTACTATGAAGTCATCAAATGGTGGAAAATCAGGAAGATCTATTGGTGGTGTCCTGGTAGCTAGCGATTCCAAAGCAACAAGAAACCTAGGAGAAGACTCTTCCTCTAGAAGCTTGATTTGGTTGGAGACCTATAAGTATATCATCAATAAGCAGTAGGAAATTTACAGAGGAATAGCCCTTTTGAACTTGCACACCACAAATTGAAGATCAGTAGGAGCTCAAGGCACAGCTTGGAATTGTGCACAACATCTTGGATAGTACGGAGTAGATCAAGGAGGTCTATTTTATGTTAGCTAAGCCCACAAAGTAAGACTTTGTATGACATCTATGGCAGAAGGGATATGATGATTGGGAATTAAAAGCAATGGGGCTTCTAGAGGAAGAGTCTTCTCCTCCTAGGTTATTATGATTCTTTTTATATTTCCATGCCTAGATCATTGGATACCTTGAAGAGTATTCCCCCATGTAGTCATTGGGCTTCCCTCTCTAGAGAGCTCACAACTAGGGCTAGCTTATCAGTTATTTTCTACTGCAAGGTATCAAAAGTGGTCTTCCATTTCTCTCTCTCCTACAAGTGCTACTTGTGTTCTCTCTCCTTATGTTGGGCTTGGGCCTTCTCCTAAAAAAGTTCAAGGTTGCATTGAGTCAATTGATGGTTCAATTTGACGATTTGCTTGCTCATCTTATCATTATCTCTCCTATATTCTCTCAAGTTTGTCTTTGTTTCTTCAAGCTCTTTAATGATTTCTTGTAAGATAGCATCCTTATATTCTAACTATTGTTGAATTTCTTCCTTTAGTGTTGCTTCCTTCCTATTCATTTTTTGGGTTTTCCCCAACAAGGATTTCTCTTTCTCCTCTAACTCCTTTTGAAACCCTTCTTTTAAGGAGTTCTCCTTCTCCTACCATGTCTTTTGGGATTTTGTCTACAATGAGTCTTTAACTTGCAATGCTTTCTGAAATTCTTCCCTCCATGTGGCTTCTCGAGTTCCTCAATTTTTTCTTGAAGTTCCACTTCCTTTTCCTCTAGCTTTGTCTCAAACTCTAAAGCTTGCTTTTTCCTTAAATGATATAGTTCTTATATTCCTCCTATGTCTCCTCTAATTTATCATTTTTTCCCTTGAGTGTGTCTGCCTTGGCTCTTCGCAACTCCTAACACATTTTTTCCAAAGCCTCTATGTTGCCCATTTTACCTTGTGGCTTTGAGCGCTCTTGCATGCTTCTAGTGGATTCTATGCATTGTTGTTTTTCTTTCTACATGTTTGTAGTGGTTTCCTATGACGACGATTTTTTGGCAATCTCTGAGATGTGACCTATAGCTACTCCATCTGCTTCATTTACATCTACATTTGCTCCATTTTCTTCTGCAAGTTGAGCAGGAGCACTGGGTTTGTAGACCCTTCATCTACTTTTTCTTGATCATGCTCGAAGCTTGACTCTCCTCTTTCAACCAAGATTGCACCTATTTATTGATGCATCAATATTTCAAGACACTCATAGCCTTTATGAGGTACTCTATTTCTTGTGCTACCATTTGTTCTCTTTCCACCTCCTTTTTTCAACTTCCAGCTTAGAGAATTTTGCAACCTTCTCCACTAGCCTCATATCTTCTTCTTCCACATCCCCTTTACCTCTTCCACTACTCTACCTACTCTTCTTTCTCCTCTAGGCTGGGTGATGGGTGAGGTATTAATTGGGCTCCACCAATACCTAGATGGTTGGTAATTAGATGAGTCAATGCACCACCAAATTAATGATGGTATTAAAGTCTAACCATAATGCATTCAATTCCTAGTTTTCAAGATTCCCTATCATAATGCTGTCCATGAACCATTTAAGTACCCTAAGCTAGCTGGTTGTGGCCTTGATGTAGGTAAAGAGGTGGTGGAGCACCTTTATTGTAACCTTGAGTTCCTCATCCTTGCTCCTAGTAGAAGCACCCCCTTTTGGGTTACAACTTGGTCCCTCCATTATTGGGGTACTTGGGCATGTGAGATAGGTTAGAAAGGTTGCTTATTTCATTAGCTTTGCTCCTTACAACTCATCTTATGTCACTTTTATCCATTTGACTTTATTAACAATAGGTAACTATTAAATGGGGTCATGATGAGCACAATCCTTGGCAATAGTATCCTTGTGGTGGAACTTTTTACACTAGAGACAAGAGATGTTTGTGGGATTGAGGAGAGTTGGCCTTCACTCTTGAGTTTGAGTTCAACTTGCCTTCTCCATTTCTTAGTGCTTTTATTGCCAATCATTGATTCATGGTCATGGAGCCTTCAATACTGACTCCCCCTACTTTGCATTGGATGCAAGTGATGGCTTGCATTATGATGACTATATTGTCTTTGTCATTAATCATCTCTACCATAAGCAGGCTTAAATGCACTAAAGGTACCCCCTCATGTACCCTCATTCTAACATCATGATTGGATCATGTTTGTAATCCATAAGGATTGGGTGCCCTTCTTCATCATAACATATGAAAAGATTCTATATTCATCGTCCTATGTTGTTTCCTTGATGAAGTGTACATAAGCAATGCTAGGTGGATGTGATGATAGGACGTCTAGGTATTCCTAAAGGATTGATTTTTGCTCTTTGTGCAACATCTCAATCATTTGGAGGAGCTAGTAGCAATTGCCATCTATTGGCCAAGTGGGGGTTGTCTAGGATAAGTAGTACCTCTATTATATTGCTAATAGCTAATGTTCAAACCAAGGAGTGTTTATGAGGCTTTGCAATAAGTAGCTTCATGACCAAAATGTCCACAATTAGTGCACACCCTTGGCGGTCTGGAATACTTTGAAGGTAGGTGATCTCCACCACTATGTAGACATTGCATGTTTTGGTGATATAGCCTCAAGATTTTTAGAGACTTTGTCATCTTGATCAACTCCTAATGTTACTAACATTAGCAATCAGTGTTCTAGAATCTCTTTATTTTTTTGTGGAGGATTGTCCCAGTAGGTGTGTTGGTGGGATCCAATTGTATGCTTATCCCTACTTCTTTCTCGGTTGAGGTCATCCATGTAGATAGCCTCGTCCAGGATATCATTAATGATGGATCAACTTAGCTTAGAATTTCTAGTTAAGGTCTCATAAAACCTTTCAACATGGATGCCCTTGATGAAGGATTTTGTAAGTGCCTTGGGTGTAGGTCTCTCTACAATGAGTACGTGTTTAAAAAAACTCCTAACCTTAGAGATGTAGTTTCGCATGGTTCACTTGGTCCCCGTATCCAAACAAGTGAACCAAGTGTGTCCTTTTTTCCCTAAGAAAATCCCAAAAACTTGCACTTTCTTGGCATTTTTTACAAGGTTTTTTACCTTGCAAACTTGCTCAAATTGTTTGATGAAGTTGAAAGAGTCATCACCAGGTCAATATTCTAGTTGTTTGGCCACTAAGGGACTTTTTCCTTGGTCTCTTTAGGCTGGAGTGTTTCCCATTCTAATTAGTATTGTCTGTGTGATGTGCATTTCGACCTATCTAACTAGTCAAACATTTGTCTTTGCATGAGGTCTGAGAGAGAGTCTTGTGAAGAGCCCATGCCTCCAACATTGAATAGCATCCTACAGATACTTTCCATTTCTGCTTGCATGGTTGCAAGCTGCAATTTAGTATCATTATTGAGACATACCAACAAGTGGTTGAGGGTAAGTGTTCCTTGTCCTCTGAACTCTAGTATCTTTTGTTGTAGAGCCTTTGAATTCATGTTCAAAACATCAAAGCTCATGGCCTACTAGAAGGTATCAGCCGTAGCCAATAAGTCAGACCTACCTCCTAAATTCTTAGATCTATCTTTTCTAGGTCAAGAGTGCGATTTGGGCTCAATTTTTTGTTGGTGAAAGGAATGCTATGCTCATGACCACTACATAAAAGCATGCAACTCTATCCCTAGGGTTTACAATTTTAGCTTGGGCGCCAAGAAAAATGTAGTGGTTCTCAAATTTTTTGTCTTTCCTTTGTTTTTCATGTTTCAGTTGCCTTCAAAGAATCAAGGATGCATTGTCGCACTATGGGTCACACCCACCCTAATTGTGACATGCAAGGTGTAGGTGCATGTGTGTTGTTTGCAAAGTAACAGTGTTGTGATGTGCATGTGCCTAATTGTGTAGGTCCAAATGCAATGCAAAAAGAGAGATGCACAAATTCTAAGGGTGCAATGCACCTAAAATTGTAGTGAGTCTATAATGACTAATTAAGGTTTCACATGAGTGCACATGAACTCACACTGCACAAGCACTTGATAATGTTCACTTGCATGTTATGAATGCATGTTGGTGTATGTCAATGTACAATGTTGCTAGGTGAATTACACTTAATTATGATCATGTGTCCTAAAATTTTTGTAGGACAAATGCAATGTGTTCACCGTCACTCAACATATATGCAAGTGTGATTGTGGGCTATTAAAGCTGTCTAACTACAAGGTCAAAGATCCTAAGTGATGGGGTAGGGTTACCTATAATAGGGTGCACAAGAACTCACAAGCACAATGGATGCATGCCAATGCACATAGTTGTATATGCATGGTGCACTCATGTTTTCTTGTGCTCCATGATGTAGCTTAAGTGTATATGAGTATGTAGTGTGTGTATGCTCCTTTGAGCAATGTGGATGCCTAAATGACGCACTACCAATACAAGGGTTTGAGTAGGCAACTAATTTTTTGTGGCTATAACTACACATACTATATGTCTATGTCTCTATGTGTGGGGGGTTGCACTATATGTTGCATACACGACCCATGTGTGGGTGATGCACTGTGACTATGCAAGGATGAGTCTTTGTAGGTGAAGTGAATTCCCTTGTGACTATGTATGCACACTAAGGTTTTTGGGTTGAGCACACACTGCACAAAGGTTACACTAAGTGGTGCAAGTGCAATGTGTTACAATAGGTATTGATGGATGCACAATGTTTGTGATATGTATATATGCAAAGTAAATGCACTAAGTGAGATTATGGATGCCTACAACATATAGCTGGTTGTAATGTGCTCGTGTGGATGGATGCACTAAATAGTGAATGCACTAAGCTTTGTGTGTGTGTTAAGTGGATGCACATGGATGCATACATTAGTGTGTGTCACCAAGGTACCCTACCCTTCTCACACTTTCAGATATCCTCTCTTCCTATAGGTTGGATCCAAGTAGGAGTGGGGACTAGGGATGTATGCCCATGTGAGATGCCTCATATGTTATTGTGCCTGAATGTTTATGAATTCTATGTATACAATATAGTGTGTGTATGGGTAGGTGGATTTTGCAAGCACAGGTGGATGCACTATGTGGGGATACTTGGGGTGGATGCTCAATGCTATGTGTGTGGTACTATGTGAGGGTGGATAGAGTGCATCATGGCTAAGAATGCATCACTACATGATTAGAAGTGTATTACTAAAAGAAGGTGAATGCAAAAAGGGATGTAGTAGAATACACACTTGGTGTGGGTGGATGCACAATCACAATGAGGATGGTAAGTGGGTGCAATTCGTGTAAGTGAGGAGGTAGTTGTACTATGGTTGCAAGGGGTGCATAAGGTTCTTTAATTTCATAGGTGGTGAGCACTACATATGGCTATTTGTGCTCTCAAAATTGAGGATGGACCATCAATGAATGCACTATGGTGTGTGGCTTAGTAAGCATACGGATGCACACACACATTGTGTCACCAAAGTGTCCTCCTCCTATCACACTTCTCATTGTCCTTGCTTCCCATAGGTTGGAGATTGGGACTTGGGTTGGAGCAAAGGAGATGAGGCTCCTAAATGGCCACTACTGTGAGACATATTTGTGTGTATCATTGTGGTTATGTGTGTGCAATGAGGTGGTGAAATTATGTGTGTGTGATAGATGCACTAGGTGGATGCACTACATTTTATGCATGGATGCATGATGCTACAATGGGTGTATAGTGTGTGTATGAGAAGATTAAGTGAAGACCCTATAGTGCCTAGGTGATTGGGTGCACTATGCATAGGTGGATGCATAGATTAGTGCACAGGGGGCATGTGAATCAACTACCTATGTGTGTAGATGTAGGGGAAGGATGAAGCATGTGTCACAATGGGGTGGATGAAACACAAGGTGCATGATGCACTATTGAAACTCATGAGCACACAAGTGCAACATGTTTTTTAAGAGGATCAAACCACACTAGTGTGTCGCATGTGTGCTTTTGTGCATCTAGATGTAGCAATGGTGCATCAGAGTATCAATTGAACTTGCCACTATCCTCCCTTCCAATAGGTTCAATGGTTTAGTGTGCAGGAAGGTTAATCATCTACTCACACGACTGCACAAGGGTGCCTGAGTTGCACATAGCACAATACAAAAAAAGGATTTCATGCCTCTAATTAATCACAAAAGATAATAAAAAGAAAATATTTCATTCAAGCACAAGGAAGCATCAATCATTAAAAGCACCACACAAGGGTAATGCAGAGTGCTGTGAATCTTTCCTTTTCGATGCATGCACCTCACCTAAGTACTACACATGCTAAACTTAATATTCTTCATGTGCAGGCTATCAAGGTATCTCCCTCTTCCTGCAATCACTCTCACCACACTAGGAGGGGAGAGAGTTATGTGGGTGGTTAGGGATGTCCCAATCCATCATGTGCGCTAACACATAGTGAGCTTTAATAGTTTCCCTTCTGGTTAAGCTTATGGCATACTTGCTACTATTCTTGCATGGCCATGGTGGTTGTATGGCATACCTGCTACTGTTTGCATGGCCATGGTAGTTGTAATGATAGAAGCTCTTCTCTCGATAGGGCATCTCCTTTCTTCTTTGTGGTAGTTCCTTCCTTCTTCTTGATAAATCTTGAGGCAATTTCTCCCTTTCATGCATTGAGTCACAGCTTCTTTGGTGGTAGTGGACCTTCACAAGGTGAGAAGGAAATAAAGATATGTTAGAGGTGATACTAATGATGAAAATGGTGAGGATGAGGCTACATAAGAGGGTGATGATGTGATGAATATGGTGATGATGATGAAGATGCAGATGAGGATGATGATGCTAATGAAGAAGAAGGCGTAGATGAAGATGATGGTGCTGATGACGATTGACGAAGGTGCAAAAGATGATGAAGATGCAACAAGAAAAGATGATGGCATATATGAAGACGACAATGCTAATGATGATGTTGATTGCATGAGTGATGATGATGCTATTGATGGTGAAGATGATGGAGCAGACATTGATGACAAAAGAAAGCATGCTTTCTAAACAACACTTAAGTTGATTTTCAACTTTTATTTTTAATTTATTCTTTTAAATTAATAAAGAGGCCCCTTTCACACATGAGAGACTTCCTCTCTCTCTCTCTCCTTCACATTCCCACACACTTGAGCAAATCGAGCTCCAATACTCATGGGCATTCCTTTGTGCTTCTCCTCTTTCTTTCAACAAGACACCCCTTGTTCATGCTACTGGGAAACTTATGTCAACCTTATAAGCCGAATATATATTACAAAATTTTCTTTTTGCACAACATTTCATACGATTCTCTCTTGAGTTTCTCTCTTTTTCCAATGTATGAAAACTACCTACTCTAACTCCTATAAAGGGAAAAGTAAAAGAGAAATATGAATATCCATGCTATGCTCACAATCTTCCCATATTGTGTTCACATGCAAACCAAAGTTAAAATTATAATATCAAGTATGAAACAAAATTAATAAATCTAACTATTTTTTGGTGCGTATTTTGGAACTAATGCTTGCACAACACTCCTATTCCGTAGCAAAAAGAAAAAAACTCATGCGATCAACTCATCGTCGACATGCCCTTAGTGCTATCAAACGGAACCAAAATGTCAAGCCATACACACACATGACTTAGTGGGACATTTGGACACACTCCTACTATTTCAAGAGCTTCAACCATGAGCACGATGACTATCTATCAATCAAATTTGCACACATGAACTCAAGATTTGTTTGTAGTGAATGTGTTGTGCATGCCCTTTATATAAAAGGTTACACATGGCATACTCGAAAACCCAAGGCACACCTCCTAAACTCTCAAACCCTCTGTAGCCTTCATCATGCAAAGTGAGCATGGTAAGGCACAGAGAGAGCACAAGAATGGGTTAAGGCTTTACCATCTTGGTCCATCACCCTCACTCTCACTCTCTTGCTCTCAACTCACCTCTCTCTCTCTCTCTCTCTCTCTCTCTCTCTCTCTCTCTCTCTCTCTCTCTCTCTCTCTCTCTCTCTCTCTCTCTCTAAAAGCTACAAATCAAGGACCAAAAGTTGGCACACACAAGAATAGCTATTTCTATTCATTCTGAACTCTTTTATATACAAAGTAGAGCTAGGGTTTCCCCTTGACCCTTGGGGGCATCCTACCCATCGTTTGACCATAGACTTGACCATAGACCAATCTTCCTCCCTTCACATGCATTTAATTTGTGTTTCTGTTGCTAGTGCCTCAAATAAAATTAAAATTTGCATGGGAGGAAGCCCAACTCTTGCTATATCAAATGGTTTTCTCTCAAAAACAAACTTTCCAAAAATTTTGTGACCTGGCTATTATTTTCTTTTTTTAGATTTTGCATTAAAAAATAAATAGACAGACAGACAGACAGATAGATAGATAAGACACACAAAGAGAGAGAGAGAGAGAGAGAGAGAGAGAGAGAGAGAGAGAGAGAGAGAGAGATATATATATATATATATATATATATATATATATATATATATATATATATATATATATATATATATATATATATATATATATATATATAGACAGATAGACAGAAAGACACACAGACATACAGATAGATAGACAGACTCACTCTATCTCTAAACTATGTCATGGTTATACATAATGGTGAGCCTTCTTGTTGTGCTATGACTAACAATGATAGTCATAAGTGGAATAGGGCTACCCAATCAAATATGGATTATTTGGAAAATAATGCTACATGGGAGCTATCTCACATAGTGCTCACACTATTGAGAATGAAGCTTAGAACCTCATCAAGCTTAAAGATGTGATGAATCATGGAGAAATTATGCTAATTATATACTACCAAGAAATAGTGCAAATTGCATTGATTATGCTTTTGTGCTTCTTGCTTCAAACTCTAGCATGATAATAATGTGTGGCCTCCAGAAGTCAAGTAGAATAGTGCTAGATCATATGGTAAACCCACCATGGAAGCTTCAAGAGAAAGCTTGAAAAGAGGAAAGAAGAGTCTTTCTCAAAAAGTAGAAGGATTTTTAGTTATCTCCAACTCTTGTGGTCTTCATTTTGTCTATATCTCTTCAAAACGGCCCCAAACTTGATGACAAACTGCCAAATCTAATAGCACTCCACCATTTTCTTCTAGATCTCTCTTAAAAGTCTCCAAAATAGACAAGATTAGTAATAGAAAAGCTTGGCTAGTCACAATTATTGCCTGCAACCAAACTGTAACCAGATCTGTACCTTCTATAACTAGTTTTGAGTGCTTGAAAAAAGAAAACAATGTGCAATGGACTTCAACAAGGATCAAGGAAAAGCTTTGATACCAGCTAAAAGAGAGGGACTTCTAACTTGAAATGGACTTCAACTAAGATCAAAGCAAATCTTTGATACCAACTAAAAGAGATGGACTTCTAACTAAAAGAAATTTACACTTTAACAAAAAAGAGAATCCAAATCACATCCAAAAATGCTATAGCCATGCCATATATTCATATGCTACATATGTCATAAGGAAGCTATAGTTGGAATAAATAGAACTACAAGAAAATGTGGATAGCATGATCCACAACTCATGTATGGCCATGATAACTCACCCTAAATGGTGGTGGGAGGTGTAACCTCAAGGGCTCCAAATTAGAGTTCCTAAGTCCTTCATGGCAAGACTCCATTTCTAGCATGCTTTATACTCCAACAATCCCATCATCCACATTGCTACTTAATATCAACCATATAACCTATAGCCACCTTCTTTATAAACAAAGAATGATCAAACTTGAGTAGCCAAAGGCCAAGCCACTTTTGACAACATTTTCAAGCCAAATCAAGTGAGTTGCTGTACAAGTTAGATGGAATCTATTATTAAGTTCGACTACTTATACTAACCTTCCAAGTGTTTACCATATTCTTTCATAGTAGTCCAACCGACATTACACAATTTGTACACTAAGTAAACTTACTCGGTTCCATTTACATTTATGCATCAGCCTCCTTCTTTACATAATAACACCTAGTAGGTCAAAAGGCATGCACTAGAACTCTAACCCTAAGCCGACAATGGCTTCCCCCCATTTTGCAAGAGTGGCTTCTCATAGTTTGGTCCTGTTACTTTGCAATAATTTATCCAAGAACTTGTTTTGTTGAGCTTTGGAAAAGTTGTTTCAAGGTGTAGATCCACTTGATCTACAGTTGCACACCACTTTAATTCCTTTTTAATGTTCCTATCTCTAGCTTTTATGACTTAATTTCTTTTACATAATTGAAAGAAAAACATTTAAAAAATAAGATCATATAACAAGATATGAAACCCACTTCAAACCTTCCTAACCCTCTATTTCCATTATTTGAATACACAATAACACACTCAAAATATTTTTATTTTCTTATTTTCAAAGATTTATGTGTTTAAATTGACTTAAATTTTATTTTTGATTTTCTAACTTAGAAAAATTTGATAAAATCACAAAAATAAAAATGAAATTTCTCAATCTCAAATTTTATGAGCTATTTTCATAAATTTCATATGCTAAGAAGTAATAAATATGCTTTGGAAACTCTTTAAAAATAACACACACACACACACACACGCGCACACACACACACACACGCACGCACGCACGCACGCACGCACACGCACACACGCGCGCACACGCACACGCCCACACGCACACGCACACGCCCACGCCCACGCCCACGCCCACACGCACACGCACACGCACACGCACACACGCACACGCACATGCGCACGCGCACACGCACACGCACACACACACACACACACACACACATACAGATATAATGCATTTTGAACTTTTCTATTAATTTTCAAAGGTCTCTTTAACTCTAATTTGATGTATTTTTCTCATTTTTTAATTTTTTTAAATTTTCATACAAGGTCTAAAAATCATGTGGATTACAAATAATGAAAAATCAAGATTTAGTGAATAGATTAAAAATATTAAACATGGTGAATTCAAAACCTTCTACATTCATATTTAATAAATGAGTATCGCATTTACTTCAAAATTTTGAGTTTTGTACTTGTGTCTTTGAGGGTCTACCTCTCCACAATGCAACAACAGAATATCAGTCTACCCACACTTTAGCTTACCAATTACTCAATTTTTCCTTGGCCATAGCACTTCGCATTCCATGCACGAGCTATGAAATTTCATAGAATATGACCAAGGCTTAAAGGTAAATGTTAATTTATCCTTGAAGGTAAAGGTTAAAAGAAAGACTAATAAGTAGCCTTCTTCATGTTCAATGAAGTTGCCATGATCACAAAATGCAATGGATTGCTTTTACTTTGAGGAGGAATGATGGTGCATTGATGCACGAGATGGAAAGATGAAAATTGATGGGGAATAATTGAGTAGATGCCTTAATCAATATGAAACAATGAAAAGAGGGACGATAATGGACAAAGGGAGGTCGATGATGGAGATTATAATTAGCATGGACCATTTTTCTCCCATTTTCTCCCTCCCCATCACTTTGTTCCATCTAGGCATCAACTTCTCTCTCTCTCTCTCTCTCTCTCTCTCTCTCTCTCTCTCTCTCTCTCTCTCTCTCTCTCTCTCTCTCTCTCTCTCTCTCTCTCTCTCTCTCTCTCTCTCTCTCTCTCTCTCATGTTCCAAAAATGATAGTGCCCTCTCTCTTCTTGGCGCCTTCTCCCATCACATGCATGAAACGACCTCTCTTATTATGTTTTTTCCTTCCTCCTGTTTCATTTCTCCAAAAAAACATTTAAACCATATGATGTTAGAATCTCTCGTCCAACCCTTATTTTTGACCCATTTATCTTGCCTCTTATCATGCATATATCCCCTCATACTACTATTTGACCCACCTCTTAGCTAAGAGGATTGTGAAGATGCCCTACACAATTGAAGGAGCTAAATCATCCAACTTTCATACATGACCTTATTAGCAAATAGACTCAAACAATGTCCACATGACTACACCTTCCCTCTAATAAATATTACTACCAAGTAACCCTTATTAGCTTAACATGAAGCTAAATTGACTCTTAGAGAGGATAAATATACCACATGATGAGAGAGAGAAAAGGCATAAATTCAATCTAATGGAATAGCTACTAGAAGCTCAAAACAGATACACTTGAAGTAGATTTGAAGTCACCACTTTCCACTATTTTTTTAAAATTTCTTATTACATTGATATGATCTCTATATATGCTTATAGGCAATACCAAGATGATGGAAAGTAGACTAGCAATCAAGGGTCATGCATATTAGGGGTATTGCAACTATTATGCAGGGTATGATTGTCACAAGAGCAACCCTAGCACATCTATATGAGCTAACCTTACTAAACCCATGTTTTCAGTTCTCTTAAAGATACTCCTTATAGACCATCCTCATCCTATTCACCTTCCTCCATTGCCAAACTACAAAGGTACATTTGTTTGAAGGCACAACTGCAACTGCAATTGCATTCACATTAAATTAGCTCAAAAATATGGTAATAATATGTCAAGTAAATACAAATTTGTTTGTAATTTTTGCTATTTTTGGCATAATTTTTATGGATGGTCATTTCTCCACCTTAGTTACAAAGTGTCCTCACAAGCATAGCTATCACAAACATCTCAAACATTTAGTAACACAAGTATTACTATTAGAAGCACGACTACACATATTCAAATAGAATGTATACTCTCCCCCACTTACTTGCAAAGCATCCTCGTGAACACATCTACAAGCTCTTCACAAGACCACAATAAATCCTAGTAGGAACTAGAAAGATAGAAAGATACCTACTAGTGTCCTATTTTAAATGTTAGTAAATGAAAGTTCTAAATCAAAATTTTAGTCTTTAGCAATCATATACAAGTTCTCCTCTTTCATTTAACCAAGTTTTGATCAAATCTTCCACTTCTTGAGCTTCAACCTCCTATGGTCAAGCATGCACAATAGGGGACCTCTAATCTCTCATTAAGAGTGCTTCAAGATAGAGGGTTTTTTCCTTTAAGACATCAAGAATCTTATCTACACTAGGGATATATAAAGATATTGCAATCATGGTTGCATTAGAGATCCCTTGAGCATTCTCAACTTGGATTTGAGGTATTCATCACGAACCTTTCAATTCAAGACTTGGGGCAGCTGAAGCATCCTTACTTCAAGGGTTATTTATCGAGATATCAAGCTTTATTGTGATGGATTTCATAGGAATGCATGTTAGCCATGACAGCTAATGCAAGTTAAAGTCATACCCTTCAACCTATATGAAACAGTAAGAGGGTATTTTAGGACTAAAGATGGGTGGTAAAGGTCTTTAATTTCTTCCCATATATCATATATTGGTGTCTTGGTATCCTATAGAGTACCCTTAGCTCTAATAGTGACCCTATAGGATTAAACAAGGTCAAAGATAGATCTATATGTCTCTTACAGATTCATCTAGATAGGGACAGGTTCTAAACAGTTTTTATCAACCAAATTTGGCATGTTATAACTTTTTTTTCTTGGTCAGAAATTTATTGTTAAGTGCTTTTTCAAAGAGATAAAAGTTAGCTTCATATTTAATCAGGAGGTTTGTTGATTGGAGTTTTTTAGCAAAATTTATGGCTAATTTAATGACTATAGATATTGCATGACTACACTCTCCAATGGCAAGGAAACTCAGTATTACAAGTCTTATTAGAGAGACTAGTTCTAGCAGGCTGTTTGGTAGACATGATGGGTACTTTGGCACATGTATTTATAACTTTTGATAACTCTAAAATGGCAATAGTGGTGGTAGATGTGGTTATGATAGAACAAATACTTGTCTACCAACTAAAACCTCATGTTTCTCAGTTGGGTACAACAAAGTGTTATGCAAACCCTCATCAATTTTTATGTCAACATTCTTTTACAAGGATGCATATGTAATGTGGAAGCCAAAAGAATGTTGGTTAGACTACTAACCATGGTCAATCTAGAGTTTCAAGATGATTTATTGGCATCATTGAGGTATTTTTGTAGCAACAATACTCCTTTTTTTCAATCTTTTCAAGGAAAGGGTGTACTACATTTGCATGTGTCATTACTTAATAAGTCATATCAACAGAAATTAGAATATTTAGTGGTATTACTCTCCGCTCTTATTGGAAAGATTGATGCTAATCAATGAGCCATGATAATTTCTACACCTCCATTAAATAAGAAGCGGTCATGGGCTTCGTTTGAAGGACAATTAGCATGGGACATTAGGGCCAAAAACGTTTCAAAACGGCACTCGTAAGAAAATGATTAAGTTGCTAATTAGAAGAGGTTTAGAAGAGAAAAACCCTCCAAATTTGATTGCATGAATGTGATTAATGAGAGAATGTATGATTCATTCAAGAGGTCGGGTATTAAATATCTTCAATCTTTAATGGACATTAAGTGTCACCTTTTCAATCTTATTCTCTTGGAAATTGAAAAATCTTGTTTTTTTGAATTTTCGCACCAAAAGACGCTGCTCGTTTACTCCTCAACATTCATTTTCTGCTCCTCTCTTTCCTGTAGTTCTATTTCCTTCTCTATGATATTAGTGTCGTGTTTAGGGTTCCCTACCAAAATGTTTACCAGTACCTCTTCTAGCAATACAAGCGTAGCCCCACCATGCAAGTATAAACTTACTATTCAGTTAGATCCTGTCTATTCATCTTGGAGGAGTATACACCATTGAGCATTGTTGGACAAGGATGAAGCTAACATGTTGCGATTACAAGGAAAGAAGCATGTAGACTTATAGATGGATGGAGATATTTTTCCTACGGACCCTTCTATAGGTAAACATCCTCCTTTTTACAATATTCACAACTTCATACGGTATGTTGGAGATGGTTGTGATGGGATGTTTGGCTATTGCATGAGGTTATATTATGCAACTTTTACATTTAGAGAACAAATGCATGAAATGAAGGAAGCATTAACATTGGCACAAAAAACTATTTTTGAGCTAACGGACAAGGTTGATAATCTAGAAAACTCTAATAAGTCATTGCAAGAAAAATTATTGCGCTTGAAAGAAACTCCAATAGGATTTAGACAGAGAAAAAGACCACTTAAAAATATAATGGACTTGTGTAGTTGAGTGGAGAAAAGGAGACTAAATCTTGCAAAGAGATGTGTCTCTAATATTTCAGGTAATAATATTCGAGAGAATGATGAGAGGATTAAGCTTATTAAAGAAACCATGACAAAGAAGGAAATTATAAGGATTCTTAAATCACCTGAAAATGTAGACTTGAGAAGCCAAACTCTAAAAGCGTTAGTGAAAGATTTAAAAGGAACAGTTAAACCAAATGAAATAGTGGAGACATATGACAATATGGGTATCAGTCGTAGAGGTTATTGTGCTCTCTCTAAATTGTAGTTTACAAATCTTAAATATCATAGAATAAGTGCATTTGGTTTGCCTCGGCCTCTTGTAGTTTCAATTGCTAGGACAGTTATAAATCGTAGGATTTCTGGAGAGTATATCCATGTAGAATGATCTATGCCCTTTGAAAAACATAAAACAAAGGCCTTTTTTGAATACAACACATTTAATAATATTTGGATTGATCTTAAAAGATTCCAGATTGCAATGGTCCATATGTATAAATTTACTATCCAAGAATGTGGTGGTATTTTGAAGTTCTCACTAAAATTGGATGAAGCACAAATTCAAAAGGGACAAAAGATAGAAAGATGCAGCATCTGTATCATGAACATGGCATTGGATTATAGTACTGGTAGGGGGCAAGAACAATAGTTTACGATACAATCCGAGATGGAGCTTTGGTGGATTGGTGTGGCCCAAGTACCAACTAAAAGTCATGAAATCTTGAAATGGTTATTCTCTTATATAGGTATTCCTGATACTATAAAGTCTCAAAGTGAAGGTGAAATGTTGAGTCAATGGTGTTGGTAGTTTTAATGTTGAATGGCATATGATTGCTGACTTAAAAAGTAGCAAATGTATGCTTGGATTAAGTAATGGGGCCAATGCAAAATATCCTTGTATTTATTGCATGGAGAGTTTGGGATCCAAAGAATGGAGTACTTTGCGGCTAGTAATAAGAGGCCCGACTCGGAACTCTATAGATTTGAGCAAGTTCAAAAACATGGATGGCTTGTGGGATCTTATTCTCTCAATCTCTCTAAGGAACGTTCATATTTGTACATTACATGCAGAGATTATAATAATTGATAAGTTTCTTAGATTGCATCTTGACTATGCATATTCAATAAAACCAGTATCTTTGTCAGATAACTGCATTGATAAATGTGAGGCTTTACTATCAAAAATGGGTTTTCATGAAGGTCAAGTTCACCTGAGAAAGGATCCAATAGCCTCAAGGAAAACAAGAGAGGTCTTAGCAGATGTCTCTATGGGGGGTGCAAAAGCTAGATGATTTCTAAGAAATCATACTGGTAAACAAATGAACGTATTGTGGGAGTGCTGGAGAGAGTTTTGTGCAATCACAACAAATGTGGCTAGCACACCACGAATTGCATTCCTATGAATGGAGTTCGGAGACACCTTGACATATTTTTTAAAATGCTCAAGGAACAAAAGATAACATCTAACTATTCGAAAGAGTACAAACGTTCAATTGTCAATCTTGTTCAATAAATTAAGGAAGCTTGGGGAGAAAATGATATTACTTTCTACTTGGTAAGATAGACATAAATTTGAACCTTTCTGCTTTGAAAACAAGGTTTAATGATTTAAACTGATTATTGCTTGTTGGATTGTCACAACATATTCTTCTTGTTCATGGGACTCATTTTTTGGAAGAGCAAGGGCCCCTAGCAGTTAACTTATAATAGCTAAAGTATGGAGAAATCTCACTACCAAGCACGTATGTGTTTCTTTCGAAGCACCAAACATGGAGGAGAAGCAACAAAAACCAATACCCTTCAGGAGTTATTCAAACTGGTTTTTTTGAAGACAACTTCAAATATCGAGAACACAATAAATGTGGTGGAATCTAAAATACTGATACTATTTTCAAAATATTATATACATGGCTAGCTTTTAAGAGCCTTTACATCCTCATCGTCCTCAAGCATTTTTCCTCTATAACGTAAAAACTTTCTTCTCTTGTATCCAGCTATGGATTTAATATATGTTTTGTTTACTGCTAAAACATAAGACGAGTATACCAGTAAGTATCCAGCCCTGGAGGCAGAGAAGTTGGGACCATAACCAAATATTGGGAGGGCTACTGTCTTTTCCAAAAACATAACTTTGTGAGCATTGTACTGCAAACCTGAGTATCCAATAATCCTTGTAAGTACTTTAACACAGACAATTAGCCATGAGGCCTCCTCTGAGAAAGTGCTATGCAAATCTAACATAATATTGGGATCAATCTTTGATATATAATGCCCAAGTGCAACATCCTTTAGTGAACTACCACCAACTCTTGATCATTTGGCTCTTCCCTAAGAAATTATCCTCATCGGCAATCTCCAACTATAAAAGCAACAGCCAGAATGAATAAAATGAAAATATGTATGTGGTTCCACAAAAACAAAAGAATGCATTACCATTTGATTTTCATCACTCTCAAGTTTGCTTGGATTCCATAAGCTAATTGATGTCTCCTTGATATCCTTAAGCTCCTTTACATATTCTGACTTCTCCCTTCCAAAATTGGAGATTCCAAGCTTCTCTTGAAATTAGTCAAACTCTTTGTCAGCAGCTTGTAACTCTCTCTCAGCATCTTTAACCTTGTTTAAACATAGGAAAAAATCATTTGATACATCTATAAACTTATCATCGGACATTTGAGTATCTGATTTAAGTAAGTCCTCCTTGGACTCATTTTCAACATCCACTATGCCTTTTGCATCTATAGATGCCTCTGCAATAATTGCCAAGCAATAATCTTCTCTCAAATGGAAAAGAATTTGGAGATTAGACAATAATATGTACTCCTTGTCTTTAATTGGAAAAGTAGGCAAAGATGGAACGATAAGCCTTGAAGGAGTGTCAGATGGCTCATCAACCTCTGTAGCGGTCTCTTCAATTATTGTCTCTGCTCTAAATTCAACAACATCCAGGTCCTTTGCAACTAATGCTTCCATTTGGGTGTCTAGTTGCTCCTCAACATCAACTTCATCTACAATCTCTTTAAGAAGGCAATAGCTAGATAATTTTGAGGTTTCTTTATGTTTTTCATCAAATCTTACATGGTATTTCACAAGGTCAAATACAATGAATGCAGTAGACTTAAGCATAAGATTGCAATTTTTTGGGTGTAAATAGCATAACTCAGGTGCATAAAATCTATCAAGAAAATGATAACAACATTTCTTGGTAAACAAGGACTTCTCAGTGCCTAACCTTCCAACTGGAGTGTGTGAACATACTCCTTGGAATCCAACTGAACAACATGATATGCCAACTCTTCAAACTTTGCAAAATTCTCCTTGATAAAGTCATTTGAGAAATTAAGAACTTGATCAAGGTCCCACCCTGGATTGAAAATCTCCCTAGTTGTTGGATAGAAACCAATGTCAATATTGTTTTCTATGAGAAAATCTAGAAACTTCTTAGAGCCTGTGACATCTATAATTTGAGACAGCCCTGGGATCCTCACAAGAGACTTTGAAGACTTTTCCTTCTTTGGATCCTTGCTTGAACCTTCAATTGTCACAGACATATGAGATGCTACTGAAACATCTAAGGCAACTGACTCCTTTGCCATTGTGGGCTCAAGGACTCTTTTTCTCTTCATAGATGTGGAGGCAGACATGTGTGACATCTCTGTACCAAACATCTTCTTGAGATTCAATAGCTCTAGATTGCTTGCCTATACAATGCGAATATCAAGGTATAAGCCTCTTGAAGTGGTGCACTCACTCCGTGTTGGATTAGTTAGGAATACAACACAAATAGGAGCCTTTCAGAATCTCCAAACCCCAATATCGCACCGTTTCCCACGAGAGTAGGAAAACGAGTGCTGGACAAGTCAAGAATACGACGCGATAGGAAGAAAATAAAAAGCTTTCTATTTATCTTCTCGCACTATGTTGGATGAGTTAGGAATAGAACGAGCTAGGAATATGACGTGATATTATTGTGCCTGCGGTGAGGACGACCTTGACAGAGGGGGTTGACAGAATATGGATGGACGGGGTGATGGAGTATGGACGGAGGGGGAAACGTGTAAATTGAAGGCAAAGTACGGATGCAGGGGGTGATAGAGGGGGTGATGTAGGGGGTGACGGAGGGGGTGACGAAGGGGGTGATGCAAGGGGGGACGTAGGGGGTGTCGGTGATGAACAAGGAGACGAAGGGGGTGATGCAAGGGTTGACGGAGGGGGTGACGGAGACAGTGTTGGAGATGTTGGACACGTGAGGAAATGGAGAAGAAAAGTGCATGAAAAAATTTGGGTGGCCTTAAATAGGCGCGAGGGGGGAACAATGAACATTCGAGAAACCCTAATCAAATGGCCAATGAGAACATGACACGTGGAGATCAATAGCCGCGAATATATAAGATCTTCTCAGTTGGCGTGAACACAATTTTACATGTTACGTCACGTCTATCATTTGTCCGACAATTCTGACATATTCCATTGACATAGGTGTCATACGTCCAATGTTAATGATGTCGAAAGCTACTGAGTTTTCCGAAACAACACGATAGAATACTTAAGCAACTTAAGAAAGAACCTTCATCGCCTTTTATGGTGCTCAATTCTCCGAAATAGCGTGATATCATACATCTGAACTTTTGCAACAACTTGAATCGCATCGTATCGGACTTCACTACACTGTGACCAGAGAACTCGTGCATTTGCATTGCGTTGGAATCCGCCAATATGAAGTGATTAGGGCAAAGCAAAAACTCAAATTTGCTCTATCATGTTGTATTGGTCCACTAGCCTTTATTGCGAAGCGAGGAGGAGTTCAAGGCTTCCATCTAGTCTCTGTTATGGCGTGATGGGAGTCAATTGTCTTCATGTTTAGCTTCCTTATCACGCCATGTGGATTTCAATGACCAGGACAAAACAAATTGCAAGGAAAGTCTTGGTGAAGAAACCTTCTGAAGAAGGTCCTGAGCTAATTGTTGAGGAGACAATTAAAGAAATTGTTGTCCCTGTTACACCAGCTGGTAAAGTTTATTTAGGTGAATCCTCAGAGAACAAGTTATCTAGTAAGTTTGAGCCCTCAACTTCTCCTCACTCTCAGGTTCCCAAGGAAGCCCCTATGAGAAAAAAGAGAAAGTCAAGATGGTTTTACATGCAGAGGTGTTTTGCAGAGTTCAAGAAAGCTCAAAAATAAACTAGTCCACTCATTCCTAAGGCTGCATTTTTTAGACTGGTCAAGGAGATATCTGATAGATTTTCCTCTATTGCTTTTGTGGATGACCTCAACAAGAGATGGAATTTGTCTATCCTACTGTGCTTGCAAGAGGCATCATAGGATTTTTTAATAGATTTTATGAATGATGCTTATATTGCAGCGGCACATGCACATAAATTACATTAATGAATAAAGACTTTAGTATGATTAGAAGACTTAGATATAGGTTTGATAAAGTTTTGAAACCTCTTCCATCAATTGATCAAAAAGGCATTTGAAATTCTCAATGTTCCACTTAGGAGAAAGCAGAAAGAGCCACCAGCCACCCAAGATTGAAGAGGTTACCCATTTGTATCCTACAAGGGTTGCAAGTGAGCAGGAGGTTGTCTTGGAGGAGAAAAGGAAAGAGGTTATAGAAAATGAGGATCTGATCCGGTAGAGAAAGATTTTGTCTCTTGGCCAAGTAAACTACAAGAGGATGGGCAAAGTGTACGGCCAAATGGTTGTGAATGTTTTTGCTAGTCTTGTGAAAGAAGACTACCTCAACATTTCTCCAGAGGATAAGGTCCTATTTGAGAAAAATGATACTCAACTAACAGATTCAGTAGTTTATTGTTGTTTGAGGTAAGATCTTTTGCTTCTCTTTATTTATAATTAATTTTTCCAAGGGTCCTTATATTGCACTCATTCTCTTATTCATTATTTACTTTGTATACATGGCATATGCTGCTTCTCTTAGCATTGATATTGCTAAGGGTATATTTGTTATTGATCCACTTCTCTTTGTGGATTTGTTTTCAAAATCTGATTCAAATATTGCAAGGTTTTTTAAGGACTTCGATAGTGTCACAAACCATCATATTTTTTTTCCATATATTGAAAGGTATTTTCTTCATTGAAATTTAGTCCATCCCCTCTAAAGCCCAAGGAGAAAAGAGTGCATGAGGTAATTAAGTTCTTCGAGCGACCTAGGAAAACACCTACTAAGAGGAAACTAGTGATGACGAATGAAAGTATGGAAGATGAAGCAACTTTTCCAAAGAAAGAGAGAAGTCTTAAGGATGGAGAAGCTATAGATTAAGGAGAAGCTAAAGAACAGCCTGAGGATGGAAAATACAAAGATCAAAGAGAAGCTAAAGAATAGCCTTATAATTACCAGTTTGTCTATTTGTATTGAAGTAACATTCCCCTTGTGTATACATCTATAGTGCAATATTCTAACCCAAAATGTAATGATATGTCATTTTGATCTTACCCATGAAAGACAAATTTTTGTTCATAGAATCATAGAGAACTATAAAGCTTGTACTAAGTATTTCCTATTAAATTGTACTGCAATTTTTTAACTCACGATATAATGAAATCATTTTGGTCCACAAACAATGATTTGTTATTCACAGAATCATTGCAAAGCTTATACCAAGAATTTTTTAAATAGTACTTATCAATGTGCATAATTCCATATTTTTGGCAGCAATATTTGTGAGCAAAAGAAAGATTCAAAATTATTTATACATGCATATTTATGGTCCGAAACTCACAACACTAGGAGGCAAACAACTCATACATGATACAAAGCTCTCAACTCTTTTTCCAATCGCAGCACCATTTACTTTGAACTTATATCCAAGAGTAAGATTCTCTAGAAACTCCAAGGTGTCTCTTACACCCTTAAGACTCCACTTTGAAGTAACATTCACCTCCTTTACTTCTTGTGCGGTAACTTGTACTGTAAGTTTCAATGTCTTATAATCAATATCTAAATCTAAAGGAACCCAAGCACCCAATCTAAGTTTGTATCTTCTATAATCAAAACCTATTATAAGAGATTGTCGAGATATATTATAGGATAAACCCGATGATTGAGGGCACACATTGCACCTTATAAAGTCACATTTGTGGTCAGATTCCTTGACTTTCCAACATAGACCTAAAATTTTGTCCAAATCTTCCTCTGAAAAATTTATGTTAAGCCATGAAACCTTCGTTAGTGTTGTAAACATGTTGTTTTAAAGCAAGCTACAAAAACATGCAAGGGTAAAAACCACGATAAGCGTACTCTTCTCGAGATCCTTCCAGGAGTCATAGCCTTTTGAAAATCTTGAGCAATATTGAGTTTAAAAATCTCAATTGTTGCTTCATCAGGCATCTCCCAAACCAAAGATGAGAGGCTTGGTAAGTGCAGATCTTCAAGGTATCCATACACACTTGCTCTTGAAGGAACCACATATTGTGCATAATACACAAAAATTCCTCATTCATGAAAAAAACTCGTGGACTGATCAACATAAATAATGTTTGAAAACTCTTTATGAATGGCATGGAATGTTCCGCTAAGGCTCTCCACAAGTTGCCACTTGAAACTTGTTGATGGAAAGATATCTACAACCAACAATCCATTATTTAACATATGCTTCAAACAAAATCATATACTCACGTAAACCTTACAACTCAAACTTACAGTGTGTTTGCTAGGAAAAACATTCCCATGGAGCCAAGTGCATATCTCTAGCCATGTAAACATGTTGCACCAAAGAAAACCAGCCTTGAGGTGTGGTTTTGAAGGCAAAGATACGTCCCTTCCAATGATATTTGATATCCCCTTATTTTGTTTTTTTCACTCTATGAGAGCCCCTGCAAGATGGTAGCATTGTAACCCAATCATTTATAGTAAATGTTTTGGGCTCCCATTCTCCATTTGCACTCTTGCTATACATGGTGCAAGAGTTTATAGAATGAGAAGGATGCCTTGTAGACACCATGTAAAAGACAACGAGTATGCAGACAATGTGCAGAGAAAGAAACCTAAAGAGAGAGGTCAAGGAGACAAATTAAAAATACTACAAGTGTCAAGAACTTTGAAAATTCTCCCAATTTTCAAAATGATCTTAATTAACTTAACGTTGTCATGTCTTCTCAGAGGTTTTGACAGCTTTTATTAGTTAATAGGGGCCGTTGGGACTACCAAAACTTGACATGGTTTGAAGATTTCGGCTAAATAGGAGGGGAGAACCACAAAATGAACTCTACTATCTCAAAAGTAGAGGAGACAAGAATACCATATTTTTGACCATGTGGCAAAATCTCTTTGGCCCTTAAGGAGTTGTGCCACCCTTGGATTCTTGTAGTGCTAATGTTTCATGCTATCCCATGTTTGCTATGTCAAGCCTTTGCATTATTTCCCATCTTTCATCTTCAGTAGTCCATTTCCACTACTCATAGGCCTGGGCCTCTGCTTCAAACCTTTCAAGTATCTCCTCACCGGACATCAATTCTGCATCTTCAACCACAACATTAGCCAAGAGATGCAGATCTACATCATCCACTATCCACCCTGAGTCAGTCTCACTAAATAGAGCCAAGGAAATAAGACTGTAATCCTCGTAGATGTCTATAAACTCATAATGTTTGCCAACAACACATAGTCTTAGTCATCTAACATCTCAAATGTAGGTAGGGCAAAAGACAAGCATACCTCCTTCCTTAGCATATGAATTGAGCAGTAGTACATTCTCTAGGTCGATAGGGATAGTAACTAAGTGTTAATCCTCAGATGAAAAAGGTGAAAAAACCAAAAAAACTAAAGCAGAAGACGAAGGCATGTCAAGAAGAATAGGGAAACACAAGAAGTGCAAAAGAGTCCTAAATCAAGGAGAAAGATACACAAGAAAAAGCGCAAGTTAGAAATTTTGTAAAAGAGTGCAAGGCAAATCGTGACTTATTTTAAGAGTGTCCCGTGCAAATTGTAAAGATAGATGGGTGGTAGGAAGGAAGCAAGGAAGATAGGAGAACAATGGAAAAAAGGGCCTAGTGGCCGGCCATGTAAAAAGGGGATGACCGCCCAAGGGAAAGAGGGTTTTGTATATAAAGTTCAAAAAGTGAATGAGAGCTCATTCTTTGGTGAGTGGCAAAGTGGACTCTTCTTCTCTTCTCTTGCTTGCTTGTGAGTGCTTGAAGGAGAGAGTATAAGTGAGTGAGGAAGTGAGTGTGTGAGGGTGAGGGATCTTGGAGGTGAAGCCCTCCACCATCTCCTCTCTTCTTCTTCTTCTCTTCTCTTTTCTCGTCTCAGGCGTGGCTATGGAGGATGGATCTTGGAGAAGAGGCTTGAGGATGCTTGAGCATGCATCACAAATCATGGAGCTATTATTGGAGTGCTTGAAAGAGGTGTAGAGGCGAGCTCAAGCTCAACCGCCACCCAAGACCCACGGATCGCTTATTGTTCAACCGTTTCAAGCGAGCACACTAATGGCTACCTCTCACATAGCTAACGTGCTATCCTTCTCCACGAGTGTAGTGAACTTACCTTGATGCTTGATCGAGTTGCTTCCTCTTGCAAGCACTCCGATAGCTCCACGATTCTTGATGCATGCTCAAGCTTCCACCTCCAAGCTCCATCCTCCATAGCAGCACACACGAGACAAGAGAAGAGAAGAGAATATGAGAGAAGAAGAAGAGAGGAGAGGATGGAGAGCTTCACCTCCTTGATCCCTCACTCTCACACACTCCCTCCCTCACACTCTCACACTCCCTTCCTCAAGCACACACAAGCAAGCAAGAGAAGAGAAGAAGGAAAGAAGGTGACCCTATTGTTGCCACACACCAAAGGAATGATCTCTCATTCATCTTTTGAACTTTATATACAAAGCCCTAGATCCCATTTGGATGGTTATCTCCTTTTTACATGGCCAGCCCTAGGCCCTTTTTTCTAATGTTCTCCTATCTTCCTAGCTTCCTTCCTACTGTCCATCTACATTTACAATTTGCACAAGTTAGAGCCTGGCGCTCTGAAAATAAATCATGGTGCGCACTCTCTTACAAAGTATTGACTTGTGCTTTTTCTTGAGTGTCTCTCCTTGATTTAGGACTTTTTCACACTTGTGTTTCCCGATTTTACTTGGCGTGCCTTCGTTCTCCATTCCGCTTTTGCCTTGGCCTTGTCTTCTGCTTTAGAATTTCTGGATTTTCCACCATGTTCATTTAAGGGTTAACATTACCTCCCTCCTAGTTGAGCGCTAGTCTCATGGCACTGGTTGGGGGGTAAGTGGAACTTTGTTGTTGAAGTAGCCAAGTGGCTTTTTGTGTTTGTATACAAGTCGTGATGTGTTGGAGGGATTTACGGAACTTGAAGATCCTTGAGTTGGAGATGATCCCTGGTTTTCGAGGGATTTATGGACCTGTTGGAGGGATTTATGGAACTGAAAGGCCCTTACATTGGATATGATCCCTGGTGTTGGAGGGATTTTTGGAACTAAAAGGCCCTTGCATTGGATATGATCCCTGGTATTGAAGGGATTTATGGACCTATGAGAGGGATTTTTGGAACTAACATGCCCTTTTGTTGGATATGATCCCTGGTGTTGGAGGGATTTATGCCTTTGAAATTGACAATGACGTTGAATGGATCCCGATGGGGAGAGAGGCTGATGGACAGAACCATGTTTAAAATTGAATATGGTGTTAGATGGATCTGTCTCCTGACCCTCCATGGTTGCCTTCTCTTATGCTATTCCAAATGAGCTTCTTCATCCACTTTTTGATTGGGACTACCTCAATGTGCCTCTACTTTGTTTCGCTGGCACGGCAACATTGTCGCATAAGATGGGGAGTGCATTACATGGATGACGGGGTCTCCGAGGATGGTGGTTGGGGCCTTTGTTTGTCCCTAAAAAGAAAAGAAGGTGCACTACGTAGGGATGTGTTCCATTTTTTTGTGATGCATTGTGTGCATGCTAGTGGGGCTGGGAACAAGCCTAGGTGTTTCCGCTCATATGAGGACTAAGTTTATGCATAAGGGAAGTGCGGTGCGTGTAGCTTAGGGTGACAGGTCTAACCATAGGCGAGTGTTACCTCGCTAGATGTGTCATGCCCTTGATGTGCTCTAAGTGGGAAGTGGGGGATCAAAATGAGGCTAGGGGGTTAGGAATGGAGCTGGCCAGCCGAGGCCACCGGACGCACCTAACTTGAGGACCCCTAGGTACAGTGGTTGTGGTGGATGTGCAACTTGCGGTGGCGTCGTATGATATCTTTACCATTTTCTTTTCCTTTGATTTCTTCTATTTTTTGTTCTTCTCTTTTTTTAAAAAAATAAGAAGAAGAAGAATAATAATAAAGTTACGTAGTCATGACAAAAGTTTAATCTTCGTCATCGAAGTGAGGTGGAGAAGGGAGCTTACTAGATTTTTTAAGGAATCAGTAGCTTTGGAGATACCCCTTGAGGTTTAGGCGGACTTGAAGGGTGGTGGTGGAGAGGAATGGATGATTGCAGCAGGGTGAAGTGGCTATCATTCATGTCCTCTAGAAGAGCTAAGCAAAATGAAGGCAATAGAGCAGCTCACATCATTAGTCAAGCCATTGTGTAACTATCTATAGTGTTAGGATCAAAATGGAGTACTGGAAGGCCCCGCTTCTGTGGGGTGGGGCCTTGCCTAAGGAGTATCCTAAGCAATCTAAGGTAATTACAAGTAGTGATAAAGATGGGATCAGTACATGAAGAGAATTCGTTAGTAAATTGGATTAGAGTATCATACAAGTTTTCTGATGTGAAGATGAGGGCATTTTCATATGTAGTACAATGAGGATTATAGATTATAGGGAAGTCATAGCGGCCATGGACACTGGAGTCAAAATCCACTCGCACCCTTCGAGAGTAGGGCATAAAGGTTGGGTCGTTCTGCTTGAAGGGTTAAGTGTTGCAAAATGCCACCCAGATGTCCATGTTGGTGTCGCAGACCCTTCTTCTCCATGTAGGTTGGCATTCGTAGCTAGGCATAGACCTCGACACTTCAAAAACTTTATCTTGCCAAAATTTAGCACCTTCAATGGCCCATAATGTGGGGTTTCACGCTCTCTCATCCAGCCACTTCTACCCAAGCCTGCCTCCGATGTTAATCACCTCCTCCACCACCTTGATGGGTAAAACCCTACGCAGGGCGGTGGGGCATTAGAAGTTAAGGTCAAAGGGACTCCTAGCCACTTCTGCCCAAGCTTGCCTCTGATGTTAATCACCTCCTCCACCACCTTGATGGGTAAAACCCTATGCAGGGCAATGGGGAATTAGAAGTTAAGGTCAAAGGGACTCCTAGCTGTTTCTTGCCTCTCCCAGATCACAAGGTCGGCATGGAAGTTTGCTGGGGTGTCATCCTCACACCCTCACTCCCCTAGCATTCCATTTTCTCCTTATCTCCTCCACCATTTATTTCCTTCTTTCTCTCAGTGCCACCTTTCTTTCTTGCGAAGGTGTCTACATGTTTGCTGCTCTTCAGGCCTCAGGGAAGGAGGAGATGGGACAAGCTCTTCTTCATGTGGTCCCACTTCAAAGTTCACATCCACCTCCCTCTGCCAGCTTGGCTCTTGCTGCTCTTCTTCGAGAAACCCGAGTGTGACCACCTCCTATGAGGTTAGGCCTGCCAATAGGAGATAATGGCATTGTTCTTCCAAGCTTGGGCCAACTCCACTAGGTTATGGCAGCATCTACAGTCCGCAGCCTTCAGTGCCCTACAAGCCATCCCTAGTTTCTTTTTTATTGCCTCCATGGACTCTCCCTCCTTTTCCTAGGTAACATCCAATAGGGTTTCTAGGAATGCGCATTGTTGGGTGTGGAAGCTCACTTGGGCGGCCTCCACTCTACTTTCAGTGAGTATTCTTTTCTTTTTCAGCTTGAGCAAGGCGGCATGCCAAGGCTTTGATCCTTTTTTCGTTCTGATTGGCGCATTCCTCTACCCTCTTATTCATAACTTCAAGGCTTTCCCCTTGCCTCTAGCCTAGCACTGTCAGCCTTCATTCTTGATCTTCCAATTCTGTCCTTAGCTTTTGCTTCTCTTCCTGTGTTGAGGTAACCTCTTGAGTTAGTTTCTCCACCTCTCTTTCATACCTGCGAGCGCTTTCCTCCCTCAACTCATCCAACTCTTCTATGGCTTTAGTGAGTTTCTCCATTTGAGCTTACATGCCTTTGTAGAGTGCCACAATCTCTTCATTGTGCTACTGTAGGCATCGTGTGGCCTTGGTCTCTCCTTTCAAGAGCACCTACCATTCAGCTTCTATCTCGTCCTTAGCTTGTAGCTACTCTTTCAGCTCATTGACTTCCCCTTGGGCCATGGCCATTTAGTGTGTTATTTCCAACTAGAAAGCCACCATGGCCTCCTTTTCAGCTTCAAGCTCTGCTACCGCGGTCCCCTTCTCCTCCTTGGCTCTCTCTACTTGAGAGAGGAGCTCTTTAATGTACTCATTGTATTCTTTGGGCAGCCTCTTTGTTGTGGGGATGGAGGTTGTAGAGCCTGCCACCTTTTGCCTCTTAGGGTCTTGCCTCGACTCAGTGTTTGCCCGTAGTTGGCCTTTTGGTTCCTACCAAGGGGGTTCCTTCTCCTGCTCCTTGGCTCATTTCTTTATTCACAAAGTATTGGACCCAAGCCATTATGTTGTTGGCATCCACCTAGGTCGTACAACTGGGAGTAGAGATGGCGGCGGTGATGGTGGGCATCAGAAGGGTGGATATGGGGGTGATTGGGGCCTTGCCCTTGCCTTCTTGCATTGCACGTGGCACAAACTCAGGCACATAGGCGCTTGAGTTCGGTCCTCCGTCTCTGATGGGGCTCGCAGGTTCTGGCTCATCATGCTAAGACTGCTACTTAATGGACCTACGCATGGCGAGAGCCATGTCTTTATCCTCTTTTTTTCTTAGCTCCTCCTCCTCCTCTTCCTGCTTTCTCTTCCTTTCCTCCTCGACCTTTCTAGCACTACAAGATATAGGCCTTATATTGACGTTTAAAGCGAAGAAAATGCAAATAACAAAATTTGCCCCTGTCGTCGCAAAAAGCGTCGTTATTGGCGATGCCATAGAATAGTCGATATCATCGTCACTATCAGCGTCGGTATTGGCGTTGGTATCAGCATCGCAACTGACACCAATACCAACGCCGATAGCGACTGTTTGCGACGTATATAACGATGCCAATAATGATGTGAGCAGTAAAATTTGCGACACTAATAGCGACAGTAACAGGAAAAAAAAAATTTGTGGTAGGGCAGTGTGTGCTTTATGAGAGCCATACAAAATAGTTTCTGCACTACTGTGTACAATGCGCTTGCAAACAAAAACAATTTATACTGAAATCATAAAACTGATACATGAAATAAATACATGATCGCATAATAAGCGATTGGTACAATCATGACATGATATCACTAATACATAGAAAATTTCTACATAGATCAGACGACTCAAAAATAAAGGTGTGTGAGCTCCAGGGATCCAAGGGCGAGCTACATATCCTCGTCCCCTGAAAGCTCATCCCACCACAAAGGAGCATCGAACGAACTCTACAAAAAAAGAAATAACACATCAGTCCACCATACAATAATGCATTCAAATATCTCATGGTAACTACGGACAAGAAAGATGAGTGACTCACAAGGCCACCGCGTCTATACAATCGGTCGATCAATGAAGTGAGACCATGCCTCTCTACATATCGAGTCTCAAGGCCAGTCGGTAATGGAGTGCTGCAAAGAAAACAAAATGCTAACTGTTAGAAACATGATTGTCAGTACAAAGAATATTTCAAAAAAATAAATAAGCAAAATAAAAGAAAAACTTACAAAGTCCTCCAAATATGTCCTGTGGCCGCCACTCCCAAGATGATGGACCACTCCAGTCTCGAGTCGTGCCCTCACCGCCTCGCACTGCTGACTCCAACGTCCTGGAGAATCTATAGCCTCCTCCCTCAGTTGGCGCCAGTCGTTTGCATCTAACCACTTGGGCTTTACAGCTCCACTCTTGATTGCCTTGCGTGCGTCGGATCGTCTATGTGACATGTATGCACACATGCAATCCATCATCCATCCCATAGAGAATCTATCTACTGAGGCTAGCACTGGAAACTCCTTGTGCAAGGATGCTACTATGTAGTCCTTGCTTCCCTCCAGTATGCTCTTCCAATGATCCAAGACGTTGTGCCGAAAAACTTGTTGGCACAACTCTCTCATGCGAGCCATCACCCTCCTCCCCTCATCATTCATGATGATGGCTCCTGACCTACTATCGACTAGATATCCACAACCCCCTGGAGTCTGCCTAAGATGGGTCCTCTCCCATCTACGTCCATGCTCCTGGGCATATCCAAGAGACCCCTGTGCATCTGGTGTACCGACTGGAGTAATATCTCTCGGAGTGGCACCCACAGGGGTGCCACCTGCTGGCGGCTGAGCAAAAGCCAAAGTAACTGGAGTAGACGTCCCCACAGGTGTGACAAATCCCTGAGGTGACACAACTCCAGCTGAATGATGAGATGGAGACATCGCATCTGTGCCTCCACAGCATCCACCTGAGCCTGAGCCACTCTCCCTGGAAGGGCCACGAGAGCGAGGAGTCACACCTGTATCCCGTGTCGATCGCGGGCTCACTGCCTCTGTATCTCTGCAGCATCCCTCTGATCCCGATACACTCCCTCCCTCTGGCCCAAGTCGTGAGCCTCGAGCTCATCTGCTCGAAGCCGAAGCATCCGATTGCGCTGAAGTAGATCTAGCAGAGTGCTCTGACGAAGATCGAGACAGCTCCTGGTCTGCCATCTCTCTGAATCTCGCAACCTAGTCTGGAGACATGCATGTGAAGATGTCCTGTAACTTCTCATCGCTCATCCCTCGACTCATCCTGAAAATATCACCTGCACAGATAAAAAATGATGTTAGAATAATCAATTTAAATCATACAAAGCACAGTAATATAAATCATTTTAAAAAATCTCACTTAAAATTCATATCTTATGTACCCTTATAAGCGATTGGTCAATGAATTGAGTAAGTGGATGCTCCAAGTATGAAGTATCCTATGGTCCCATGTTAATCTCCTGACACAAATCCGCATACACTGGAAGGTCAGTAGACATGTCACCACAAAATAATGAGTCCACCTCGCTCTCAAAGAATTCTTGGACTCCTATATTTCCATCATTATTAGCTGATGCTAGCTCCAAGCTTTCGACGGCCTCCACTCCTTTGCAAATATCGGCCCCTCTATTTGCATATTATCTTCATCTATGCTCGGAATATCGCTTTGATCATATACTCTCGCACTTCGGGGAGTTGAAGGTATAACATACCACCATCGAGGTTGTCGAGGGTTTGGATAGAAGATTACCTGTTCAAAACACGTACAAGAGAGTTCAAACCATTGTGACATAAACCATGCCGTAATGCAATTAGCAAGAAAATGAGTTCATGCACCTGTTCACAATGGGCCGGCAACACAAAGGTGTCACGCAAATCCATCCATTTTTTTTCGAAATCTATTTTGATAAATCCAGATGGACCTTGTCGAACTGTTGCTCCAGCTCCTCTAAGTACCACTTTGAACCACTGCACATCGAATAGTATCATGGAGAAGCTACGATAATCCACCGTAACAATACTTTGCAAGTTCCCAAAATACTCTGGTTCCACCGTTGGTAGCCATTATGAAATATGCACTAGCGCCTCAGACACCAACCAATCTTCGGCCATGCTACCTTCTGGCTGAGCTCATTGTCGCACAAAGCCTTTCAGGGTTTTCATGAAGCACTCCAAGAAGAACATCCATCACGTATGGACAGGTCCAACAATCTCCACTTCATCTACAAGATGCACAAGAAGGTGGATTTGTATCGTGAGCATGCTGGTGGGCAGGTATTTCTCAAAGAGATAGACCGTCTCCACTACTCCCCGCCTCACGAATTCAATAGAGGACATCTTAATCTCCTTTTGTGAGATCCATTGCACCAAAGTCGACAACCTGTAAATGGCCCCGAGTATTTCTGGAGTAAGACATCCTGCGATCGCGATCGGTAGTACAAACTGCCACGAATGAGAAAGCATTATGAATAATGGCTACATTCCAAATAGCAAAATGCCCACGCTAATTACAATCCATTCTAGTACAAACCTGACATATCTTATGCCAATCATGGGATTTTAGCCCTGATAATTGGTCGTCTTTAGAAAATGCGGACCTGAGAGAACGCATCATACCCATCGGAGTGCGGATAGACTTGATTACTTGCTTCACAATGCGCTCTTCTTTAGTGGAGAAAACCCAAGGAGCACGAGGAAGCTGCACGTGACCATCAGCATCGACTACGGCCAAAGTGTCTCCATCTTACCTACCTCCTTCAAATCCATTCGTGCCCCTATAGTGTCTCTCTTTCCTGTGATGTGGTCCCATAACAAGCTACCCACATTCTTGAAAATATGCATGGGATGCAACAAGTGGTTGACCTGTAAGTGGGTCCAATATGCGATGGGACCTGAAATGGGCTGGCACTGGCTATAGCACTAGCTGGACCTCATGCTCATGACACACAAACACCCTCTCGACCTCGCGGACCAGGAGTGTCAATCCAATGCTAAAGGACAAACTGCTCTAAAGCTTAATTCATGCATTTATAGTTTATAGTCCAATGTTTCCCTTAAACTCCTCAAAGGGAGAACCCTTACACATTGGCAATGCCACGATCACACACATATGGAGGCAACCTCACTGACCAATAGTCGAAGCCCCACTGCAGCTCTCCTACATCGCAGGGATTGGCCCTTTGATGCGTTGTTGAACATATAACACAAACGAGCACAAACTCCTCTCTTTTATATTTCTCGTATTTCCAGGAGATATACCATACTTCCTCACTTAACAGTCCCTTAGGAAACCGACCCCCTATCCTATGCCAAGGGATAACCTCACACTCTCAATCGTGGGTCAAAGTCCTAAGAAAACAATTGCTATGCAGTCCAAGAGATTTTCCTTTGATACCATGAACCATGCATAATGCATAATGTGAATGGTTTAGTGCACAAACATAAGAAAATCAGCATCGTGCATCGTGCAAAACCAATCTTTCCATAATTTCCATACTAACGTTTATGTATTGAAACGAGGAGAGACACCGAACCGAGCCTTATGCTCATGCTGCCTTTTCCTTTATTTTAAAACAACATCCTATAGGCATAATACAACACATAAATCAAATTTTAAATTGTATTTTGACACTCAAACTCCCCTCTCACCCTATCATTTAATGTTTTGCATTCATTGATAAGTGTAAGAGTCATTTAATGTGTATTTCTTTGTAGAGAAAGCAATAAATACAGATAAAAACATAGAAATGAGGGTAAACCGAGGCCAACCTCGTGCTCTACCTTCATTATACATTGCACAAACACTTATGTAATTTTTTGGAATTTTCTTTTTATTGTTTCCTAATTTTTCCCCATTTAAAATCTATTTTTCACCATTTTTTAGTATTTTTATCTATTTTCTTCAATAAAAATTGACTAGAAATTGAAATTGATTGTGGACTATGGCCCTTAGGTTCTTTGACAGCAAAATTTTAGGTTTTATTGATGTTATGTCTCATATTTTCCCTTTATTTTGCAAAAAACCCCCATTTTACCCCTTAAACGCATGTTTTACAGGTTTTATACCATTAGTTTTAGCCATATCACTTATGATTTTCTAGTTTTCAGAGCACAAACTGATAAAAGTCATAGAAAACATCATCATGATGCATAATCAGCCCATATGAACAAAGTTTCATAAAGCAAATAGCATAAAGAGATCATTTTTCTTTGTAAAAATAGCATTACCGCTTATTTTCGGGTTTCGATTTCTTGTTCTTGGTTGCATGACTGATTTCCAGCATGCATTTAATGCTCAGCATCTTCAAGATCAGCACTCTTCATGTCTTCACCCACCCTCCGGAAGCAATCCGGTCTCATCCGGACCAACTTTCCTTCATCATTCTTCATTTTCCTCTTTCACACAAGAATAGCCCCTTAAGGGAGAGAGAGGGAGGAGAGAGAAAGACTAAAATCAAAGTTCTTCATCCAGGCCATCATTGTGCGAGCGAAGGGCGGTAAAATGATCAGCATATAGGAGGGAATCAAGGGCCAATGTCGATCAAGGGGGTTGCATTGAGGCTGCATGATCCATCTCCCAAGATTGGGCGCAAATTTCGGTGCCTTCCTGGCATCACGTCTCCTTCTTCTTGATCATGATTTTTTCATCCACATTTCATGTGGCATAAAATTTGGGCCCCAAAGGTCATGCACACTTTGGCCAAAAATAAGTCCACCTCTTCGCATCTTGACCGTTTGTTGGCCATTTCCCCGTCCAAGCTCCAAATCGAGTGCTGTAAATTTCTGTGCTTCCAGCTTGACGTCCCGCATTGGCTGGCAACTCCTGACAACCCTCATGGCAATCCAAAAAATTATCAAAAATCAAAAAGTGTCACTCGGACGCCTTTTAAGAGTCGTATTTCACTTGCTGCTTAAAATCGTCCTAGCTGGAGCCGCCACCTTCGCCGTTGAATATTTTTCTCCTAAATTACAGATTTTTTGGCAAATTTTAGGCACATCCCAAGCTCAAAACTCCGCTCTCATTGGCGACCATGGGATAGGGTGACTCAGCGCGTCGAATCCCACAATAGATCTGCACAAAAAAACCAAAGGAAGCATGAAGCAGATACAAAATAGATACACACATCACAGTGCTCACCCTACCCCCTGACAAAACCGAGGCATGACATCCACAAGGAGTAGGCTTAGCATAATCTGATAAAAGGTCCGAAGCTAGTCACTAACCGACTGCTCCAGCATGGCAAAACTAAAAAGAACTATCAAAGAGGTTGCCCGAAGTGGTGGTCTGAACTACCTACCTAACTAAGGACAACAGAACCAGGAGCTCCTACTAGGCAAGGATTCCTATAGCCTGATCAAGAAGTATTTTCTTTTAGCACATTTCTTCTTTTAGGTTTTTATTCTTCCATACTCGGGCATGTAAAATGGTAAGGAGCTGAGCGTAGTGACCCAAGGAGAACAGGGCATCGGCCTCAGGTCCTGTCTCGGTACCCAAGAACCTACCAAGCCCTCACAAGGTGACACTTAATCCTTTTCTGATGCTCACTTTTATTTTCACTCCAACCTTCCTTAATTTCTTCTTTTCTAGCAAGATGCCACCCCTAGGAAGACAAGGCATCGGCCCCAAGTCTGACTCGTCCCCAGGAACCTACCAAGCCTTCACAAGGCGATGATCAACTACTGATAGATTTTTTCCTGTCTTTCCTTTTCTACTTTGATAGGGGTTAGAACCCCTTTTTGCACCCCTTCGTATATATTTATTTTCTTTTAGATATTCAGGGTTTCTTTTCATCATCATTATTTTCTTCTGGCAGGCTTCTCTAACTACCTCACAACTAACAAGAACTCTTAGAACGGCTGCTAGCAGGCTGGTAGAACAGGGTCTCTAGAACTCCCTTCTAAAACAGGTATTTTGATGCTTGACAACGTCTTTACAGGAGGCAACAACTACTCAGACCTCCCTCAAACATACTGAACCTAAACCTGGGACTTCATGCCTTGGACGCCGGTCCCCAACAAGAAAAGAAAAATCCCCCAACAAGTAAACAGACACATAAAGCATAAAAACCACGGTACTCATAAAGGAGAGATATCACCTGGATAGGGCCACGAGAAGCTTCCGCCCAACAAAGGCTCCTTCCAAGCTCTTCTTCCAAACCTGTCTAGCACAAAACTAAAACAAGAAACCATTAACCGTACCTGCACTAAACAAACAACTGGCTCTCTTGGCCTAATGAAATAAAACACTCAAAACCTCGCAACACTAGCCCTCTTGGCCTAACAAGATCAAACAGAATAAGGCCTACACATCCCTCCCCGAAATAACATAGATATACAATAATAGACTCTTTTCCAAGGAGGAAAAATAAGACTCACAACCCTAAACTAAATGCATAAGGTTATGACCCATCCCTCCTGCATATATACAAAGAGGCATACGCATAACATGTTGTCTAATCAACCTATGGGTCGAGGATAATAATGGTAGATTGGTCTCGGCTACTTTTTGCATCACCCATATCAACCATCGTCTGCCATATATTGCATGCTCTGATAACATTCCCCACAAGCGACCGGGTCCTGTTTCATCATTGATAACAATATCCAAACTATGACCACAATTAAAGAAAAGGTATTCCTCATAAGCAAGATTTGCCAATGAATTCGCAAACTAATTCCAATAACGTGGAATCATCTGAAAAGACACTCTCTCAAACTCCTCAAGTAGGGTCACCACAGTTCAATGATACATACAAAGAATGGGATTCCGCACTGTGTATGTCCCATCTAGCTGATTCAGGATCAACTGGGAATCCCCTTTTACTAACAACTGACGAATACCACCTTGCTTGGAAATATGCAGTCCCATAATCAAGGCTTTATACTTCACCATATTATTAGTGAATCCTACCCCGAGGTAAGTAGCTAACTTCATCGTAACTCTACGTCGGGGATCTCGGATTACTACTCCAACACTCCCTTTTTTATTAGGGCCCCTGGACGCTCCATCAAAACATAATGTGTACGTCCACAATGGGTTTACATAGCCTGCCATCACGAACTCCTCTATTCGTAATTATGATAATCAAAGTTTAGCATGTTTAGAGGGTGAACTGATGGCTCCATCCCACCTTCATTGAACTCAACAAGGATACTCGTCCAACAGTCATAAGCAGTGATGGTAGAAGACTTTGATCTCCCACACAAAGGTTCCGTCTTCTTGCTCAATCACTTTGTATCCTTTACTCCACCAGATAAGTTTCCCCTGATGGTATCTCTGCTCCAGATATGGGTGCTCCAAATAAGGAATTAACCGACCCATCAACCAGCTTTAAGCTCTTTTGCAGGTCTCAAATCATCCCCAGCACGGACCTGCAATGCATTTTCTTTGTATTAGCATACTTAGAAATAATAAGGTTTAATCTTATTAAGATTAACCTTATTTTTAAACTCTATTCTCCCTGTAGATTAGCTAATAGAAACACCACATTGGGAAATATGAGAATTTCCCATAAGTTTGGGACGCATGGTCAAATCTTTGGATATGTCATAACTTGAACACTATAACTTCAAATTGAGTGCTCTATAGCTCAATAGATTCCATTTTTCAAGTGCTTTCCAATGATATGTCATATCATATGGTTTTGAGAAACTTCTGGACATGTTATCCAGGTGCCACCTTTTTAGTATTCAAAAAATGGGAATTGGAGATTCCCAAACTCACGAATATTGTGTTTAGAGCCGTAGACCTATTTTTCCCTAACCTGACAATCTTGTAGGGGCCATCCCATTTAGGTTCCAACTTCCTTGGAAACAGCTCCCTACGCGCATCGTAATAGAGGACTAATTGCAACTGCTCCATCCGACGTTTAGCTACCTCCTGGTGTAATAAGCTCTGCAACTTCAGTTCATCCAGATGGGCTAAGGTTGTGAAACGTTCAAAAAGGGAATCCTCATCTCTCAAAGAGTGGTTAATTGCAAACCGTATGGTTGGCAACTCAATCTCGAGGGGTAACACACACTCTTCCCCATAAACCAATTTAAATAGAGTATGGCCGGTAGCTCGCTTGAACATGGTATTATATGCCCATACTGCCACATACAACTTCTTGTCCCAATCTCGTTTCTTCTCAGAGACTATTTTAGACAAGATCCCCACAAGCTACTTATTAGTACTTTCGACTTGTCCGTTTGCTTGCGGATTATAAGGGGTTGTTTTATTATGCTTGATTTTCCAAGCTGCAGTCAAGCTTTTGATCACTTTGTTCAAAAAACGGGTCCCACGGTCCGACATTAATTCTTTTGGTGGACTGAAATGGCAGATAATCTGCTCTAAAAGGAAACTTGCAGTCTCTTTTGCATTGTCCTGCCTCATCGCCCGCGCTTCTGACCATTTTGTGAAATAATCAGTTGCTACTATAATATACCTCTTCTGGGTAGTAGACAACGGGGTAATAGAACCCAGAAAATCAATGCCCCACTTCTCAAATGGAAGGGTAGCCATGATAGGCGTAAGTGGACATTTCCTATTCTCCCTACTGTCATGCCTTTGACAGGTATCACATCTCTTAACATACTCAAAGGAATCTTGAAAGATGGACAACCACCAATATCCAGCTCGTAAAGTTTTCTGTGCCGTCAACCATCCAGCGAAGTGCCCTCCACAGGCAGAGTCATGACACTCCTCCAAGATAAAAGGAACCTTGTCAAATATCACACATCAATGGTAGATATCATCAACACCCTGCCGATATAGTGTCCCTGCGATCAAAGAAAACTTCAAAGCATGTTGTTTAATTTTCCTCTTTTCAGACTTTGATAGACCAGCTCCAGTCTCTCCTATTGATAGATAATGTGTAATAGCAGCATACCAAGATGGGATAGAAGCTGTATCAATTTTAAACATTTCTTCAATATCACTTCCTTCAGCCAAAGTCTATTTCGGCTCCCCGAAATCTACAAGGCATTCCACAATTCCGTGCAACCTCGGTGGCTTACTCTTAATTTTATAATCGAACTCCTGCAAAGTGATTAACCACTTTGCCAACCAATCAGGCGGTTGTAACTTGTTCATAAGAAATCTCAGCCCTTCCGCCTTCATATAGAACACTACCTTTTCATAGAGGATGTAGTGCCTGAATTTCTTAGTCCCAAAGACCATCGCAAGACAAAATTTCTCCATGTAGGTATAATTGATCTCTGAAATGCCCAATTTTCGACTAGCAAAAGCTATCGGATGATACCACTTTTCCTCCCAAATTTGGGCTAAACAGCAGCTTATACTATGCATGGTGGCTGCTGAAAATATATAGAACGTCTCACCTCTTTTAGGTGCTTTTAAAATGGGTGCTTTTACTAGCTCCTGTTTCACATCCTCGAAAGCTACCTTACAAGGGTCGCTCCATTCAAATGAACAGCTAAAGGATAATAAATTCGTTAATGGCAATGTTCTTTCTGCCAAGGCATTTATAAACCTCCAATAGTATCCTATTGACAGAAAGCTATGAACCTCTTTCTGAGTGCGTGGTGGACTCATAGCAACTATGACCTTGATCTTTTCAGGGTCAGTTGTGATCCCTACTGAACTGACCACATGACCTAACAATAGCCCATAAGGCACTCCAAAGACACACTTCCGTGGGTTAAGAGCGATGCAAATTTGTCTGCAGCGCTCAAAGCACTTTCTTAAAATAATCAACATCCTTTACCTTACAATGACTGCCCCCAGATCATCAATAAATACTTTCAACCCATCTGGGGAGATGTCACCAAAAGTCTTGTCTGCTGTTCATTGCCATGATCCAGGTGCATTGCACAAACCAAAGGCCATCACATGGTACACAAAAGTACCAAAGAGAGTAATAAAGGTCATTTTCAACTTGTTCTCTTCTGCAATTGCCATCTGGTTATATCCGGCAAAGCAATCCATGAATGAATATATTTCCCTACCCACTAATTGGTCCAAAATCTGGTCAATAAATGGCAACGGGTAGTAATCCTTAACCGTCTGCTTATTCAGATCTCTAAAATCTACACATAGTAGGATCTGGTTGTTTTTCTTCTTCCTGATAACAACTGGTGAACACCATTCTGTGTGTTGTACAGGAAATATTAAACCAACTTTCCTTAGCTTTTGTAACTCCTCAAACAACCCGTCCCTCAATTCAAAAGGCATACGCCTTACCTTCTGATGAACAGGACGACTGTCTTCTTTTACAGGAATAGTATGAACAGCCAGGTTGGGAGGAATGCCTCTCAGCTCATCATAACTCCAAGCAAAGATGTCGCGGAATTCTTGAATCAAGGACACATAGTCCTCCCTTTCTGCTGAACTGAGCATGGAACCTAATTTAATTGGCCACAAATCATTTGACGTGCCAAGGTCCAACTCAATCACATCCTCGTCTCTTATCCTATCTTGTGGCTCTATCGGCTCATTTAGAGTTATCTGATAGATATCCTTTATAGTGGACCTCTCTTTAGATTCATCACTGGATGATGTCTCACTACCAGATGGATCGTCTGCTATCTCTAATTCAGTAGAAGATAAAGGAGCTCTCTCACTTTGAGGAGACTCTAGGTAAGCATCGACTATCACTCAGTTAGCACCTCTACCTAGAACCACTCGACTGGCGGGTATATCAACTTGACAGTCTGTTCGTAAGATCCAAGGCCTACCTAGCAAAACTCGATAGCTAGGACGTCCTGCAAATCTGATCACCCTAAAATCCAAGAAGCATTCTACACTTGCCACTGTAACATGGACCTACCTTGTGGTTGTCTCAAACTATCATCAGCCATTCTGAGAAGGGTGGAGCTGTCTTTTTGGATGCCTAGACCCAACCTCTCCATCAACTCTGAACTCATGATATTGACGGAGGATCCAGTGTCTACAATAGCATGTTCCACCAATATTCCATCCACATAAGCTAGAACCCTAGGGCAGTTCTTTACAGCATGGTCAAACCAATCTTCCCCTACTCGTGCTATGCCCAAGGGTTCTACAATATACCCAATATGCAGGATCTTCTTAAATTCCTTGCGTACTCCTGGAGATAATTTGATCAACTGTAGAAGGTTTATGTCTGGTTTAACTTCGCAAAGAGAACTTGCTAAATCAAAGTCATGATAGGTAGCCAAAGCTCTCTTTTCTTGTCAAACCATCCTCTCTTTTGGTCTTTGGACCGGTTTGGGTGCTTCTTTCTTAGCTCTTGCCTTCTTTCTTGGCACTTCCTCATCCTTCTTAGGGTCATCTTTTCTGTCAAAAACCGGCCTTAGCGGTCCCCCTTCCATACTAGGATTCTGGACTTGCGTCCCCTTATCCCCTTGTTTAGGGTTTCCCTCGACCGGTTTTTCATTATCTTTGTCAACCTCTTTAGCCTTTTGGCCTCTTGTCATGGCTCTTAAGTTAGAGGTTTCAGTATCATTGACTCGTACAGCCTCAATAAGGCTGACTCCATTGCCTTGTGGCAACTCTTCTACAGTTGTTTTTCCCCTCTATAATATTTGTCTTGGTGCATCATTCTGTTGCAAGTTATTTCCTTGCGCTCTATGATTGACTGGGCCCGACTGTTTACTCCCTTGTTGGAGGGAACTAATCTTACTCCAACAGGTAGCAGCTAAATGGCTTGACTTCCTACAAATATCGCATTTAACATTTGGACAGTTTCTAGGGAATTGCTGTCCACCACACCACTTACAACTGAATCTTGAGGGTCCACCCTCTTCAAGGCATCGACTCCCTATCAAATTCTGTTGCTTCTTCAAGAAATTAACGTCGACAGCTATTTGCTGATATTGTTCAAAAATCATCTTGGTATAATGCTTTATCATATCCTTAACTTCGCCAAGGACATTAGATGCACTCGACTCGTAGCCTCGGTCGTCGACCCGTCGTTCCATTGGCCTAACAATTTGATTTGGTATTGGTTGTTGACTCACATGAACAACATTAGAATTCGAAACTTGGCCTCCAACATTTGGTGGAGCCAATTGACTTGCCATAGGCATAGTCACACTGGGAGGAGTTGGCAGCAAGGGTACATTCTGAACCATACTCCCTCTTCCATTAGGGTTAGTCATAGGCATCCCTTGACTTCCATTTGTCAATAGATTGCCTCCACGTACTAAACCCGCATTAACATTCATTCGAGAGGAGTAGGCCATTTGTAATCGTGCTTCTACTCCCTCTGCCCGCGTAATAGCGGTGTCTATATCTGCCAAGGCCACATTGCTCAATTATACTTGGATATTAAAATCCAACCCATGCAAAAAGTATTGCAATTGGGCAACCGGCGGAATGTGAATGTAAGTTTGTAACTTATGAAACACTTCCTTAAGCTTCTTGGCATATGCTTTCACATTCTCATGAGGGTCTTGGCGTATTACATTCAAGACACGCAATCAATATTGGCCACCTCTTTCAGGGGCATATTCTCCTCAGAAACATGCATAGAATTGATCAATTGTGGTTATGGTCCCAGACTCTATGCTGTGATACCATACCGCAGCCCTTTCTTTTAACGTCATGTTAAAGAACATCATGAGATGTCCCTTGTCTTGGATGCGATAATTGAACATCAATATTTGGAATTCACAAATGTGAAATTCCACATCCTCTTCTGCTAACCCATTAAAAATGGGCAAAGGAACTCCTAAAGTTGGTAAATCCGGTGTCCCTGTAGAAATTGCAATAGGTTGTGCCATGGTGACAGTCGGATTAGCAATGGGAGTTTGAACTGTCGGAATCACACCCCCACTTGAGGTGGGTAGACTTGGTGGAGGAGAGGAAGAACTTACGCTTCCTCCTGCACCTAACAGACTATGTGGAGCAGTTGGGTGACTAAGACCACTGCCTCTTATACATATCGGGCTACTCCTTTGAGGATAATAACGACTTACAATCTCTAACCGCCGTCTAGCCCTCTCAGCACGTTCTGCTTTTTGGATTTCCGCTTGACGGTCCTTGTCACAGGACATAAACCAATTTCCTTTTGGTCCCTACAAACCCTAGATTCGAAAACCACCACTTATAGGCGGCTCCTGGCAGACACACCACTGATGGGACCTGAAATGGGCCGGCACTGGATATAGCACTAGCCGGACCTCATGCTCATGACACACAAACACCCTCTCGGCCTCGCGGACCAAGAGCGTCAATCCAATGCTAAAGGACAAACTGCCCTAAAGCTTAATTCATGCGTTTATAGTTTATAGTCCAACGTTTCCCTTAAACTCCTCAAAGGGAGAACCCTTACACATTGGCAATGCCACGATCACACACATATGGAGGCAACCTCACCGACCAATAGTCGGAGCCCCACTGCAGCTCTCCTACATCGCAGGGATTGGCCCTTTGATGCGCTATTGAACATATAACACAAACGAGCACAAACTCCTCTCTTTTATATTTCTCGTATTTCCAAGAGATATACCATACTTCCTCACTTAACAGTCCCTTAGGAAACCGACCCCCTATCCTACGGCAAGGGATAACCTCACACTCTCAATTGTGGGTCAAAGTCCTAAGAAAACAATTGCTATGCAGTCCAAGAGATTTTCCTTTGATACCATGAACCATGCATAATGCATAATGTGAATGGTTTAGTGCACAAACATAAGAAAATCAGCATTTTGCATCGTGCAAAACCAATCTTTCCATGATTTCCATACTAATGTTTATGTATTGAAACGAGGAGAGACACCGAGCCTTACGCTCATGCTGCCTTTTCCTTTATTTTAAAACAACGTCCTATAGGCATAAAGTAACACATAAATCAGATTTTAAATTGTATTTTGACGCTCAAACTCCCCTCTCACCCTACCGTTTAATGTTTTGCATTCGTTGATAAGTGTAAGAGTCATTTTATGTGTATTTCTTTGCAGAGAAAGCGGTAAATACGGATAAAAACATAGAAATGAGGATAAACTGAGGCCAACATCATGCTCTAACTTCATTATACATTGCACAAACACTTATGTAATTTTTTGGAATTTTCTTTTTATCGTTTCCTAATTTTTTCCCATTTAAAATCCATTTTCCACCATTGTTTGGTATTTTTCCTCTATTTTCTTCAATAAAAAATGACTAGAAATTGAAATTGATTGTGGGTTGTGGCCCTTAGGTTCTTTGATAGCAAAATTTCAGGTTTTATTGATGTTATGTCTCATATTTTCCCTTTATTTTGCAAAAAACTCCCATTTTATCCCTTGAACGCGTGTTTTATGGGTTTTATACCATTAGTTTCAGCCGTATCACTTATAATTTTCTGGTTTTCAAAGCATAAACTGATAAAAATCATAGCAAACATCATCATGATGCATAATCAGCCCATATGAACAAGGTTTCATAAAGCAAATAGCATAAAGAGATCATTTTTCTTTGTAAAAATAGCATTACCGCTTATTTTCGGGTTTCGGTTTCTTATTCTTGGTTGCAGGAGTGATTTCTAGCATACATTTAATGCTCAGCATCTTCAAGATCAGCACTCTTCATGTCGTCACCCACCCGGAAGCAATCCGGTCTCATTCGGACCAGCTTTCCTTCACCATTCTTCATTTTCCTCTTTCACACAAGAACAGCCCCTTAAGGAAGAGAGAGGGAGGAGAGAGAAAGACTAAAATCAGAGTTCTTCATCCAGGCCATCATTGCGCGAGCGAAGGGTGGCGAAATGATCAGCATACAGGAGGGAATCAAGGGCCAATGTCGATCAGGGGGGTTGCATTGAGGCTACATGATCCATCTCCCAAGATTGGGCACAAATTTCGGCGCCTTCCTGGCATCACGTCTCCTTCTTCTTGATCACGATTTTTTCATCCACATTTCATGTGGTATAAAATTTGGGCCCCAAAGGTCATGCACTCTTTGGCCAAAAATAAGTCCACCTCTTCGCATCGTGACCGTTTGTTGGCCATTTCCCCGTGGCCATTTCCCCGTCTGAGCTCCAAATCAAGTGCTGTAAATTTATGTGCGTCCGGCTTGATGTCCCGCATTGGCTGACAACTCCTGACAACCCGCACGATGGTCTAAAAAATTATCAAAAATCAACAAGTGTCGCTCGGGTGCCTTTTAAGAGTTGTATTTCACTTGGTGCTTAAAATCGTCCTAGCTAGAGCCACCGCCTTCATCGTTAAATATTTTTTCCCTGAATTACGAAATTTTTGGTAAATTTTAGGCACATCCCGAGCTCAAAACTCCAATCTCAATATGGCAACTCGTAGAAAACTGAGAACCGCCGCATTCCATTTGGATGTGATTCCGCGTGGACCATTTTCAGCTCGTACCAACTTGCGGCATTCATACGTGTTGGAGGTCGTCCAAGGAAACCTTCCCTAAGTTCATGATCCTCTGGCAAGAAAGCAGCGTGTCCTTAATATACCATCTTCTTAATGATTCGTGAACTTCAGGAGTCTAACTGTGGCCGGCACAATGGACATGCATGATAACCTAAGGTAACCAGACATGTTCCAATACCATGACCTAGTGAATACTTGCTTGAACGAGATAAAATATAGATATTACCAGCGAGAACGGAGGCCTGCTCACCTAAGCACTCTTTGAATCCTAGAAAGTCACGCATCGTCCACATGAGAATGGCTCGAATATTGGCTGAGCGCCGACCATCGCGCCTACTCATATCTTGCATGATGACCCCCTTCTTCCACAAAATCTTAAGCTCATCGACTAATGGACGAAGATACACGTTCATATTTTTGACTTTGTAGCGGTCGGGGACGAGCAAGCTAAGGATGAGATGTCCTTTCTGTTGAGATATCGAGCTCCACTCGTGATACGCCAGGGTGACCGTTGTGCATTTATGTCACCGACTTGTCAGTTGTTGCAGATGCGGTTGGTACACCGCTCATGAATAATAGCTAGATGACAGCTATCCTTATCTACTCTAGTTCGTGGCTCAGTTAGTATGCCACCTTAGTTAGTTGAGTTTGGTTTGAAACCCATATATAGGGTTCTTCTATTTCTTTTGTACTTGACTTCTTTTTGGCTTACACAACTAAGAAGAGAAAAATTGTTTTCAGCCTCCACCTCTGTGTGTATTCCTCCATTGTGCAAGCAAGAGAGCTACAAGTGAGACTCCTTCCTTCTCTCCCAAAATCGTGACATGGTATCAGAGCCTTGTTCATGGTAAGGAGCTCAAGAAACCAAGCCAAGCTCGCGGTGTTCTGGTAAGAGGAGCAGTGTTGCTTTCATTTTCTGTTTTGGGAGCAGATATCTGCAGGTAGCACAGCCGAAAATTGCAAGAGTGCATTGTCTCAGGTTGAGACGCCCTTCGCGGTGAAGCTAGAGGGCAGTATATGCTGTGGATTAAGGCTTTAGCCCTCGGCGACCCTGTTTTTTGATTTGAGGCCATTTTGGGGCCTGTTTTGGAGGCGGAAGTTTTCTACATGAACTCAGGAAAAGGCCCTGTTTTATGCTGTGCTACCACTGTTCTACAGGACGGTGAAAAGTTACCACAGAAATTGCATCGTATGCCTATGCGCAGAGACATTGGGAGTTACAGAATCATCCTTGTTGCCTGTTGATGCAAAATCGTCACTAGGAAGTGACTGTGGTCAAATACCACTTTCGCCAGTTTTGCAGATTTGCCCTTGTGAGGGTAAAGCTGTGTTTTTTGCAGTGACAGAATTTTTTGCAGTATTCTGTAATGGCGTCTGATTCTCTTTCACAGATTGTAACTGAAAAGCTTGACAAGAACAACTTCCAAGCATGAAAGTTTAGAATGACGAATTTCCTTATGAGAAAAGGATATTGGGAATTTGTTACAGGAAATGAAGAAGAACCAGTTCTTCCTGATGTTCCCAATCAACAGCAAATGCAGGCATTTAAAGCATGGCATGAGAGAGCCAGGAAAGTTATGTATTGGCTGTCTATCAGCATTTCAGACTCTATGATTGTGCATATTCAGGATGCAAGTACGCCAAAGGAGGCATGGGATACTTTGTCAAAAATGTATAGCACAAATACGCAAGCCAGGAAAATGCAGCTCAAGCAAGAGTTGCATAATGTGCAAATAGAAAATATGAACATCAATGACTACCACATGAAGGTGAAGAAGATTGCAGATGCACTTGCTTCCATTGGGTCACCAGTGGAAGATGATGATTTAGTTTCTGTGACCTTGAATGGTCTAGGAAAGGATTATGCACAGTTTCGGACATCCATTTCAGTTCGTGAAAGATTTTCTGATTTTGAGGAGTTGATTGCTCTTCTAATTTCTGAGGAGCAGAGAAATGGTGGTGCATCTTCTTCAGGAGGAACTTCAAAAGAAACTGTCTTCTACTCAAATGCTGGAAGAGATAGAGGCAGAGGTAGAGGAGGCCGATTTGGAGGCCGTGGTAGAAATCAGAATATGCAGCAAACTCAAGAAAACCAGTCCTATGGAGGAGGACGTGGTAACTCTAGAGGCAGGGGGAGCCAAAGAGGTCGTGGTGGATGGCAAAGAGGCCAAAATGCAAACAACAATGTTGAATGCTACTACTGTGGTAAAATGGGTCATATAGCTAAAGACTGCTATAAAAAGCAGAATGACATCATGAATGGGAAATTGCAACAAGGGAATTATGCATCTTCTAGTAGACAGGGTGATGATAGAAATGAGCATTTGTTCATGGTGCAGCACATGAATAATTCTGTGACAAGTGCAGAAGAAAGCAACAATGTATGGTATGTTGACTCAGGTGCATCAAACCACATGACAGGTCATGCAGAATGGATGGAGGATGCAAGGAAAATGGAAAAACCAGGATTTGTGGAGATTGGTGATGATACTACACATCCTATTGTGCAGATTGGAAAAATTCCTTTGTCTATGCAGGATGGAAAAAAAAATACCTGTCCATGTATTTCATGTCCCGAATATCACCAAGAATCTGGTTTCTGTTGGTCAAATGGTTGAGCAGGGCTTGCAGGTCAGATTTAATCCTCATGGATGCTTTGTTGAGGATATGAAAAATAAAGGTCGGTTGATAGCAAAAGGAAAGAAGAAGGGCAGAATGTTTACGTTTGATGCAGACATGCCTGAATTGAGTGCAGCAATGTTTGCACATGGAACCGGTGTAGTTGCAGATATTGATATCTGGCATAAACGCATTGGTCATGTTAATGTATAACGACTTAAATCAATACAAGCCCAAAATATTATTGCAGGATTGCCAAATTTCAAGGTTGCAGAAATGCATAAGGTATGTGAAGCCTGTCAGTTTGGAAAACAGGCAAGGAAACCATTTCCTAGACATGTTCAAGAAAGTAAGAAGCCATTGGAATTAATCCACTCTGATGTGTGGACTACTAAAGCTGCATCTCTTGGAGGCTGTCATTATTTTGTCAGTTTTATTGATGACTATAGCAGAAAAATTTGGGTGTATTTTATGAAAAAGAAAAGTGAAGTTTTTGGGCATTTCAAAACTCTTAAAGCTATGGTTGAAAAAGAAACATGCCTGCAAATAAAATGCCTAAGGTCAGATGGAGGGGGAGAGTACCTCTCAAATGAGTTTGCAAGGTTCCTGCAGGAGTATGGCATAAAGCAGCAATATTCATGCAGTCATACCCCACAACAAAATGGAATTGCAGAAAGGAAAAACAAGCATATTGGAGAGGTATCTCGTGCCATGCTCAATGAAAAAGACCTACCAGATTTTTATTGGACTGAAGCAGTTGCTACAGCAGTCTATATAATGAACAGGACTCCCACTGCAACAATACATGGGATGACTCCAGAGGAGAGGTATACTGGTAGGAAACCAGATATTTCTCATTTGAAAATGTTTGGTTGCATTGCCTATGTACATGTGCCAGATGAGTTGAGATCCAAGTTGGATCCAAAAACTGAGAAGTGCATCTTTATTGGTTACTCTCTGCAGCAGAAAGGGTATAGATGCTATAACCCTTCTACTCATAAGTTTACAGTGAGCAGAGATGTTGTTTTTGATGAGATGAGTAGCTGGTATAAACCAGTAAATGTGATTGATAATGTAGATGCACAAAATGGTAATGTTGCACAGAATTCACAGCAGCAATCACAAGATATTAGTGGACCTGGAGCGTCCTCTAGCAATGGTTCACATTCTTCGCCATGGATAGGTAGATTGAGATCAGGAGAATCTTCTCAAAGCAATGCAGATAGTGGTATGCAAGTATCACGAAAAGGAAAAGAGAAGGTAGATCAGCCCATGTTTGATGTGAATGCAGGCCACTTTTATGTGGATGGTGAATCCAGTGGCTCAGAACAGAGCATTGATGATGAGTTGGGTATTCCTTCTATTGTTACACCTGGAGTAAGGAAGACCAGGGATGTTTTGAGAGCATCTGGGAGTGAACCTACTTTGCGCAGGTCTACGAGAGCTAGGTATCCTGTGGATAGGCTGAAATATGATGGATTTACAGCCATTCACTATGCATATATGGTCAAAGTGATACAGGAACCAGAACCCACTTCTTTTGAGCAAGCCGTGGGAAAAGAAAAATGGGAGAAAGCCATGGATGAAGAAATGGATGCCTTGGAAGCAAATGCTACATGGGAATTGGTACCTTTGCCTAAAGGTAAGAATGCAATTGGCTGTAAGTAGATTTATAAGGTGAAGCACAATGCAGATGGTTCTGTGAATAGATACAAGGCAAGATTAGTAGTCAAGGGGTATGCACAAACATATGGCATTGATTATGAAGAAACATTCAGTCCGGTTGCAAGGATGGCAACCGTAAGAGCAGTCATTGCTATGGCTGCATCAAAGGGATGGTCTTTACATCAAATGGATGTAAAGAATGCCTTCTTGCATGGTGATTTGCAAGAAGAGGTATATATGGAGCAGCCACCAGGTTATGTGCATGTTGTTCATCCTGAGTTTGTTTGCAGGTTGAAGAAAGCATTGTATGGCTTGAAGCAAGCACCTAGAGCATGGTCTGACAAGATAGGACAATATCTTGTCACTATTGGCTTTCAGATTTCCAAGGCATACTTCTCACTTTATGTGAGAAAAACAGAGAAAGATATTATGCTACTTGTCATTTATGTTGATGATTTGATTATGACAGGTGACAATGATGAAGATATCCTTCATGTGAAAATGCTATTGAAGCAGAAGTTTGAGATGAAGGATTTGGGAGAGCTGCGTTATTTCTTGGGCATTGAGGTGATTAGATCACCAAGTGGGATACATCTCTTGCAAAGGCAGTATGGATTGGACATGCTGTCCAAATATGGGATGGCAGGCTGTAAGCCTATTTCAGTTCCTTTGGAGCAGAATGTGAAGCTGAGCGCAGATGCAGGTGAGCTTCTGGAAGACCCTACTATGTACAGACGCATAGTAGGAAGCTTGATTTATATGACTATTACCAGGCCAGATTTGAGCTATGCTGTTGGACTGGTAAGTCAGTTTATGCAGGCTCCAAGGAAACCGCATTTGGATGCGGCTAGACGCATACTCAGGTATGTGAAGTCCACATTGTAGTATGGACTATTTTATGAGATTGGGGTTCAGATACAGCTGTATGGATACACTGATGCTGATTGGGCTGGTAGTATTTCCGATAGACGATCTACCAGTGGATATGTGTTCTCTTTTGGGAGTGCTGCAGTCACTTGGAGCAGTAAGAAATAGCCTACAGTTGCCTTGTCGAGCACAGAGGCCGAGTACAGGGGTGCAGCAATGGCTGCATGTGAGGTAGCTTGGTTGCATAAGCTACTTTATGATATGCATCAGCCTACAGATGGGCCAGTTGTCATTTATTGTGACAACGTGAGTAGTATACACTTGGCAAATAACCCAGTCTATCATGCTAGAACAAAGCACATTGAGGTGCATTATCACTATGTGGGGAGAGGGTTTTACTAGGTCTTATTGATCTAGTTTATGTCAGCACAGAGGATCAGGTAGCTGACATATTTACGAAGGCATTGGGCACAGAGAAGCTGCGCAAGTTCAGAGACCTGCTTGGGGTGCAGGAATTGGAATTGAGCTTGAGGGGGAGTGTTGAGATATCGAGCTACACTCGTGATACGCCAGGGTGACCGTTGTGCATTTATGTCACCGACTTGTCAGTTGCAGATGCGGTTGGTACACCGCTCATGAATAATAGCTAGATGACAGCTATCCTTATCTACTCTAGTTCGTGGCTCAGTTAGTATGCCACCTTAGTTAGTTGAGTTTGGTTTGAAACCCATATATAGGGTTCTTCTATTTCTTTTGTACTTGACTTCTTTTTGGCTTACACAATTAAGAAGAGAAAAATTGTTTTCAGTCTCCATCTCTGTGTGTATTCCTCCATTGTGCAAGCAAGAGAGCTACAAGTGAGACTCCTTCCTTCTCTCCCAAAATCGTGACACTTTCTTCGTAGAAAGTCATAGAGGGATATTGTAGTTGACAAGGACTATAGGCCACACACTGTAAGAAGTTGAGCGTAGGCCGAATGGATTCACGCCATCCATTGCAAGATCGAGCCAAAGATTCATTGGCTCTCAGGCAACGCGTGGGAAGGTAGAGTCAATGTGGCTCCATGTGCGTGAATCCGTTGATATTCGTTGAACTCCATCCGTGGACCTATTCTGTGCATGCCATGTTGTCAAGCTCGCCATGCCGGACATACAAAACATGTGGTTTATGCGGGGGATAAGTGAAAAGTGTCTGAGAACTTTTTAAGGGATGGTTTGCCCTTGCAAGTCCTGTCGATACCTCCATAGTCTCATATTCTCCTCACAATATGCAATCATTGATACATTCATGCATGTTATTGTAGTCCATTTCAAGCTTCCGTAAAACATGTCGTGCACCATCACGAGACTCAGGCATGGTATTTGCAAGTGCCAATATATGATATTTTAATAACCTGAAAAAAAATCATAAAGCACCTTGAAAAAGCACAAATGTTTGTAATAATAGTGCCGAAAAAAAAATCAATGAAGCGTATGTACAAGGTACCTGAACAACTCGGTCACACTCGTATCGCTCCACCCGTATTTTTCTTGCACACTTAAGAGTACAAGCAGTGTCTTCAGCAGAGATACTCGGCATCCATCATATAATGGTATGGATGCTTCCTCTCTAAGCGGATCAGAAGTCTTGATATCCAAGCGCGCATATGAGGAGTTGAAAAAGGCTCTTATGACTGCAGCAATCTTGCAAGCCCCAAACTGGAACGTAACGTTCCATGTGCACATAGACGCCTCTAAGTTCACTATTGGAGCCATGCTATGCCAGCCTGGTGAGCATAACTTGGATTACCTGATGAGTTTTGCCAGCAGGCAGCTCACAGAGACCGAGATGAACTATTCCATGACGGAAAGGGAGGGTTTGGCCATGGTATTTGTGGTAAAGAAATTTAGGCATTACCTGTTGGCCACTCCCTTTGTCTTCTTTGTTGACCATCAAGCCCTATTGTATCTTGTGAACAAGCCTTGCGCTACGGGGTGCATAGCTAGATGGTTACTCCTTTTACTGGAGTTTGACTTCTCTGTGGTTGTACGCAAAGGGAAGCAGCACTACATGGCTGACCACATGTCCCACATACCCACATGAGAAGCCGCTGGACAAGGGGTGCCTAACGATTTGCCGAACGCCCATCTTTTTAACTTGTCTAGTGAGCGAGAATTATTTAAAGCGGATCTGACGCCGTATTGAGCGACCCATTGAGAAGGCCAGGTTGAAAAGACTTATCTTGAAAATCCAGCCATACCAACTTATGGCTGGCCAACTCTACAAGTTGGGACAAGACAACTTATTGCGCAGATGCATGTATGAGCAGAGATGCACGACGCATTAAATGAAGCACATGGCGGAATCGCTGGAGGACACTTTAGTGGGGACACAACACCCCGAAAGGTGCTACAATCCTAGCTATGGTGGCCCACCCTATTCCGCGATGCAGCTAAATTTGTAAAGCACTGCAATGAGTGCCAAAGAACCAAAGTGCCTGTGCAAAAGGAGAAGATGGAGTTGACCCCTGTCATAGCCCGGCAACCCTTTGAAAAATGGGGCATCGATTTTATTGGACCCATCAGTCCTGCAGCATAGTATTCCCAAGCGCGATACATCATAGTGGCGATCGACTATCTAATGAAATGGGCAGAGGCACGAGCCACGAGGAAGAAAGACGCTAGGACCACCGCAAAGTTCTTGTGGGAGCAGGCCATTTCACGATTTGGCTGTCCAATCAAACTTGTAAGCGACCAAGGCACACACTTCATTAATGAAGTGATTTCCCACTTGCTCTCTACCTTCCTAATAATTCATGGTAAGTCCTCTCCCTATTACCCTCAGGCTAATGGCCAAGCCAAATCCACAAATAAAATCCTAGTCAATGTGCTTACAAAAGTCGTGCCTACTTCGAGAAGTGACTGGGACAACAAGCTAATGGTGGCCTTGTGGGCCTATCGCACAGCTTATAGAACGGCTGTAGGACAGACGCCCTTTAGGCTGACGTACGGAACTGAAGCCATTTTACCCTTAGAATTCTTCATCCCTAGCTTGAGGCTAGCAGTCCAGGAGCGTTGGGAGGGAAGAGAGGCTTAGACTAACCACTTGGTGGAACTCGAGCGCTTAACGGAGACCTGACTCCTCGCCACTCACTCTCTAATTTGTGAAAAGGCTCGATGAAAAATGTGGTTTGACAAGCATGTCAAGTAGCGAGACTTCGAACAAGGGGACCTTGTTCTGATGTACTCGGTAAAAGGACATAAACAGAAGATGAAGTTTCGGGGGCTAGGGCCTTTCAGAGTATGCATGATCGGTAGGACCGAGAATGTCAAGTTGGAGATACTTGACGGTGAAGGAATAGGCTTTTTTAATGGAAGCCGCATTAAGAAGTACTATCCTCCTTCACATCCATTACATGAGCCACCCATGCTACAACCCCCACTGAACGTCTGCATGGCTACTGTAACTGACCTTACAAATCAGGACGAAGAAGCAGTGGCACTGGCGTACCTGCGGATCACAGTTGAAGCAGGAGCAGTGTATTATTTCGAAGCCTTGATTGATGAAGGTGCTGACTACAACATCTTAACGCATGACCATTGGACATACATTGGTCAACCACAACTACAGCCCACTAACGCTAAACTCACCCCGTTTGGGGGTACCACTTACCCACTCCTAGGGAAGTGCAAGGTGGTCGGTTCCATCGAGTCTGAAAGTTTACCAGCCTTCTTCCATGTGTTACCTGACAATAAAGGAGCTGGTAATGTGTCACTATTGGGTCGCACTTTCAAGAAGCAAACCAACTGTAATGTGGATTACAACCTAAATCGCATACATCTTCCTATCGGCAATGTGCGCATAGTGACGACCTTTAGCAAGGGCTATCTTAATTCCCCCACCTTTACGAAGCCACCGATAGAAACCCCTACGACCACGCTTCAGCCCCTGAATAGACGGAAACTATGGCCTCGTGCCAGGCTCTCAACCCCAAGCCCAAGCCCACCAAGAGCGCTTACAAGGCCAAAGAGTCCAAGTTTCGATGGGTGCCGAAACGGCAAAAACCACATCCGGGTAGACCACCCAAGTATGATCCTAAACGTCAAAATTATCAACCGTCCCGACCCAAGAGGCAGTCTAGGCGCTATCGCCATAGACACACAACCACGCCGCGTTGGATTCCCAAAGATCTCTTGCGGGCACAAGGATACTACGAGGGCAATCCTTGGATTTGGGTGCCTAAAAGTGGCCAGCTACGAAGCCCATCTACAAGCAATCTCACCCCAATGAGAGAGGCTTGCACAAAGGGTGCCCAGCACAAGCCCTGGCCAGCTGTGGCTAGCAAGCCTCAGCTCATCTATCGACCAAAGCACATGCCACAGGCCTTAAACCTACCTAATCTAGAGAACTTACAAACCACCATGACTGTTCACTCAGAACCTAGCACAACCCCCATGCCTCGGGAGCCTCCTACAGCATCTCAAAATGCTTCAGAGTGCAAGACCCAACCCGTGACACCGATGAGGAAGTCACAACTATCCAATCCAGTTGCACCACGCCCACCAGTAGGTCTTAAACCTTCATACGCAATATGACCTTTCCTCTCTTTGGCTAAGTACCTTGCCACGACTTCTAGGGATGACTTAATAACCTGCATTAAAATGTTAGATGAAATTTTCACTACATTTGCTAGAAGCTACGAGAGGCTAGACCTAGGCCTTCTTGATGAAAAGCTTGCTTCAGATGTTCATACATTACCATGCGCTTGGGAGGAGTACGAACTTATGACCACTAAAGTTCCCAAAATTGTTGTCGAACTGATAGCAAACGATGAAATGTCGAAGGATCAAGCTGCCCTCAGAAGACTTATCACTTCGTATCGTAAGCCTCCCCGTTTTTCTCCTGAACAGGAGTTGCAAGAGCTCAAGCAGATGGCAAGCTCACCTTCCACATTCTTGCAGCAGTGGTTTACGCTAAGGATCCAATGGGAGAAAAAGATTGTCGCATAATGACCAATGCTGAGCAACGCAGGCCAGTTAAAACTATCAAATATGACCCCACTTATGTGACACCTATCTCCTTTAGGGTCTTGGCCATCACAAGTAATCAGTAGTTGGATGACCACGTGCTCGCCCACCCCTACATTGATCAATTACTCACCGAAGAGGAATTACATGTTGCCAATCGCCTCAACACTGGAGATCTCTTCCACGACGTTTTGACCTACATTTCCCAAGTCTCCATCCAACCATCTACTCTGGACTATCATGCCCAACTCGAATACAATCCAAGCTTCTATGATTGGCTATTTGCTAGGTAAGTCAACCCACACAAAACAGCGCTTCCCTCGTCCTTCCGGTAATGCTAGGAAGGATTCTTTGAGAGATCCCCGACGGAGGGGGGAGCAATGTGAGCAAGAGCAGAGCACAAATGAAAAGTTATGCTATCTAGCTAGTAGATTGTTATAATTAAGTAAGTCAACCCACAAGAAACAACGCTTCCCTCGTCCTTCCGGTGCTAATCCTAGGAAGGATTCTTTGAGAGATCCCCGATGGAGGGGGGAGCAATGTGAGCAAGAGCAGAGCACAAATGAAAAGTTATGCTATCTAGCTAGTAGATTGTTATAATTAAGTAAGTTTCTATGGAAGAATACTGCAGAGTAAAACAATAGCAATGGTCAAGCCTCTAAGCAAGTATACCCATTTTGGGCACATATATTTTTCTCTCAAACTTAGTTCTGATTAGAAATAAGCCGATTGTTAGGCATTAATGTTGGCATGGTGTGTTGACAGGTCACCACCATGGCAGGACAGGACAAAGGGGGAAAACTCTCATTCTTTGAAGAGGAAATGACCAAATTCGGCATCAGCATCGAGACGCGCAGATTCAGTCAGTTCACTTTCAAGCACACACTAAATCTGGGCAAGGCCATCCTGGAGGAACCCGCGATCAAAGACTTGGTGGACAGATGCCACCTCCACGAGTACGTGGAGAAGGTGGGGCAAGCTATGGATTACAGCATGTGTGCGGATTTCCTGAGGAACTTCGACAAGAGCCGGAACTGTGGCACTGTCACAATAAGGATAGGGGAGCAAGAAAGAAGAATCGAAGTGCCCCTCAATGCAACAATCATAGAAAAGGCCCTGGGGCTTGTTCCAAAGAAAGAGAGAAGGCCAAGACGAGATGTTTACACCATGATGGGGTTCAAGAAAGAAGCGATGCATACCGTGGATGGAATCAGCTTGGCTGACATCTCGAACCCAGTGATGAAATTACAAGCAAAGATGATCCATACCCTCTTCTCGGGCCAACGTTACAATGCGCTAATAAACAGGATCGGGGTCCCACTGTTGGAAAGCATAGCAGCAGGAGTTCCTGAAGAGATAGACTGGAATGGATTCGTACAGAAGACCATTCAAAGTTCAGCTGCCCTCCTCACTCCGGTGGAAGCACCAGCAGGAGGAGAATCCCTTGCCTCAACCGCGCGCTCCGCAAGAAACCTGCGTCAAAAGCAGCTACAATCAGATACAGGGGTATCCTGACAGCCATCATAGACAAAGCAATAAAGAATGAGTGCGTCATGGATGAGGAAGCTGCGCATCAAAGCCCGCCTCACCACGAAGGAGGGGAATCAAGCGAAAGAATAGTAAGCGACAAGGGAGAGCAGGAGATGCCGCCTCCACAAGCGGGAAAACCCGAAGAATGAAGCAAAAGTGATAGGAGACAAAAGGAGAAGAAAGAGAAATTAAGTAAGGAAGAACGGGCTGACATCAAAAGGGCTCAAAAAGAGTCTCGAAGGGCTGAGGAAGAAAGGAGGAGGAGCTTGCCAGAATAGGAGAGGAGTCGAAGAAGGTAGAAGAGGACAGGAAAAGGAGGGCGGAGGAAGAAGCCGAGGAGCAGCGACTAAAGGAACTAGCCGAACTGGCAGAAGCTACACGAAGGTCGGTGGAAGAGACCCATGGGGGCGGAGAACTCGAACCCGCAAGCCCTGGCCATAAAGCCGAAGCCAACGCAAGTATGGAAGTAGCACCAGTGGTCGTAGGCAAGGGCAAGTCCCTCCTACATCCACTCCCTCCCTCCTTTGTGTCGACAACGGCTGAAACTACTACTACAACTACTGCACAACCCACGCCTCCCCTCGACACGGCACAACTCATGACCATGGTGCAGATGCTCGTGAGCAAGGTGGCCGAAATCGTCCCTAAAACTAGATTGAAAAGGCCCACCGCCGCAGATGCAGAGTCACGGCAAGACCCCAAATGACAAAGGCTGGAGGCATCGACCACCATGCAAATGGAGAATACCGAAGAATCACGTCATCTAGCACGATGATTATTGATGCAAAGGAATATGTTCACTAGGGTGACTTCACAATCAACAAAGTCTCTAATAGAAAGTTAGCCAGGGTGCTAAATAAATTACTTACCAATGCAGATAGGGACACAGAGGATTGCCTAGTACAATCAAAGAGGTAGCATCTACTATGTTCTTCCTTTGCATTCCTTTGCTACTTGCATCTCCTATAAGTTGGGAATGACTTGCAAGAGGCTTCACAAGCATTGAATGCTAGAGACAAGACATAACCTGCTATTACTAATAGAGATTGAAGAGGTAGAGGAGATTGTAGCCTTTGATGCAGAGGGGGAGAGAGCAAAGGCTGCTCAACGAAGGTAAAGTTTAGGCAGGGCCTTAGTGTAGAGGTGAGCTCAAGCTCAACCACCAAAACCCACGGATCGCTTATTGTTTAAGCATTTCAAGTGAGCACTAATGACTACCTATCACATAGTCGACGCACTATCACTCTCTACAAGTGTAGTGAGCTTACCTTGATGCCTGATTGAGTTGCTTCCTCTCTCAAGCACTTCGATATAGCTCCATGATTCGTGATGCACTCTCAAGCATCCTCAAGCCTCTTCCACGAAGCTTCAACCTCCATAGCCATGCATGAGAAGAAGAAGAAGAAGAAGAAGAAGAAGAAGAAGAAGAAGAAGAAGAAGAGAGGAGATGGTGGAGGGCTTCACTTGCAAGATCCCTCACCCTCACACACACACTTCCTCACTCACTCACTCACACTCCCTCCCAATTTAGGACTCGTCTGTGCTTCTTGTGTTTCCCTATTTTTCTTGGCACACCTTCATCTTTTGCTTTATATTTTTTGGATTTTACACCTTGTTTGTTTGAGGGTTAACATTACCCCCCTCCTAGATGAGTGCCAGTCCCATGGCACTGATGTAGAGTGGCTAGAAAGGCTGATGGGTGTAGCCATATGGAATTTTTGAGTTTGTATACAAGCTCGGGTTGAGGGTGTGTTGGAGGGATTTATGCCTTTGAAATTGAATATTGTGTTGGATGGGATCCCTGTGCGGAGAGAGGTGGATGTGCGGATCCATATTTGAAATTGAAGATAAAGTTGGATAGATCCATGCATGGAAAGAGGCAGAGGTGTGGATCCATCTTTGAAATTGAAGATAAAGTTGGACAGATTTGTCGTTTGGCCCTTCGTGGCTGCCTTCTCCCTGCGCTGTTCCAAATGAGCTTCTTCATTCACTTTTTGATTGGGACTACCTCAATCTACTCCTGCCTTGGTTTGCCTTCATGGGAATGTTGTCGCATAAAATGGCTCCTCTCATAGGTGGTTGCTAGTCTTGAGACATTGTGGTTTTGAGCTGATGAGGGTTCGATGAGAAAGGGAAAATGTGTGAGTGGATGATGATGAGGCTGCAGAGCAATTGAGCTTGGGAAGAAAAAAATCACCAGGTTAAGTACCACTAACTAGGGGTGTCTCTGCCTTACCGTGCAGTGCATGGTGCACGTGCTTGTGGAACTAGGAGATGGGTCTAACCTTGGGTAAGCCCTTGGCAATGTCCCACACTTGAGGACTTAATTTGTGCATAAGGGAGGTGTGGTGCAGGGGGCTTAGGGTGATGGGTCTAACTATAGGCAAGAATTACCTTCCTAGGTATGTCCTACCCTTGATATGCCCTAAGCATGTGTCGTGGGGAATCAAAAAGAGCTAAGGGGGCTAGACACGGAGGCTGACCAAGGCCACCGGACACACCTAACTTGAGAACCCCTAGGTGCAGTGACTATGACCCTTGTGCATCCTGCTGTGTCTTTGTGTGTTATCTCTTTTCGTTTCCATGTTCTGTGATTGCATTTTTTGCTTTGTACCTCCTTGTTTTTCTTTTTCTTCTTCTTATTTTCTTTATGTCTTTTTTTTGCCCAAGTTACATGGTCATGACAGAAGTTAGTCTTCATCATCAGAGTGGAGAAGGAGGCCTAATAGATTTGTTAAGGAATTGGTGGCTTTGGAGGCACTCCTTGAGGTTAGGCAAACCTGAAGGGTGGTGGTGGAGAGGAATGGCCGATTGTAGTAGGTGAAGCAGCTATCATTCATATCCTAGAGCTAAGAAAAATGAAGGTAATAGAGTAGCTCGCAGCATTAGTTGAGCCATCACGCAACTATCTATAGTGTTAGGATCAAAATGGAGCACTAGGAGGCCGCACTCCTGCGGGGTGGGGTCTTGCCTTATGAGTATCCTAAGAAATCTAAGGTAATTACAAGTATTAATAAAGGCGAGGTCAGGGCATGAAGAGAATTTGTTAGTGAATTGAATTAGGCTATCATACAAGTTCTCTGATATGAAGACGAGGGCATCTTCATATGTAGTACAATGAGGATTATAGATTATAGGGAAGTCGTAGCGTCCGTGGACGCTAGAGTCAAAATCCACTCCCACACTTTGAAGGTAGGGCATAAAGGTTGGGTCATTCCGCTCGAAGGGCTGAGTGTTGCAAAAGGCTATCCAAGTGTCTAGGTTGGTGTCACAGATGCTTCTCCTCCATTTAGGTTGACATTCGTAGCCAGGCTGCACAGACCTTGGCACTTCAAAAACCTTAATCTGCCAAAAATTAGCATCCTTAGTGGCCCATAATGTGGAGTTTTGCTCTCTCTCCTCAACCATTTTTTTCGAGCCTGATTCCAACTTCAATCACCTTCTCCACCACCTTAATGGGCAAAACCCTACGCAAGGTGGTGGAAAACTGGAAGTTAAAGTCAAAGGGGCTCTTGGACGTTTCTTGCCTCTTCCAGATTACAAGGTCGGCGTGGAAGCTTGCTGGGGCATCATCCTCGCATGGTGGGATAGGTGCCTGGGGTGCCCTCACTCCCTTGGCATTTCATTTTCTTATTGTCTCCTCCACCATTTGTTTTCTTCTTTTCCTCAGTGCCGCCTTTCTTTTTGCGGAGGTGTCTGTGTGTTGCTGCTCTTTAGACCCCGTGGGGAAGGAGGCAGTGGGACAAGCTCTTCTTTGTGTGATCCCATTCCAAAGTTCACATCCACCTCCCTCTCCTGGATTGGCTCCTGCTGCCCTTCTTCGATGAACCCAAGTGCATCTACTTCCTGCGAGGTTAGGCCTACCAATGGGAGATAATGGTGTTGCTCTTCCAAGCTTGGGCCAACTCTACTAGGTTGTGGCAGCATCTGCAGTCCTGCTTTCAGTGCTCTACGAGCCAGTCCCAATTTCCTTTTCATCGCCTCTATGGAATCTCCCTCCTCTGCCTAGGTGACATCCAATAGGGTATCTAGGAAGGCGTGTTACTGGGTTTGGAAGCTCACTTGGGTGTCCTCTGCTATGCTTTCAGTAAGTATTTTTTCTTTTTTGACTTGAGCAAGATGATGTGCCAAGGCTTTGACTCTTTTTTTGTTTTGGTTAGCCCATTCTTCTGCCCTCCTATTCATATCTTTGAGGCTTTCCCCCTGCCTCTGAGCTAGCACTATGAGCCTTCGTTCTTGATCTTCCATTTTTTTCCTTAGCTTTCGCTACTCTTCTTGTGATGAGGTAGCCTCTTGGGTTAGTTTCTCCACCTCTCTTTCATACATGTGAGCTCTTTCCTCCCTTAGCTCCTTCAGTTCTTCTGTGGCTTTAGCGATTTTCGCCATTTCAGCTTGCAGATATTCATAGCATGCCACAATCTCTTCATTGTGCCATTGTAGCTGTCGTATGGCCTTGGTTTCTTCATTCAATTGCACCTGCCATTCCGTTTTTGTCTCTTCCTTAGCTTGTAGCTACTCCTTTAGCTCGTGAACTTCCCTTTGGGCCATGGATACTTGGTGTGTTTTCTCCAATTGGGATGTAGCCATGGCCTCTTTTTTGGCTTCGAGCTCTGTTATCACTTTTTTAATCCTCCTTGGCTTTCTCTAATCGAGAGAGAAGCTCCTTGACATACTTGTTGTATTCTTTGGGTGGCCTCTATGTTGCAGGGACAGAGGTTATGGAGCCTGCCACCTTTTGCCTCTTATGGTCTTGCCTCGACTCGTTGTTTTCCGTAGCCAGCCTTTTGGTTCCTATTAGGGGGGTTCCTTCTCCTGGTCCATGGTCCGTTTCTTTATTCAGGAAGTACTAGACACAAGCCAAAAGTTGTTGGCATCCACCTCGGTCATCGTAGAACTGGAAATGGAGATGGTGGTGGTGGTGGTAGGTGCCAGGAGAGTGGGAATGGAGGTGTTTGGGGCCTTGCCCTTTCCTTCTCGCACTGCAGGTGGCACGAACTCTGGCACATGGGTGCTTGAGCTCGGTCTTTCATCTTTGATTGGGCTCGTAGGTTCCAACTCCTAGATTGCTATTCAATGGGCCTACATGTGGTGAGGGCCATGTATTCCTCCTCCTTTTTTCTCAACTCCTCCTCCTCCTCTTCTTGCTTTCACCTTCTTTCCTCCTCGGCCTTTTTGGACTCCCTAAGAGCCTTCTTCAAGTCCTCCTTCTCTTGTTTCCTCCTCTCCTCTTCCTGCTTTCTTAGTGCAATTTTCTTCTTTATCTTCTTAGCCTTCCCTCGGCTAGTTTTTTCTTCTTGTTCCTTGTCTTCTTCTTCCTCACTTAGTGTCCTTTAACAATAGACTGTGCCTAATGTTCATGGTGAGGTAGCAACCTACTTGGTGTTTCATCTACTCCTTCTCCTGATTTTTCCTGTCCTTGCCCCAAGGCTTCAATGATGATAGCGGTGAGGACCCCACCAAATCCAATGGTCAAGGCCTTTGAAGATGAAGCTTTTCTTTTAGCCTTGGTGGCAGGGGATTTCCCCCCGGTAGGTTGTCCTCTCGTTGCCAAAGCTTTTGCTGAGGTCTCAATGGTCTTCCTCACAAAACCGTTGAGGTTCACCTCATCCAGTGACTTTGCTCCGATGCTCTCTAGCAGTAGGGGGACATTGATGTGGCTCATGATGGTGTGGTACCTCTGACTAGAGAACAACACATGCACCATCTTGGCTTGGAGTTGGACTTTGGGATCTGGAATGTAAGCCAAGCTGATGTCGTCATTGGTGTGGACCTTTACCTTGTCCATTCCTAGCAAGGCATATACATCTCTCTTTGGCTTCCTCTCTAATTTATTTGCCAAGTCCAATGCCTTTTCCACCAGCTCCGGGGTTAGTTCAATTTGCACTTGATGAGTTTTCTCTCCCTCATGCACAGTTACAGTGCCGCGGTTCTCATGGAAAGTCCTCAAAAGCTCTGCACAGTGGAAGTACTCCACCCCTTGGCCTACTGCTTCCATGTATTTCTACAGATTGCATTGCTCGATGATCTGTCTCACAACCCATTCTTCAATGGCCATATCTTCTAGGTTGAAGATATGTCGGAACTTAAACTGGTTGAAGGCTCATGTTTCCACTGAAAGACCATACTCTACCTCTGTTCTTCTTCTAAAAAAGGCAATTTGCCAGTCTTTTCTTGGCCTATCATGATGGGTGCCTGTCATGGAACCATATTCGCCATTAGTGTTATTAAGGATAATCACAAATAAAAGGGAACAATTACATATTTGTTGAACTGAATTACTCGAGTGCAGAAATCGACTTTTCTTCCAATTAGTCTATTGATTTCAAATTTTATTAATCTTTTCCGCACTCACAAGTTGTTCCATCCTACCAACATGTGTGCCTTTCTTTTATTGTTTTCCTTGTGTGTTTGCTTTGATTTACCTTACCCTTACCTTTGCCTTAACTTTACCCCCTTCCCCTTGGAATGGAGAAGAATCCTTCCTAGGATTGAAGGTAAGAGTGTAAAGGACGCGTTGTGCATGGGTATAGTGCATTACTTCCACATGAGCCAAGCATAGAAGTTTGGATTATATTCCATGTGAGCATATTGGTCCATGTTGAAAGGTTGGATGTTGAGCTAGGTGATGTAAGTAAGGACATCAAGCAAGAAGTCACTAGAGTCCATGCTACTCACAATGTGCAGCTCCTGCTCGATAAGGATGCGATCTAAGTAGGGGTGTCCTTGAATACGTTCTTCCATGGGTTAGTCTCACAAATGGTTGTTAATACCCTATAAGAGGTTGGAGCAACATAAGTTGGGTCGCATTCGGATGTTTTAGTTTCGCATCGTTGCTCAGCATTTAACATGACCTAACATCCCTCGAGCTCCCATTGGAGGCAATGAGTGTACCATTTTTTTCAAGAAATGGGATTTGTTGGCTGCAAGCTGTTTCAACTCTTTTATCTCTTGATCGTTTGGCACAAGCTGCACACTTGTCATATGAAGTGATGAGGCATTGTTGCTATGGTTGTTCGCGGGAAACTTTGGTGCAATCAACTGTAATTTGGAAGCTTTGACAAATACGAATTCCACTTCTTCCCAAGAACAAGGGAGTGTCAATATTTTCGTCGCCATAGGTTCATCCAAGAGTCCCAAGTCTAGGCATTCATAGCTTTTAGCAAGTGACATGAAAGTTGCGTCCAAGCATCTAAGGCAACCAACCAATTCATCCCTTGTATTTTCAGCTAAGCTTGTGGCCAAAGTTAGAATTGATCGCCGCTCATAAGTGGGTCTAAGGGCAGTAGTGGTCAAGGTTTGACAAAACTAGAGAGTTCAATAGCTAATGGTCGCAGCTTGGTTTGCTCCTTAGGTTGTAGCTTGGCTGCATGTTTGATGAGTCTGGTGGTGGTTGTGGTTGTCATGCTACTAGATATCTCTGAGGTTTGAGGGGTACCATCAGCTTTAGATTTGGGCGTTTTGTTAGTAGCATGCTGCGATTTTGGGAAATAGATTGGTTTAGGCACTATTAATATAGGTTTTGGGGACTTGGCAGCTTGCTTCTCTTGTGGTCTAAGTGTCTCTAACTCACTGTTTTGTGTGGTTAAGCTTAAGGGTGGCGTTTGAGTAGCACTTTTGATTGTTTTGGCTTTAGGTAGCCAAATCCATGGATTACCCTCATAGTAGCCTTGTGCTTGCAATAAGGTTTTGGGGACCCAATGTGGTTTGACTATGCATTGATGTTTACAATTTCGTCTTGGCCTCCTAGGTTTCGAGTGTGGGCCTTTAGCTCTGAGAGGGCGTGGGTGTTTGCTTCGAGGTGGTAGTCCTTGACATTTAGGTACCCATTCGAATTAGGGTCTCTTGGCTTCAATCTTGGGTTCAAGGGGTTGTCAGCATTAAGGTTTGGTGGGTTGTGACAAGGCACGACCCCCCTTCTTAGACTTGATAGTGGGGTCTCTACTACTAGTGGCCTTGCGAACTTGGAAGGAGTCAGGCTGCCCTTGTTGAAAGATGTAACTATTCGAAAATTGCCTATGGCTAGGTGGATACATTGCAACTCATAGTGACAATACAACGAGCTTGATTCTTGAAGGTTCATCCTAACAGCAATTCTGTGCATGCATCCTTAGTGTTGGGCAACACATAGAAGATTATCGGCATGCTTTCAAACTCGATAGAAATTGCAACCTTGAAATTTCCCAAAAGTGTGTAGGGTTGGCCTCCATAAGGGCTGAGATTAGCATTAGTGGGATGCAATTGCGGTTTGCCAATTTGGGTCCAATAGTCATGGGTTAAGACATTAAAATCAACTTCCTCATCAATCAATGCATTGATGGTGCATGTGTGATTAGCAGTGACCGTCATGCTTAGATAAGATGGTTCTACTACTTCCTCATCCTCATCATCCATCTTAGTGATAGTGGCTACTTGTACATGGATAGGGGGTGCTAGCATTGGGGGCTAATGCAATGGGTGCGCGCTATGCCCTCACCCTCTAGGGTTTTGAGTTCTACATTGCCAGTTTGGCTGATGGTTTGAACCTTAAAAGGTCCTAGCCCCCAAAACTTTGGCTTTTTCTTATGTCCTTTGACTGATTACATCACTACTAAGTCATCTTGTTCGAAGTTGTGCTGCTTGATATGCTTGTCAAACTAGGTTTTGAATCTTGCCTTCTTGCATATTAGCACATGGGTGGCTAGAAGCCGAGTTTTCGATAAGTGTTCGAGCTCAATTATGCGTTCCATCCATGCCTCTTTCCTGTCCCATCTCTCTTGAAGGGTTATCCTGAGGCTAGGTATACGAAGGACTCCAAGGGTAGAATTGTCTCCATACCATAGGTCAATCTCAAAAGGGGGTGTGTTCTATAGTCGTCTTGTAAGCTGTGTGGTAGGTCCACAAGGCCGCCATCAACTTGTTATCCCAATCACTGCGTGAAGTAGAGATGACCTTGGTTAGACGTTTACTAAGATTTTATTTGTGGATTCAAATTGACCATTTGCTTGAGGGTGATAAGGCAAAGATTTCCGATGGATGATTAGGAAGGAGGACAAGAGGTGAGCTATCACTTCGTTAATGAAGTGTGTGCCTTGGTTGTTGACAAGTTCGATGGGGTGGCCGAAACCATGAGATCACCTGCTCCCATAGGAGCTTGGCAATGGTCCTAGCGTTATTTTTTCTCGTAGCTCGTGCTTCTATCCATTTTGTTAAATAGTTGGTGGCCACAATGATGTATTTGGCTTGTGAATACTGTGCTACGGGACTAATGGGTTCGATGAAGTCAATCCCCCATTTCTCAAAGGGTTGTCGTGTGATAATTGGGGTTAGCTCCATGTGATCCTTATAAATAGAGACTTTAGTTCATTGGCACTCATCACAATGCTTCACGATTGATAGAGTTGGATCAATTGATAGAGTTGGATCTTCACGATGAGCCGCCTCAATCGAGCCTTTTCATTCAGTTGTCTCAGAAGTCCGTTCTCAAGTACTTGAACTATGCCATCTTGCCCAATATGGTGTCATGTCAGCTCTAAATAAATCCTTTTCGTTGGATAAGCAGAGTAGATGCACGTCTGGTAGTTCATCCACAATGCCTTGTCCAACAACTTCTCCTGTGGGGATATGAGATAGATGGTCAGCCATGTAATGCTGCTTCCCTTTATTTATTACCACGAAGAAGTCAAATTATAAAAGCAGAAGTAGCCATCGAGTGATGCGTCCTATAGCACAGGGTTTATTAACAAGATATAACAGGGCTTGATGGTCAACAAATATGGTAAATGGCATAGCCAAAAGATAATGCCAAAATTTCTTTACAGCAAATACCATGGCCAACCCCTCTCTCTCCATTGTTGAGTAATTCATTTCAATCTCAGTGAGTTGTATGGCTAGTAAAGCTCACTGGGTAGTCTAGGTTGTGTTCACCAGCAGGTTGGCACAACATAGCTCTTACGAGGAATTTTGAAGCATCAATGTGCACATGAAACGTGAGTGTCCAATCTAGGGCTCGTAGAATTGGTGCTTGGTCAGAGCTTTTTTTAGTTCCTCATATGCGTTGACATTCCTCGGTCCATTCGAAAATGATCAACATCTTGTATAGAGGTCTAGCAATTAATGCATAGTTCAACACGAACCGTCAGTAATACCCTATATGTCCCAAGAAGCATTGAACGACCTTGTAATCAGTAGAGGTGGAAGGTCGACAATGACCCTCTGATCTTTGAGATATCTGTGGCAATGCCGTTCTTCAATACCACGTGTCCTAGGATGCATCCATGCTTCACCCAAAACTGGCACTTCAAGGGATTCAATGAGAGGCAATACGGTCGACACTGTGCAAAGAGCGCTCGGAGCTTGTCTAAGTGGTCCCTCCAAGTAGAGTGAACACACAAGTCATCCATGAAAACCTCTAGCTCCTTCCTAAGCATGTCCTTGAATATAGTGCACATCAGTCATTGAAAGGTAGTTGGCATGCTAGTCAACCCAAAATGTATGATTATGTAGGCAAATATACCCCATTCAGTGGCAAATGCAGTCTTATGCCTATCGTTAGGATGCACTTACACCTAATTGTATCCAGAGAAGCCATCCAAGAAACTATAGGCCTCTTTGCTAGCTACTCTCTTGAGCACGTGCTCAGTTTATGGTAATAGATAGTTATCCCTCTTTGCTGCAACGTTTATCTTGTAATTGATACACACTCTAATCTTTCCATTCTTCTTTAGCACAATGACTATGGGCGAGACCCAATCTATATGTTCAATTTCATAAATGAATCCTGCTCTCATTAGCTTATCAATTTCTTCCTTGATGGTGTGGCCGTGCTTTGGATTCATGGGATAAGATCGTTGCTTGACCAGTGTTGTGTCAGGTGTCATGGGTATGTTGTGAGTCACCACACTCGGATCTACCCCTTTGAGGTCTTCTAAGGACTAAGCAAAGACATCTATATACTCTCGCAAGAGAGTAATGAGACTTGCTTCATCTTGCTCAGTCAGGTCATCGGCTATAAATACAAGTCATGGGGTCCCCTTCCCTGGCTAAATTGACCTCTTTGACCTTGGCAGGTCCCTCGATTGGTTCACTTGCTTGCCCCTGTCGTTTGGCTCCTAGCAAGATCACCATCCCATCTTCCTTTTTGAAATTTGTGAATCGCTTTGGCAAGTCTTGTGGTTTTTGCTGCTCTTCTGTCTGTGTTTCTTTAGGTAGCTTGCATCATTCCTCCCTTAAGCATCGGCATCTTAGGTAAATGGGTAGGTCCCCCTATGTGCGTCTAGTCTTGGGAGGTCGAGGTATCTCATGATCACTATCTGAGCTGACTTCTGACTCAGAATAAAACTCTCCATTTTTGCTAGAAGAGGGGCTCTCTCCTAGTGGTCGTAGCTCAGAAGATGAGTCCGTCTTCGTAGTAGTGGTGCATCACTCGGTTGGGTTAGGCCTGCCAGCTCGTAGTCGATTGTGCTTGTGTGCTCCAACCAAGTTTGATCGCAATCCTTATGTATGACTCCTTTCTCTATTCTAAGGGTGCTCTGCTTGCATGGTCTGGAGTCTACTCGTATTTGTTTGACTATACATCCCCCAGTGTCGTATTCTATAGTATCGATTTCACTTTCACTATCATCACTGAAAGAATATTAGTCCTCGTACTCGTCGTTAGAGCTATCTTTGTCCCGCTGCTCATCATTCTCAAACTTTTGATATGTCTCTTCTTACTGGTCGAGGATTAAGGCCCAATTGTACCTCAAGTTTAAATCATGCACTTTGGACCATCACCATTCAAGCTCATCTAAGAGGTCTTGGAGTGGCTTGAGATTTGTTGCTGGATTGCCATCCAACTTGTCTATCAGATATCCTAAGATCTCTAGGATCTCTCGTCTATTGTTCGGGACTCACAATGTGAAGGGGTTGGGTCTTCCAAGTCAGTGGCTTCTAGCCATCATGTAGACTGGTACTAAGGGTGTGTCCTTGAGCTTGCCAGTTGCCTTGATGTCTTGCTCATACTCCTCATTGTTTGAGAACGGCAGGTCAATGGTAGAGAGAACATGCATCCAGTCTCGCTCATCCTCCGGGCATTGGTAAGGGTCCCATAGGATCTCATAATAAGTGCATCACCCTTTAGCATGGTGGAGATGGCATCTAGATCAACTGGTGTAGTCTTCCAAGTGTCCATCTCTACTCTTACAGCCTCAGTTCGATTGCTTAATAAGATGAGACCATTGCCCCAATCTTCTATGACATTGCGCATCCAAGGTCAGCCTAGCAGGATATCGTAGTCCACTCCCTCCATGACTATAAAGTCGACAGAGAATTGGATTCCTATGATCTTCAGTTGCCAATTTTTCAACACTCCGAATGGTCTCACCTTCATTCGATTAGCCAATGTGACATTGAACCTAGCAGTCTCGACCAGTGGGTTACCCCAAGTTTGGAGTATCGCATGGCTTAGCATACTCACTCCTGCCCCTGTGTCTATGATCCCCTTTCTTATGACATCCCCCAGAGCTAAAATTGGTAGGACTGCATGCATTTCTGTGCCTTCCCAAAAAGCATTGATGTGCAAGGATTTAGACATGGAGTGCAACGTCAGACTTAGTATTTGCATTTCAGTGTCGTGCTCAAGAAAGTCTATGGTAACTGGCTCATCTGATTCCTTGGCCCACTATTTCAACTCCTGCCATAGCGTTGGATGCTGCTTAAGTAGGTCGCCTAAGCTTAGAGTCATAGGGGTGGTCACCAGTGTATTAAGGAGGTTGCTAGCCACTTGCCTTTCTCCCAACTCTGTGGTTCTTGGCCAATGGCCCTGATTGGTTTGTTGGCCCTCAGAGCATTTAGAATTTTTCTAGGCAGCCCTGCTTGTGATGCCATCGCCTCCCTTGATTTTGGTCGTGGGAGAGAGATTGGCGTGCTTATGCTTGAGATGTTGTCAATCTCATCTTCTAGTATGGGCTCAGTATCTTTTAGGTGCTCTTGGGGCTCCTTCACCTACTCTTTCACTTCTTGATGGCTTCAAGTTGGCACTTTAGGTTGGGGTACTCCTCGCAACCTTAGCACTTCCCTTTTTAGTCGTATGTGGAGTTGATGTTTCTTCTTCCGCATCAATGACTTTCCTTCCAACAGGCAGTGTTGTGGCACTTTTGATTTTGAGGGTGACCTTAGCATCTGGCCTCGACTCTTCTTTCCAACTGAGGTTGTGTCAAGGTTTCTAGGCCCTGGCAATGATATGCCGGCCTGCTTCATCTTCTGTGCGTGGGTCATGACATGCAATGGGATAGGTGTGGCCTCCCCATCAAGTGTCTTGACACTGAACAACCCCAATGGAACTGATGTCTCATTTTCCGAACTAGAGGATGGCCTCCGTCTAGGAAAATTGACAAAGAGATTAGTGATTCCACACTCTGCGCATCTCAAGTCAGCCTTATCTCTATTTGCTTCGTCTATGCGTAGGTCATGACATGCAATGGGATAGGCATGGCCTCCCCATCAAGTATCTTGACACCAAACAACCCTAATGGAATTGATGGCTTGTTTGCCAAACTAGAGGATGGCCTCTGTCTAGGGAAATCGACAAAGAGATGAGTGATTCCACACTCTCCACATCTCAGGTCAGCCTTATCTCTATTTGCTTGCTCCCTCTCGGGGAAGCACGAAGAAATATGTCCTCGGTGACCGCAAGTCCTGGATCTTGGGTCTATGCTTATAGGCCTCTGCCTCTCCCTCTACCTAATGCCATCACCGGTACTGGTCGGTAGTCCATAAGGACTATGTTGCCTTCTTCATCATATGATATGTATGTGTTTACATAAGGCTCGTCACACCGCTAGGCTCGTCCACATAGTGGACTGGAGTATCACTCGGTGGATGGGTCACGTAGGGTCCAAGTGGTCTAGGGATACCTATAGGATTTATATCCATTCTAGGGATGGACGGCTTAGTATCATTTGTCACAGGGAGGGCTAATGGGACTCCCCCTCCAAAGAATTTTGGTGTCCTATTTGCAAGGTAGGGTTGACAATAAGGCTACGGGTATGGGAGTCTCTGAGGTAGTCAATAATGCATGGCATCATAGACAAACCTACCACAATTAGCACAAGGTTGTGACCTAGGGTCTTAACACTTGGTTGATAAGTGGTTTCCGCCACAATGCATACATTGGACATGTGGGCGCGTTGGTCGTCTCATCATCTCCTACAGTTTGGTTATGTCCATCCTAATCTCTGATAGCTCTTGTCCTCCCAAATCAGTGCCCTTCTCTTTGTCTTATGTGCTTGGGCCTGCTCTCTCACTCGGCATTGAGGCCCTCTTAGAACTCTTGGCACTGGACTCTTCTCAATTCGAGCCTCTAGAGATTCTTTCCTTAAGTTGGTTATCCACTCTAATAGCTTCTTCAAAGACCCTTGCCAGTGCATCTCACTGCAAGCTTAAGTTGCCGGTCAAGGCTTTGTAGAGCTCTTCACTTCGTATTCCATTGATGAATACCATGGATACCACTCTTTCAGTTGGTCTCTCACCCATAGGGATTCTCTTGAAGAGGCTTTTCACATGGGTTACATAATCTTGAATATTCTCTTTCTCTCTCTGTTGCTTGACACTCATGAGTCATACTAGTAGGTTATCAAAGTACTTAGGTTTGAAAAATATCTTAATGAAGAGATTTTTCAAGCCATTGAAATTAGCATGCTTTGCAGCATCCAAACTCGTGTACCAGGTCCGACCCTTGTCACCTAAGCATAGTCCAAAAGCTTGGGAGCATTGAGCAGGATCAGTGAGGCTGTTGGCCTTGTAGACCTGCTCGAACTGCTCCACAAAGCTATATGGGTCATCATTTTCTTGGTATTTGTCTAGCTGCTTTGCCACCACAAGAATTTTCAATTGACTCTTAGAGCCTTGGTTGACTCATAACCCCTCTAGGAGTGATGTTGCTAATGCTGCAGTGCTTTGCTCTACTGCCGTGTTATCTAACAAGTGCTTCATTAGAAGCTCGCTCAGTGTGAGGTCTCCTTCTAGTGCTCTCTCTCTCTCTAATCGATTTTTTCTTACTAGGGCTAGCACTCTCTACATTTCTCACATTTCCATGCTCTGGTGCAAGCTCCTAGTTTGCTAGTCATGGTTGTATGTGATTAGGCCTTGTAGAGCCATGTGTGCAAGCTTCCTCTCCTCGAGATCTGCTATGATGTCCTCTACAGGTCTACCGCAGTGTTCTAGCTGGGTTTGAGCATTGTATTTGTTCACTAACTGCTGGACAGCCTCAGGAAAGTCTCCTAGGTCAAGTTCCTCATTGCTTCTACAGCCTGAGCTGCCGTCTTCCATGTCTAGGACTTCCTGTTGCACCAAGTTTTCAATCAAGTTGATGAGGTCACGTAGATCCACTTCCTGACAGTGTCATTCCTCGCTGTGTCTAGCTCTTCGGTTCTGTTCCTTGCCTGGTCTTACTTTTGGGGATTTGATCACCCTTCTATGTCTTGGGATCTTCTCCTACTGGTGGGTTCCTTCAAGGTTCTATGTTTGAGTGAGGTCCTTGTTAATTGCAACTAGTCCTCAACTTACCCTCACTCTATGCGTGTGTGTGCGGGTGTATTCTTTTTAGTGCACTATGCGGAACCAGGCTCTTTGCTCTCTTTAAGTATGTTTCGAGTGCTAGAAATTAGAGTGAGTGAGAAAATAAAGGGTATGTGCAGCTCTAGCGCTCTTGTCTATGGGTTGGCTTGATGGGATATATGTTCCGTTTCTAGCTACCCTCATCGGCTTATAGGGTTTTCTGCAGTGATATTCTATTCAACTCGTTTAGGGTCAAGTTGGGGTCTTACAACCAGCCCACAACACCAGACATATCAAGCTTGCAAAAACATGATGTTGCACAATTCCTAACTATTCGGCCATGATTTCTAGGTCTATAACTACCTCTGAGGCATTCAGTGGATTCTTTCAGTGCTAGTCATGCTCCTCATTGGCCGGGGTTTGTCAAATCTCTAGATTTTCTCTCTTAGACTATATCTGATTTACCAGAGTCTGATTTTGAAAATTAGATGTCCGATTTACTAGTGTCTGACTCTAAGAATTGGATAGGGTCAGATCCAATTGTCACAATCGGACAAGGTGTGTCCAATTGGACGGCTTGAGTTGGTCCTGTTGGGATGTGTTTGATTCTTAGAATCAAACATGGGTGCTTGGTTCGATTCGAATGTATGCCCGATTGGACCAGTCACTAGGTCCGATTGTGGCAATTGAATAGACGAGCATCCAATTCCGATCAGATGGAGTGGTGTGTTCGATTTCTTCTTGTTTGATTCTCGGAATCGAATGGAGGTGGTGTGTCCGATTATGAGTTGGTCTGATTTTCAAAATTGGATGGGTATGTCTGATTGAGGACTGGATGGGCTTGTTTGAGCTAAATTATGGGAATCGAACATTGCAAAAAGTGTCCAATTCCGTTGGCAAAAAACACACATTGATCACATTTTGCTAAAAATCTCCACTCTAGTGTTGCCACCACCTACAAAAACTTCCAGGAATTAAGAAGAGGTGTAGTCCAAGGGCATCCTATACTTGAATCTTGCCAAAAGCTCTGACACGCTTTGATCGATCCAAAGTAGACTTGTGACCTGCAAACTCTCTCTCTTTCTCTCTCTCACACAAAGCCATGACTGCAAATGAGGCTTTCCTTGGTTACCCAGGACCTTAAACCCTTGTTGTGTACCACCTTAGCCTTCCCGATCACTCCCCTTGTGACTCTGACACAACTTCCATTTTTTCCCTATTAGTGCCCTGTTCAGGCCTGTTTTACAGCAGTAAACCCTAAGCTTTCCCTTGATTTCTCCCTTCTATTCTACTCTAAATGCAATAAAAATCAAAAGCAAAGTACTAAAATGACTTCTCCTACTCAACTAATCATCAAAAACCAAAAATGCTTACTTGTAGCACAGATTAAAAACCCAAAACCTACTATCTATCTCAAGCTCTGGTTGGGGGATGAAACCCTTACTTCGATGCTAGATTTGAAGCGTGCAAGTGCTCAAGCTTGAATTTTTTGGTCTCGAAAACGGAACCAAAATGTAGAGGTGAGCTCAAGCTCAACCACCAAGACCCACGAACCATTTATTGTTCAAGCATTTCAAGCGAGCACTAATGGCTACCTCTCACATAGCTGATGTGATATCCCTCTCTACGAGTGTAGTGAGCTTACCTTGATGCTCGATTGGGTTGCTTCCTCTTATTAACCCTCAAACAAACAAGGTGAAAAATCCAAAAAATCTAAAGTAGAAGACAGGACCAAGGCAAAAGCGGAATGGAGAATGAAGGCAACCAAGAAAAATCGGGAAACACAAGAATGTGAAAAAGTCCTAAATCAAGGAGAGGCGCTCAAGAAAAAGCATAAGTCAATACTTTTGTAAAAGAGCGCAAGGCGCACCATCATTTATTTTAAGAGCATCGGGCTCTAACTTGTGCAAATTGTAAATGTAGATGGACAGTAGGAAGGAAGCTAGGGAGATAGGAGAACAATGGAAAAAAGGGCGTAGGCTATGACCGGTCATGTAAAAAGGGGATGACTGCCCAAATGGGATTTAGGGCTTTGTATATAAAGTTCAAAATATGAATGAGAGCTCATTCTTTTGGTGTGTGGGAACAATAGACTCACCTTCTTCTCTTCTTCTCTTCTCTTTCTTGCTTGTGTGAAGCTCTCCATCCTCTCCTCTCTTCTTCTTCTCTCATCTTCTCTTCTCTTCTCTTGTCCCGCGTGCAGCTATGGAGGATGGAGCTTGGAGGTGGAGGCTTGAGGATGCTTGAGCTTACATCAAGAATCTTGGAGCTATCAGAGTGCTTGGGAGATGAAGCAACTCGATTGGGCATCAAGGCAAGCTCACTACACTCATAGAGAAGGACATCGCGTCAGGTATGTGAGAGGTAGCCATTAGTACTCACTTGAAATGCTTGAACAATAAGCGGTCCGTGAGTCTTGGCGGTTGTGAGCTTGAGTTCGCCTCTACATTTTAGTTCTGTTGCCTTTGGAAAAATTCCAAATCAGACAAATAACTCGTTCGATCGAACGCTCAATCCGTTTGATCGCGACAATCGGACACACCACTTTTGTCCAATGCATCTGATTGCCAAAATCGGAACATCTAGAATCAGACACTCTAAAATTAGATGCCTATCGCATCGGGCATCCGATCCATAGGATTGGGCTTGCATAATCAAACCAAGTCAAGCTGTCAGATATCGGACACACACCTGTCCAATTGTGACAATTGGACCCGACGCTATCCAATTCCCAAAATCAGACATTGGTAAATCAGATGTTCAATTTTCAAAATCGGACACAATCCGAGAAAGAAAATCTGGAAATTTAACAAATCTCGACTGATGAGAAGCATGACCTGCACTCTGGAAGAACCCACAAAGCACCTCACATGTGGCTATAAACCTAGAAATCATGGCCAAACAGTCTGGAATGGTGTCTAGTGTTGTGGGCTGATTGTAAGACCCCAACTTGACCCTGAATGAGCCGAACGGGACATCACAACACAAAAAACCCTAGAAGGTGGCTAGAACAACTAGGAACCGAACACATGACCCTATCAAGTCAACCTGTAGACACGGACGTCGGAGCTACACACGCCTTGTTTTCTCACTCACTCTGATTTCCATCACTCAAAGTACACTTGGAAAGAGCTAAAAGCCTGATTTCGCATATTGCATGGAAAAAACACACACGCACACACGCACAGAGTGAGGGTAAGTTGAGCACTGGTTGTAATTAACAAGGAACCCACCTAGAATTAATAACTTGAAGGAACCCACTAGTAAGAGAAGATCCAAAGACATAAACGAGTGATCGAATCCCCAAAAATAGGCCCAAGCGAAGACCACAGCAAAAAGGTGGACGCAGCAAGAACAGGTACTATCGTGGAAGTGGATCTACCTGAACTTATCAACTCGATCGACAACTTGGCAAAATAGGAAGCTCTGGACATGGAAGAGGGCAGCTCAGGCCATAGAAGCAACTTGGAGCTTAACCTAGGAGACTCTCTTGAGGTTGTCCAACAACTAGTGTACAAATACAATGCTCAAATCCGGCTAGAACACCATGGTAGACCAGTCGAGGACATCATAGTAGACCTAGAGGAGGAAAGAAAACAGGCCCACAAAGCTCTACAAGGCCTAGCTACATACAACCAGGATTAGCAAACTAGGAACTTACTCCAGAGTTTAGAAATGTGAGAAATCTAGAGAATGCTAGCCCTAGTAGGCCGAAATCGATCAGAAAGCGAGAGAGCACTAGAAGAAGACCTCACACTAAACAAGCTCTTGACAAAGCATCTCTACTAGATAACACGGTTGCAGAACAAAGTGTTGCAGCTCTGGCAACATCGCTACTGACATGGTTGGGAGTCAACCAAGGTTCTAGGAGCCAATTGAAAATCCATGTGGTAGCAAAGCAGTTGGATGAATACCAAGCAATTGACGACCCATACAGCTTTGTGGAGCAGTTTGAGCAGGTTTGTGAGGCCAAGGGCTTCACTGATTCTACTCAACACTCCCAAGCCTTTGAACTATGCTTAGGCAACAAGGGTCGGACCTAGTACACAAGTCTAGATGATATGAAGCGTACCAATTTCAATGGCTTGAAAAATCTCTTCATTAAGAGATTTTCCGAACCCGAATACTCCGATAACCTGTTGGTGCGACTTATGAACGTCAAGCAGAAAGAGAGAGAGGATATTTGAGACTATGTAACCCACATGAGGAGAAAGGGTGGTATCCACAGTATTCATCAATAGAATACAAAGCGAAGAGCTCTACAAAGCCTTGGCCAGCAACTCAAGCCTACATCGAGATGCAATGGCAAGGGCTTTTGAAGAAGCTATTAGAGTGGATGACCAGCTCAAGGAAAGAGGCTCGAGAGGTGTGAATCAGGAAGAGTTCAGTGCTAGGAGTTTTGAGAGAGTCTCAACGCTAAGTGAGAGAGCAGACTCAAGCACTTAGGACAAAGGGAAGGGCACTGAGTTGACAAGACAAGAGCTAGTAGAGATTAGGATGAACATAGCCACAAACTATAGGAGATGATGAGATGACCAACACGCCCACACATCCAATGTGTGCATTGTGGCGGAAACCACTTTCTAGCTGAGTGTTAGGACCCTAGGTCATGACCTTATGCAAATTGTGGTAGGTTGGCCATGACACCATGCATTGTCGATTACCTCGGAGGCTACCATATCCACAGCCTTACGGTTAACTTGTTGAGATATTTACAATCACACCCATTGTGGCCTCTTTGTATGAGGCTGTTTAGGCTTAAGACATGTAGAAAGACTGAATCCCCTATGTACAGAGAGGGAAAAATGCTACCCATCTGGCAACAACTATAAAGCATTGTACTTGACTACCACTTTTCATATGAATGAATACATGATGATGCTTTTCTTTATCAGTTAGTGTTATCTTGTACTTGTCAGACAATCCAATACACAAGATTGTGTTTATGAGTCCAAGATACCATCTTGGAACCTAATTCACTTGTGTAATAGTTGGTCTCTACTTGTTTATGTCATCATGAGTTTGGTCTTCATCTTCCATCCGCCGCCATAGCTTTTGCCATGCTCTAGATTTGCATCTTTTGACATGGTATCAGGGCACAGTTGAGCATGGCACAGCTCCATTTCTCTCTCATCTAGCTCATCAACTGAAGTCCAGGACCTCATCTCCCACTCCTCCACTTGACCTTGTGGCAGCCATAGCCAGTAGTACCCTTCCTGCTTGAAGCTCTGATATCTCTCTCTATCGGACAAATCTTACCGAGCTTCTTTCTTTGGAGAAGTGTTTCCCCACTCCTGAAGCTTTTCTATATCACTTGAAACATCAGCATTGCCCTTGCACAAGCTCAACATTATGAATTTTCTCAGGCTCTATTCTATGTATGCCGCCATAGCCATATATGCACCTATCTTTGATTGAGCCACTTGATCTCCCCCTACAGAGCATAACTCCACTTGATTCCCTCTAGGGAATTGCTCCTTGGCTTTGGGCACTACTACCTATCACATAACAGCACGACATTGGTCATCGTTCTGTCGGGCATTTTGGAGATTGCACTTCGCTATCCATTTTTGCGCTTGCGAATTGGCCGTATGGTTGTGTGCTCTGCCTGCTACATGCCTTGTCCTAGAACCATAGGGTTTTGATAGCCCCTTACCTAAGCTACATCTACACCAGAGATTCAATCTAATTGTCCACTCTACGTGCAGCTATGACAAAAAAATCAGACGGGCTGCAAACCCTAGAGTGTGGACTCCATAGCCAAAGCTCCAAATTTCATCCTTTACACTTTCTAAAGTTAACTAGAGCTCCTGCCACTCAAGTCTACTGCCTAACTAAACCAACAAATTAGTAAGGAGGGGAGATCTTGTAGACTTGAAAGATTTGGAGCAAGCAACAAGACATTTAAGCTCAACATCAAGTTCAAGCATAGTACCTACATAGTGTGTTTTCACACTACCATTGTTTGTGTCTTTTGACACATTAGATTTCAACTCTATTGCTAAAAATTTTTAGAGTTTCAAGACTGATTCTCAATGGAAATTATGAAGAATTTAATTTGGAAATCATTCAGGAGAAGTAACATGATTATTTTTACTCATTTATACTACATTGGAAAAATGTATATTCTACTTGCAGGAGGAAATGAAGCTGTCTACACTCTAGTACAATCAATGATCTCATTAGAAGACCTTGGAGACATCTGTGCTTCTTTAAAAATGATGATTTCCTTGCTTGAGGGGGACATGGACATGGAGATCAATGCAACTAATGCAAGTAAAGTCAAAGCGGAGCAAATCAATCATGCAGACCAAAAGAGCAAAGTGAAGTACAAGTATGGGATCAAATGGAGTAAGCTGGACTATATCAACAAGAAGACCTGCAATGAATTGAAGATCCATACTAAAAATGCTAAAAACCACAAGGGCCTATCGGTCCTTGACTCAAATTTTTAGCTAGATGTTTTTAGCCTTGTAATGCCTAGCCCTATTTGCTTCTGACATAAGCTTGCAAACTTCTCGTGTAACCTTGTAATACAGTCTCTATGAGGTCCCTGCTATAGCCTCTAGATGTCCATCATGTTTGTGGTACCCACACTTAGCCTTTTCTATGACAGCCTCTAGTGTTTTGCCATGTTTATGGTCTGCCCACACTTTGCAGGTGTTGCTTTCACTAAAGCCTCTACACACTTTGTACTTTCTGGTTGTGATTGAGGAGGCATGTTGAGATATTTTCAATCACACCCACTGTGGCCTCTTTGTATGAGGTAGTTTAGGCTTAGGAAATGCAGGCAGACTGAATCCCATATGCATAGAGAGGAAAAACCGCTATCCATCTAGCAACTATAAAGCATTGTACCTCACTACCACTTTTCATATGAATGACTACATGATGATGCTTTTCTTTATCAATTAGTGTCAATCTTGTACTTGTTAATAGTCCAATACATAAGATTGTGTTTATGAGTCCAAGATAGCATCTTGGAATCTAATTCACTTGTGTGTAACAGTTGATCTCTACTTGTCTATGTCATCATAAGTTTGGTCTTCATCTTCCATTTGCCATAGCCTTTGCCATGCTCTAGATCCGCATCTTTTGACACAACCCCACCTTGCGAACATGCCATCAAACTTCTTTGGAAGGGGATCCCCATTGGCTCTTCGTGCACCAAATGACACTAAACCGACCATCCCTAGGATGGAAGTAAATCCCACAGGTATTCCTAGACCACATGGACCCTACATGACCCATCCATCGAGTGATGCTCTAGTCCACTATGTGGAAGAGCCTAGCAACAATGAGCCTTATGTAAACCTATATGTGTCATACAATGAGGAAGGCAACGCTGTCCTCATGGACTATCGACTAGTACTGCTAATGGCATTGGGTAGAGGGAGAGGTAGAGGTCTAGAAGGGGAAACCCAAGAACCAATCATTTGTTGGAGTTGGGTCACCCATTAGGACACATTTCTTTGCACTACCCTGAGAGGGAGCAAGCAAATAGAGATAAGGCTGACTTGAGATGTAGTGAGTGTGGAATCACCCATCTCTTTGTCAATTGTCCTAGGCGGAGGCCATCCTCTAGTTCGGCAATTAAGCCATCAGTTCCATTGGGGTTGTTCGGTGTCAAGACACTCGATGGGGAGGCCGCACCTATCCCATTGCATGTCATGACCCGTGCGAAAATGAAGCAGGATGGCATATCATTGCCAAGGCCTAGCAACCTTGACGCAACCTCAGTTGGAAAGAAGGGTTAGAGATGGAGGAAGAGACTAGACACCAAGGTCACCCTCAAAACTGAAAGGGCCACGACATTGCCGGCTGGAGGGAAAGTCGTTGACGTAGAAGAAGGGATGTCAGCACCTTAGATGGCTCAAAAGGGAAGTGCTAAGGTCTCCAACTTGAAGCGCCAACTCGAAGCAATCAAGAAGGTGAAAGAATGGGTGAGGGAGGCCCAAGAGCACCTAAATGATGCTGAGCCCATATTGGAGAATGAGATCGATGGTCTCTCAAGCATAAGCAACCCAATCTCTCTCCCACAACCAAAATCAAGAGAGGCAATGGAACCACAAGCTAGGCCGCTTGGACAAAGTCTAAATGCTTCAGGCCAGAAAAATAAGCAAGGCCATTGGCCAAGAACCACAGACCTAGAAGATAGGCTAGTGACTAGCAACCTCCTCAATACATTGGTGACCACCCCGGTAACTCTGAGCTTAGGCAACCTACTTAGACAACACCCAACACTATGGTGGGAGCTTAAGCAGTGGGTTGTTGAAGAGCCAAATGAGCCAATTGCCACAGACTTGCCTGAGCATGATGCAAAAACTCAAATACTGAGCCTGACGCTGCACTCCAAACTTCGGGTAACCCACTGGTCGAGATTGCTAGGTTTAACGTCATACTGACAAATGGAATGAAGGTGAAGCCATTTGGAGTGTTGAGAAATTGGACAGTAAAGATTGCAGGGATCCAATTCTCTATTGACTTCATAGTCATGAAGGGAGTGGACTATGACATCCTGCTAGGCCGACCTTGGATGTGCAACGCAAGAGTCGTAGAAGACTGATGTAGAAAACTCGGGCAATGGTCTTATCTTCTTAGGCAATCAAGCAGAAGCTATGAGAGTAGAGATGGACATGTGGAAGACTGCGCCAATCGACCTCGACGCCATCCCCACCATGCTGCGACGGACATCAGACTAGGGGATCCTATGGGGCTCTTACTAAGTATATCCCATGCCCTGAGGACGAGCGAGACTGGATGCACATTCTTGCTACCATCGACCTACCATTCTTAGATAGTGAGGCATATGAACAAGTAGTCAAGGTAACTGATAAGTTCAAGGACACACCTTCAGTGCTAGTCTACATGAAGACCGGGAGTCTACGTGGAAGACCCACTCATGTTGCATTCCGAGTGCCAAACAATAGACGCAAGATGCAGGAGATCCTAGGGCACTTAACCAGTAAGTTGGCTGGCAATACAACGACAAACCTTAAGCCACTCCAAGATCTCTTGGATGAGCTTGAATGGCGATGGTCCAAGGTACATGATTTGAACTTGAAGTACAACTGGACCTTACTCCTCAACCAACAAGAAGGGAATTGCCAGAACCTGGAGAATCAAGAGCAACCAGACAAAGACAGCTCCGACGACGAATATGAGGACTGTTGTTCTTTCAGTTGATGAGAGCGAATGGGAAATTGATACCCTAGAGTACGACATTGGGGGGTATATAATCGAACAAATACAAGTAGACCCCAGACTGCACAAGCAGAGCATACTAAGAGTGGAGAAGGTAGTCAGACATAAGGACTACGATCAAACTTGGTTGGAGTACACGGGTGCAATCAACTATGAGCACACAGGCCTAGCCCAACCAAGTGATGCACCACTGCTGCAAATGGACTCACCTTTTGAGCTACAACCATTAGGAGAGAGCCCCTCGTCTAGCAAAGATGCGGAGTTCAATTCCGAATTGGAAGTCAAACTTAGATAGTGATCCATAAATACCTTTGGCCTCCCAAGACCAAACGCACTAAGGGGGACCTAACCGTCCACCTACAACGCAAACTGTTAAAGAAGGAACTACAAAGACGGAGCAAAGAAACGTGGACAGACCAATTGGGGGACTCACCAAGGTTAAAGAGGTCAATTTAGCTAAGGAAGGGAAGACCCCATGACCCGTCTTTATAGCAGATGACTTGGCTGAGAAAGATGAAGCAAGTCTCGTTACTCTCCTCTACGAGAGTATATAAACGTCTTTGCTTGGTCCCTAGAAGAACTTAAAGGAGTAGAACCCGAGCGTGGTGACTCACAACATACCCATGACACCTGACACAATGCTTGCCAAGCAACGACCATATCCCATGAATCCAAAGCATGCTCACACTGTTAAGGAAAAAATTGATAAATTGATGAGATTGGGATTTATCTACGAAATTGAACACATGGATTGGGTCTCACCCATAGTCATCGTCCTCAAGAAAAATGGAAAGATTCGAGTGTGTGCCAATTACAAGGTAAACGCAACTACGAAGAGAGATAATTACCCACTGTCGTACATTGAGCACATGCTCGAGAGAGTGGTTGGTAAGGAGGCCTATAGTTTCTTGGATGGGTTCTCTGGGTATAATCATGTGTAAGTGCATCCTAATGATAGGCATAAGACGGCATTCGCCACTAAATGGGGATTCTTTGCCTACATAGTCATGCCTTTTGGATTGACTAATGAAGCTACTTTCCAATGACTCATGTGTACAATATTCAAAGATATGATGAGGAAGGAGTTAGAAGTCTTCATGGACGACTTGTGCATTCACTCTACTTGGCGAGAACACTTAAGCAGGCTCCGAGCGGTCTTTGAATGATGTCAGCTATACCGCCTCTCAGTGAATCCCTTGAAATGCTAGTTCTAGGTGAAGTATGGATGTATCCTAGGACACGTGGTGTCAAAGAATGGCATTGCCATAGATTCCTCTAAGATCAAGATCATTGTTGATCTTCCACCCCCAACTGATTACAAGGGTGTTCAGTGCTTCTTAGGACATACTAGGTACTATCGACGGTTTGTGTTAAACTATGCATTGATTGCTAGACCTCTATACAAGCTGTTGATTGTATTCGAATGGACTGCGGAATGCCAATGCGTGTATGAGGAATTGAAAAATGCTCTAACCACCACATCGATACTACAAGCCCCATACTTGTCACTCACGTTCCATGTGCACATCGACACTTCAAAATTTGCAGTAGGAGCTGTGTTGTGCCAACTTGGTGAACACAATCTAGACTACCTCGTGAGCTTTGCTAGCAGACAACTCATTGAGACCGAAATGAATTACTCGACAACGGAGAGAGAGGGATTGGACATGGTGTTTGTCGTAAAGTAATTTTGACATTATCTTCTGGCTATGCCTTTTACTTTCTATGTTGACCATCAAGCCTTGTTGTACCTGGTAAACAAACCATGCGCTACAGGAAGCATTGCTAGATGGCTTCTTCTGATTTTGAAATTTGATTTCTTTGTGACGGTGCGTAAGGGAAAATAGCATTACATGGCTGACCATCTATCTTGCATCCCCATGGGAGAAGCGGTTGGACAAGGCATTGTGGACGAACTGCTAGACACACATCTATTCCGCTTATCCAATGAAAAGGATTTGTTTAGAGTTGACATGGCACCATATTGGTTAGATGACATAGTTCAAGTGCTTGAACACGGACTACTAGAATGACTAATAGAAAAGGCTTGACTTAGGTAGCTTATCTTGAAAATCCAATCCTATCAATTGATAGTTGGCCAACTTTACAGGCTAGGACAAGACGAGTTACTGCACAGATGTGTGTGTGAGCATGAGATGTATGATATAATGACAAAGGCACACGACGGAGTCGCAGGAGGACATTTCAGGGAGACATGACAATCCCAACTGTGGTGGCCTACCCTCTTTTGCAATGTGACACAATTCATGAAGCATTGTGATGAGTGCCAACAAATTAAAGCCTCTATCCGTAAAGATCACATGGAGGTAACCCCAATTATCACACGACAACCATTCAAAAAATGGGGGATTGACTTCATCGGACCCATTAGTCTTGAGATACAATATTCACAAGTTAAATACATCATTGTGGTTACTAACTATCTAACCAAATGGGCAGAAGCACAAGCTACAAGAAAGAATGAGACTAGGACCACCGCTAAGTTCCTATGGGAGCAAGTGATCTCAAGATTTGATTGCCTCATCAAACTAGTCAGCGACCAGGACACACACTGTTTGAAGTCTAAAACAGAGACAGAGAGGGTTGGACTCAACAGTGTAGAGCAATGAGCTCTCACACATTTCTTCTATTCTTCCATTCCACACATCACTAAAGAGAATAGTTACAACTTAAGGTCTAGGACCATTCACACCAAGCAACTAAGTCCTAACCACAAACTTATTTAATGTCCGCATCATGTAGTACAACTAGACAACTCAAGTGTCGGGTATGGTCATACCAAAGATAGTAGATTGAGCTTGAAGTCTTAACACTCCCCCTCAAGCTCAAGACATCATCTGCACACCAAGCAGCTGTCTAAAAACACTGAACTTATCTTTAGCCAAGGACTTGGTAAAGATATCCGCAGCCTGCTCATCAGCCTTTACATGCATGAGATCAACTCATCCTGCAAGAACCATCTCTCTGATGAAGTGGTAGTGTACATCTATGTGTTTCGTTCTGGCATGATATACTGGATTCATGGCCAAGAGTACACTACTCAGATTATCACATAGTAACTTCATTGGAGCATCTACCTATATGTCCAAATCATCCATAAGCTTGAGCATCCATGAAATCTCGCATGCTGCCAATGCAACTCCCCTGTACTCTGCCTCAGTACTAGACAATGCAGCACCCCTGTACAGGGATGCTGCCAATGCAACACCCTTGTACTCTGCCTCAGTACTAGACAATGCAACCATAGGCTGCTTCTTGCTGCTCCAGCTAATCACGCTGCTACCAAATCCAAAAGCATATCCACTCGTAGATCTACAGTCATATGAGTATCCCGCCCAATCTGCATCCGTGTATCCAATGAGTTTCAAGGGCTTATCTCTGACATAAAATAGCCCATACTTTACAGTGGACTTAACATATCTCATAATGCGTCTAACTGCATCCAAGTGCGGCTTTCTAGACTTCTGCATTAACTGGCTTATGAGCCCTACAACATAGCTCAAGTCAAGCCTAGTGATGGTCAAGTAAATCAGACTGCCAACCATCTACCTGTACATAGTCACATCCTCTACTTCAGCCCCAGTGTTCATATCTAGCTTGACATTTTGATCAAGACGTGTATCCAATGGTTTGCATTCAGCCATGCCATACTTCTTCAACATTTCCATGGCATAGTGCTTTTGCATTAGCCATAAACCATTTTCAGCTGAAACTACCTCAATGCCCAAGAAATACTTCAGTTATCCTAGGTCATTCATGTCAAATTTAGATTTCAGCATCTTCATTACATGCTATATGCCCAAGTCATCATCACCAGTGATTATCAAATCATCAACATAGATAAGCAGCACTACCAAGCCTTTGTTTGTCTTTTTCGTAAACAGACTGTGATAACCAGCACTACCAAGCCTTTGTCTGTCTTTTTCGTAAACAAACTGTGATCAACCCTATCAACAACAAATCCCAAGCTCTGTAAGTAATTACTGATCCTTGCATGCCAGGCTCTCGGAGCCTGCTTCAATCCATACAATGCTTTTTTCAGCTTAATACATAATGCTAAAAATCAGGATGAACATACCCTTCAGGTTGAACCATATAAAAATCCTTTGCTAAGTTACCATTAAGAAATGCATTCTTAACGTCCATCTACTACAATTTCTAGCTTTTAGCAGTAGCCAAAGCAATTGTAGGGGAGGTTCAAGCTCTACCCCAAGACCTACGGACCACTTATTGCTCAAGTGTTTCGAACCGAGCATCCATGGCTACCTCTCACATAGCCGACGTGCAATGCCTACCTTACGTGTGTAGTGAGCTTACCTTGATGCTCGATCGAGTACCCTCCTCTTTGTTGCACACCGGTAGCTCCACGATCCTTGAGGCAAGCTCAAGCAACCTCAATCCCTCTCCCATGAGTTTCATCCTCCATAGCCACGTGCGAGACAAGAGAAGAGAAGAGAGGAGGAGAAGATGAAGAGAGAAGATGGAGAGCTTCTTCTCCAAGATCCCTCACTCTCACACAATCACTCCCTCACTCCCTCACACTCTCTCAATCCCTCTCTCAAGCATGAGCAAGAAGGCAAGAAGCAAGAGAAGAAGAAGAAGAAGCTTTTGCCACATACAAGAATGAGCTTCCCATTCACTTTTCAACTTTATATACATGCCCTAATTTCCATGGGTGGTCATCCCCCTTTTTTACATGGCCGGCCATTAGCCTAGGCCCATTTCCTCCTTTCCCACTGTTCTAGTCTACCTATCCCCAACTAATGCATACAATTTGCACAAGAGTGAGCTTGGTACTCTTTTACAAGGTTTTGGAAGTGTTTTCGCACTTCATGGTGCGCTTTTTATTCTTTTACTCTCCTTGGGCGACTCCAAGAGTTCTTGAGGATCGTGCCTGTGCATTTAATTTTTTCCCGGGTCTAGTTGCCATTTAAAGTGCCTTTTCTTTTTCTCTTTTTCCATTTCCCACTCCTCTGTGCTGCGGTAAACATTACCCCCCTCCTAGCCAAGTGCCAGTCCCATGGCACTATGGTGGGAAGTAGTGGGATAGATGATGCTATTGCTAGGTGGAACTGGTGGGGAGATGACACAGATGCTTGTGAATGAGAGGTGATGGAGTTTGATGATGATGACCAGTAGAGATTCTGGCATGCTTTAGGCTTCATGAAGATTCTCGGCATCCTTCATACTGTTCTGGCGCCCCTATGGAGCCGATTGTCTTTTGAGTATCCGAAACGCTTTAAGTAATAAGCAATCCTTTAAGAGGATGGTATTGGAGGGATTTATTCTGGAGAAACCCCCCGAACGCTGTTTGCCTTGAAAGGCTGTGGCTTGGGCGGAAAACCCCTGGTGGTGAGTAGAGGATCTTTAGTTTTGAGTTGAAAGTCTTCAGGCTTGTGGTATCAATAAGCGATCTGTAGATCTTGAGGCGATGGGTATGGACCATCGGACGATGAGGTTCCAAGATCTATGCCAATGGCAGCTTCATCACTGGATTTTCCTTCTGCTTGATTTGGTTCAGTCATGGCAGCCATCAGTAGGCGGATGCTTGGCAACATGAAATCTGTTGAGCCATTTAACCCTTCGCAGCGAAGCTCCTGAAGTTGCAGTAATGGGATCATGTTTGGCTCCTTGGAAAATTCCTTGTCATTGGAGGATGTAGTAGAGGATCTCCTTCAACCAAGCAGCCCGTTTTTGAAACACGGACATAACCTGCAAGAAAAGTGGTGCACTTGCTAGGGGGTGTGTTTGTCTCACTGTGTAGTGCATGGTGCCCGTGCCAGTGGAACTGGGAGATGGGTCTAACCATGGGCAAGCCCTTGGTAATGTCCCACACTTGAGGACCTAGTTCGTGTGACGTTGGAGGTGCGGTGCAAAACTTAGGGTGATAGGTCTGAAAGTCCTGCCCTTGATGTGCCCTAAGTGTGAAGTGGGAGAGGGGCTAGAGAGGACTCTAGATGTAGTGAGGATGGTGCACCAAAATAGCGAAGGAAGAAAACAAGCACTTTTTTTTTGTGAATGAGAGAGAGTACATTGGGCAAGGTATGGGGCACCTATTTAGTCACGGGGCGGTCGCAGGCATTGTGATAAAAATGCGCGACTTTGTAAGTATTCTTTAATACTGGCTTTAGCTCTCAAAGGAGTGGTGGACAAGAAGGGGTGATTACACCTTGCAAAACGGGTGTCACACATATTCTCTAAGAGCTCTAAGCAGAAGGCAGGGAGGAGAGTAGCACGCATCATCAGCCTAGTCATGGCTCTACTATCTATTCCTAGGTTAATATAAAAAAAGAGTGGGGGGAGATGGACTTACTCTGCTGCAGGTTTCTGGAGTAGCAGGGATTAGAGAAGTCGTAGGTAATTACAAGTGGTTAAGAATGCTGGATCGGGGCAAGAAGAGAAATCTACAAGAAAACGATTTATGGAGGGAAGTATATCTTCTACCCTAAATACTAAGCACTCCTCCGGGCTTCTAGCATTTACATTATAGATTTTTGGAAAGTCATAATCCCCATGTAAATCTCGATCATAGTCCACTCCATGCCTAGGGGGTAGGGCATGTAGATGGGATCGTTACGCTCTTCAGGGAGGGAGCTACAAAATGCGGTCTAGGCATCAAAATTGGTGTCCCAAATCCTCCTTCACCATTTCAACTGTGCCTCATAGCCTTGGACAGATTTGGGAGCCAGACTGACCTTGTCTTCCCAATATTCTTGTGGCTCTTGTCTCCACCTAGTCATTATCATGCTTCTTTCTTCCATCCATCTGTTTGCGAGTTCGTTAGCCAGATCTTTGATCTTGGCTACGACTCCTAAAGGAAGGGCCCGGTCCAAGGAGCGTGGAAAAGTGAATGAAAGCTTGAATGGCCTCTTATGTAGCTCTTGCTAGCACCAGATGACCAACTCCTGGGGCCAATCTACACGATGTGTATCATTTCTCAGTGGAATGGGCTCCTTAGGGAGTTGTTGTGGAAGTATGCATGCCTGGCATTGGGCCTCCTCCACTAACTCTTGCCTCCTTCTCCTTGCTGCAATTATGTGTTTAGGTAGCTCGGCATCGGCAGGTTCCTCCTGTGGGATCTCATGTTGAGGCGGACTCGGCATCCTTTGTGGCTCTTCGTCATCATCTTGCTCGAAGTCTGGGCCCTCTTCGACATTTCGCTCTACCACAGGAGGGATGACTGGTGGTGGTGGCGGTGGCTGCTCCTACTCCTGAAAACCCAACTCCTTGAGCTCAGTAGTGGAAAGGCCCGTACAACGCAGGTAGTAGAATTGTTGCTCTTTAGTTATTCCTGTACTTGTTGGAAGCTCCCGCTCTTGAAGATCATATCTTAGAGCCCGGGTGCTTAGCTCCAACTTTCTTTTTACCTTTTCCACTGTATCATCGCCCTCGGCTTGCGTCACATGGAGCACAGTCTTGAGAAAGGCTTGTCGCTGGGTCTTAGTGGTTATCTCTACAGCCTCAACCCTAGCTTCGGCAAGCATTCTTTCGCACTTTGCCACCGCGAGGCGTTCAGTTAAGTCCCTTACCGTGTCAAAGTTTTTCCTTTCCCACTCCATGGCTCTCTCCTCCATCCTTTGCCTTTGTTCCTCTAGCTAGCTCGCCAGGGTGGTTACTACCTACTGCTGCTCATTTGATAAAAACCATAACTGGTTTCTTTCTCTTAGTTTCTGAGCGAGCTGTTCTTTAGTGATCCCTCTTGCTTGATCAACAATGCTGAGCCTGTGGTGCGCTTTGGCCAAGATTTTTGATTTCTCTTGTACCAACTGTTCTTGGCTCTGGATTTCAGCGATGAGGAATAGCCTTTTTTGATTAAAGGTCATGGCTATGAGGGCTTCCACGTCTTCCTGGGAGGTCTCTAGCGCATCTTGCAATCTCTGCACTTCATCTTGTAGCCGTTTTGCTTCAGCTCTGCTGAGACTCCCGGCCCTTCATTTTTCAGGAATCCGATTTCCCTTATTAACCTGTTCTGTTATTCTTGCTCCTTCCATGATTGGGGCTCCGTGGCATGTTCTTGTGGAACAGTGGCTTCCCCTTCCTGAACCTCCTGGTAGAGCTTTTCTACCTGGGCAACCCTTTGCTGTAGATCACTGTATTGCTGCATCAGTAGTTTTAGGTTCCTTTGTTCCGCCACCAGGCTCTGCTCCTCGTCCTCCAGCCTTTGCCTAAGGAGGCTTTCATTGTTTTGGGCTTCCTTCGTTTTTGCCGCTAGCTGGTCCTGCAGGGCCTTTATTTCTCTCCGTATTTCGGCTTCCTGCATTGAGACCTCTAGCCTGAGGGTTGCTGACATCTCCTTTTCTTTCTCTAGTTCCAGCAGGGCCACCTTCTTCTCTTCTTTTGCCTTGTCCAGTTGTGTCAGTAACTCGGCTACATACGCGTCATAGTCTGCGGCAGGTACGTGCCCTTCTATTCCTTTTTGAATAACATCTTATGGGTGTTAACTTTTCCTCCAGAAATCATTATGAGGAAGATTCATCTAAAAATGGGACATGCCATTAATCTTTCCATGCCTAGTAAAAAGGTGTACCTCAATAATTTCAACCTTGTAATGAGGCAACAGTTGTCCTAGGCTCGTCACTTTTGAATACACAAAAGGAAACTTGCTAATAAGGTCCTACAAATGCATGGACACCTTATGCTCTTTTCATTAACTCCATTGAACGTACCGACGATCAATTTTCATATCTTAAGCTATTTCTAATAAATGTTCAAATAGCCAATTCATTTTCCAATTGCATTTTAATCTTGACTAGTTGAACATAGGAGCAAATAAGTTAAGACGCAGAGATGCAACTAATGAAGAAAAGAGATATGTTCATCATAGCTTCAACATAGAGGTGGAAACAGTGGACAGAATATAAAAAGGTTTTTCTAAAGGGAGAAGTTTATAGAGTGGGAGATAAAGTGGTGGTAAGATGCGATGAAGACTCTAGAGTGGACATAGATGTTGGCCATTGGAAAGCATGCATATCATCATTTTTTTCGTTTGAATGCAATGGTGAAGTGAAACTATTTTTGGAGCCTATTACTACAGACAATGTATTGTGATTGAAAGTGGCCATGAAAGTCTAGTTGTGGATACCACTATGGGTATGAGTGTCTTGCAAAATGGTTTTGTTCCATTTTCATGGGATTACAAACTCACATTCAGCTTATGTCTCCAGTTTCAACTTCAAATCTCAGTTGGACCTTGTGGCAGCCATAGCTAAATTGAACCTACCCACCTTGGAGCTTCTAGATCTCTCTCTACATGCCATATCTTCTAGTGATTCCTCCTAGATATATCTTCCTTTGCTCAAGGCACTTCATCCTGGTACCTCAATCGATGATATTGCTGGTCTATAGCTCCAGCATTGTAGAATTTGGAACTCGCTGTCCTGTTTGCGCATGCGTCCTATAGTGTAGATCTCGCCACTCATGCGCGCCATTATCCAACTTGTAGCTATAGGGCATTTGAAGCCCATTGTATGAGCTATCTCACCACTAGAGGCGAGCATTGTAGAGGAACATGTATAGCTTTTCATCTAGGGGTCTCCTCCGTGTCATCCTTAAACACCAACTCGATCTTCCTATTTCATGTGCCCAATAAAAAATGCAAAAGCAAAAAATGATTGATTTTCCAAGCCAAACATACTGCTTTAAAACAAGTCTCCTTTGTTGTGCTATTCAAATGCTAATTGTGATACTAAACTTCAATCTATTCTACTTTATGTTTGTACAACTTCTATTCTATTTTTGTGTTCTCACTCTCTGCCTCTACCTATCTCTATCACTTTCATTGCAGTAGCTATATCTCTTTATAGGAGTGAGGCTAGCTTCATTTTATGATTGCTAAGTATAGACAAACTTCTTAGGTTATGATAACATGTAGCTTTCTTTCACATTCTAAGCCTTGATTTTAGATATATCTCCTTGAATCTTGCAAGTAGACACTTGTTGTCCTGTAACTTTACAATTATTAGAGGTAGCTTTGTCGAGATGCTAATGGCAATGTAGATGCACATCATTGTTTGTTATCTCTTTCCACATGAAGCTCTTTTATGTTCTTATTGGGACCTGCTAGACTTCAAGAGAGTAGTTAGAGATAATGTGATGCAAAAAATTCTTTTGTTAATGTGAATGTAAAGCAAGATATACAATGCAAATAGTAATGTACATTTTTATCATCAACATAGAAGCTAAACAAAGTGGGAAGTTGGATATCTTCATTGTGCAAGTTCATCCTCAGTTGTCATAATGTGCATATTGATCTTACCTTCATAATGATCAAAAGTTCACCATCCACCCAAACATTAATATCTTGTAATGAATTTTAGAAAACTCCCTCGTGTCTTAGTCTAGTGCCACCAATTTCCCACAAACATGGTGCCATCTTCTATACAAAAATGTCATGATGAAGTTTTGGGTGGTAATCATATACTTGCTAACAACAAAATCTAGTTGCACCTTGCAGGTTATTCCATCTTGGACCTTTGTATCCCAACCTGTATTTGTAAACTCTAGGATATTATCTACATCTAGGTGCTTCACTACTAACATGGTTCTTGAGGTCTGGACTTCAATGTTGGAGAAGAATTCTACGAAAATGGCTATAGGCACAAAAGTGGATATTTTACTGTGACTACTTGAAATGTTAGGCTTCAAGCATTTCTACACCTCGTGAAAAATTTCACACTTTGCAACTCTCTCTTATTCTAGAATCTAGTAACAACCACCCTCTCTGCTCTTGAAATCTAGAAGGAAAGGAAAGATAAGGCTCTCCATTGCCCACTAGAGGGAGGTGGTATGTAAAATTGGTCATAAAAGAATATGCCCCCCTTAGATAGTGCCACTTTGATCCTCCCCTTGTAAAGCTTTTTACCAATTGAGTCATGGATGACATCTAGAACATTTATCACACATTCTACTAGGGCTGTCACTCTTGGTGGACACTTGATGGATACAAGTATGTTAACATCAAATGGTCTTGTCAATTACAAGGTGAATAAGAAACACAAACCTTATTTGATACCAAAAAGTAGATGCAGACAAAATGCCCCAATAGATAGGTCTATGGAGAGGGACATTAGTGGTAGTGGGCTCAAGGTGAAGCCCCTTATGCATAAAAACATGCTACGTGTGCACTTCTTTGATTGTCTTCTTGGAGCCACTAAGCCTAAAATTTGTTACCTTGTGCTTCGAGCATGATAAAAAAGGGTTAGCTTTTGAAGATCTCTTTTGATTTCTTTATTGCATGATTATCCAACTTTACTTTGTTATGGTCAACGGAACCCACATGTCTTGCTCATCGAGAGCGTATTGAAAGTGACTATGGACTTGATAGAAAAACTAGGTCTTCTGCATCAAGAGTACGCCTCCATGGAGTAGGAAAGTGGAGGACAAAAATATGTGGCTAAGTGGAGAGAAAACAAACAAAAACTTCAAAGGGTGCAAAGTTGAGGCAAAAGAGAGGAAATGACCATTAAGCATTCAAAGATCTCAAACGAGGAGAGGTTTCTACCACCTTTTTTCCATTCAGTAAGAGGAAGTGTTGAAATATAACAACAAAACATTACTATTGGAAAATGACAACCACTCTGCTTTACTGCTAAAAAGCAACAATAACTCTACTATTTTTAATAAAACTAATAATATCAAAGATTTCAAATTTATTTTTTGAAAAAACAAAAATGGTTTTCAAAAAACTCCTCATTATGGATTTCACTCTCTTTCTACATGCTAAAAGGCCAATGATCTCAAACTCCAGATAATGCCTTATTCTTTACTAAGATAGAATAATAAAAAGGAAGGTAGGTCACACATTGTGATTGTTGAAAGTTCCCATACATCAATCTTGCTCTCTTTAGTTCAAACCTCTATAGCTCTTGCTCCACTTGTGCTATTCTCTCTCACTTCTGCTCACCCTTTCAATTTTGATAGTGATGTGTGTGGGGCCTGACTTGTATATCAGTTGAGGTCTATGTGACCGGATGGCAAAAAGGTGACCATTGTGGATCTAATCTTTGGGTTGGACTGAGTAGTTAAGCTGGTAGCAACTCGAGGCACATTGCATCGAGTTGCAGGGTAAGGGAGTTAAAAGAGGCCCCTATTTTGGGGTCCGGGGGCCACAAAAGCGGCCCCTAGCTAGGGGGTCCTAGGGGGGCCAGCAGCCCCCCTAGGGGGGGTCCGGGGGTAGTGCCCCTAGCCCGACGGTAAAGGAAATATTCCTTGGCCGACTAGTGGAGGCTCATATGGTAGGTGGGTCATGCTGACATAACCGCCTTCACGAGCTATAAAAGCTAAACCCCTTCACAGCCATCGATTATCTATCTTTCACCCAGTCAGAGTTGTTCTAGCTAGCCTTAAGCTCTTCACCTATCTTCTGTCTAGATTGCCATCTAAGCTTCACTGTGGAAGCGCACGAGTGGATAGAGACATCTCTGTATCAATTGTTTTGAGCTAAAGAAACTTTCTAATTCTTCTCTTATCTGTTGTGTACTCTCTATCTCTATCTCTTTCTCAGATTCTATTCACGTCGCCGTGTAATTTTTACAAATGTACAAGTTATTGCATACACAGTCTTGGTGGAATTCACAGGCTATTGCATTCATTAGTTTCCATTATCCAAATAATGAAAGAATGATACATATGCATCTCTCCACCCATTGGCATGTGGCCACTCCTATAGATGCATAGGTACTTGGCCTTTCACTAAATGGCTTTTGTCATGTCCAAATCCAATCTTTACACACAAGCTTGTGGAATCAAACATATTTGAGAACCACCATCCAGCGATGCCTTTCTTACCTTGAACTTCCTTCCAAGTCTCCTCTTCTTCTTTGTTCCACTAGCCTCTCCTTTAGCAACTTATTTTTCTTGTGTTTTTGAGAGCTCTCATCTTCCTTTTTCTCTCTGCACAGCTCTTGTATTATTGAGAACATTGTGACCTCTTCCATACCTATCCAATACACTATATTCGTTCCTTTATCTTTTGCCTTCACTCCACTAGACCCTACTTCTTCTTTAATCTTGACAGAATAATCATCCCTCTTGTTTGGAACATGTCGTGGCATGGACTACATGTCTATTGTCATAGGCAAATATGAAAAACTAGGGCTTAGATGACCCATTACATTGTAGCACCTTCTTGGTTCTCCTCTTCTTCACAATTGCCTCATATCTACACCATAATCAATTCAAGCCCATGGTTGCCATCATGATTTTCTCCTTGATTTCTCCCTAACATGGATCCTTAAATCTTGCATTAAAAACTATAAATCCATCCATATCACACTTGCATCCTTCATCTTGGTAAATCTATGATTCAAAGCCATCCCTGAGGTATGGAGTGTGGATGTGAGGTATGTCATGAACATCTCCTAGAGTATGTACCATGTCTTGCAACACCCAATATTAGTGCTCATCTCACAGCAAGCACTTATTTTCTCTTGTTAGAGATTTGGTCACCTCCAAGATGGTCACAATCAAGATCAAGTCAATTTTGTTCAATTTATGCCGTCATACCATGTACAAGAGCAAGTCGGACAACAATTTTGCAATTGCCAGTAGTTTGGGCAATTTTTTGGGCAAGCAGATCAAGAGGGGTAGGTTGGGCAGGTTGGGAAAATGTGTCAAGTGGCAACCAAGCAACACTTTTCACAACATTATTTCATTGCTTTTTGATAATTTGGCCTATTTACAGCAACAATCAGTATGCATCCTCAAAATCCACCTCCATTGTAATTGTCGAGCAGCTTGTTAAGCCATATACATGGCCAACCATTCTTTAGCCACCCCACAAATCTTGCCACAAAATATATTCATCCACTTCTCTTCATCCAATCCACCTATCAAACACCCCATCTCCAAGTCTTCCACAAACCGAATAACATCTTCTTCCTTGCTCCCAAAGGACACTTTCGACTCTCTAGCCATCTTTCCACCTAAATCTTGTAGGAATATCCTCACTTGGAGAGGCACCAAAGGATGTGTTGTTGAAAAGAAAAGAGGTATACACCACCATCAAAGACACTAGTGCATGTAACTAATAACAATCATAACACCACACAAACCAATAGAAACTAGAAACAAGGTTAGTGCTCACATAGGAAAATACATATGATCTCCTTATGGCTAAATATACAGTACAACATCACAATCATAACACTAGTGCATGTAACTACTAACAATGATAACACCACACAAACCTATAGAAACTAGAAACGAGGTTAATTCTCACATAGGAAAATACATATGATCTCCTTATGTCTCAAAATATAGTACAACATCACAATCTTTAGACCACAATCAATGGAACACCGTATAAGTATATGTCCACAATATAGTTCGCTCTTCAATGAGCTTGATGCCTATTAACTTCAAGAGGATAGATTTTTGACAATCTCTCTTCTTCAAGCACAGTGAATAAAAAGCAACTATTAATATCAAACATATAGCACCTTCATACTCATTATCTTCATTCAAGAATACCAAGTCGACACCCAACACTCACACACCAAGAGCACAAGCATCAAAACTCTCTACAAGTTTGAGCAAGGAGATCTCAACTCCAACTTCTCATAAGTCAAAAAGGCACACCTTTGCAAACACACTTGTAGTTAAGTAGGCCCTTGGCATGAGCACATACAACTTTCCTCAATACTCCACCCCAATCTTGCTCAAGATCTCAAGAAAAGCCTCATAACATACTTCCATGCTAGTATGCCAGCAACCACCTCCTTCACATTTGTCATAGTGGCTTAGCAAATGTGAAAAGATTTCAAACCACTTATGATGCACTTGTACATTACTAAGCTAACAACCACCCCATTCACATATTGTCCTATTGATAATAGTATTTTCTTTAGAAGAAGCCTAGTTGAAGGTTGCCCACTAAGTTCTTTATTATTGACTTAGTAATCAATTAATTTGGTGTCGCTTGTACATTACTATGCTAACAATCACCTCCTTCACATATTGTCCTACGGATTATTATAGTATTTTGTTTAGAAGTAGCCTATGTTAAGGTTGCCTGCTATGTCCTTTATGATTGACTTAGTCATCAATTAACTCCTATGAGCTAACCTTGGTGTCTAATTCCTCACAAAGACCTTTGTTGAACCACAATACATTAGGACTTCCAAACCATCACAATAATTGATTGAACAAATTGACCTTGAAACAATTCAATGTTTAGGTCAATGAGTTGCTTGACACGAATAGGAAACTGTGTAACAATCCTTATGAATGGAGGAGGACTAGGGATACATTTTTAGCAGGGTTGTGTGCTATCTCTCTAGATACACTAATGTGGCAAGCCCATTAAAGTGCATTAATTGCTCCTTTATTTTGCTGAGTACACTTGACTTGGTCCATGCAACCTTCCACAATTAGGGAAGCACCATGCAGAGGATGCTAGAAATACAAAGTTGCTGAGGAGGAAGTTGACAAAGGGAGAAGATGCAATGGATTTGGATTATATTACTGTTGCTACTCAAAGGCAGCACAACTTCGATATGGTGGAAGTTGAAATATGCCTTAGACAAAACATTAGAGAGTGCACTAATAATGGTAGAAGGAGAGCTATGGTGGAAAGAGGAGTAAGGTACTTAAAGCGCATGTGGCCTTCTCATTTCAGAAGATCAAGTCATGATTTGCTAAGTTCACCAACTATGGCTACTTCATGGGTCATTTACCAAGCAAAGATGAATTTGTGACGTGGTTTATGGCTACCTATCAAGGTATAGCCATCCTTTGCTAGTATAAATTCATCCAAAAGGAGCTTTTATTTTGCATTTGTTGGATCACAACAAGATGCATTAGGGGAGTTTTGAGGTCTCGAAAATGCCTTTTAGGAGATAGAGAGAGAGTGCTCTAGACCAATAGGAGCAAAGCCTCTGTAACGGAAGTTCTATTTTAAAAAATACAAAAAATCATTTTAGCAAAAGATATATATATAATAATATTGCGACTTTGTATTATCAATATCTATTTTTTAGCCTCTTATATTCATGATTATGACAATCTTTACATTAATGATATACAGTCTCGACCACCTTTATTTAATGATATGTCTGGATTAATGATAATGGCAAGTTTAATCTAAATTCAAATTAATAAAGATATTGACACTTATTTTTTTTCATCCTTTCTTTTATCCCTCTCGTGGTAGCTTAGTCCTGTGTGTGTGTGTGTGTGTGTGTGTGTGTGTGTGTGTGTGTGTGTGTGTGTGTGTGTGTGCGCGCGCGCGCGCGCCATAGATATAAAAATTCGACCTTCAACAAGGCGTCCAAGCTCCCAAATCACATCCATATCAGTGTTTAACTCATTCCAAAGAGATGGAAGATGGATTGCTACCATCATTAGCAAAGGCAATTGGATCACCGTACAACAGGCAAAACATGGAAAAAGACGAAGATATGAGAGCTCATTCATCTCTGCTTGGAAGGGTAGAATCTGATATTTCAAGCTTAGAGTAAATAAGAATAGCATAAAAGAGGTTCTGATGCAACATGTGTTTATGCATAGAGAGCTAGCTATATGTGGAACCTGGAAGTTCAAATCTTCCAATGCATAAACCAAATTGGAAGGATTTGATTCTTAAGGTCTTTCTTTTCTTGGACTTGGTTTAAGCTTTTCCATTATAACATTTGTTCATTTGTCTTGTAGATGTTTATCCCTCTAATCTTGAGGAATGGCAAATAGTCAAGTCTATTGTTGATGTGATTAATGTGATGCATGGCTTGATTGGAGAAGAGATATACAAAGGTAGAAAGAAGACAGAGCTTGTAGAGAATGGAATATTCTTCTATGACCATTCGTATATTGTCCCCATGCAGCGTAGCCAATGGGGATCAATATCCCCCCTTCCTTTGTCTAACTTTTCAAGCTTTGAGTGGCCTTTGCCAAGTCTAGCTACTAGTGAGGGCTATACATATAAAATATTTTCTAAGATACGGAGAGCATTAAAACCTAGTATATTAAGTAAGCTAAGTAAAGTTACTTTGTTCATGCCTATTAATATATTTGTTGACTTCTTTTCTAATGTTGAGATAAGAATATCAAATGCCATGCTTTCAGTGAAGAGACTAACATATGATCATGTTATACAATTTGTTGATGAGGGATGGGACACTAGGATAGAAGGAAAAATTATATGTAAGATAGATTAAGACTCTATAGCTTGTAAATATATGATTGCTACTCATAATTTCATTCTTAGTTTTTATTATAGTAGATGGCATCATGTTGGTGGTAGTCTGGTTGCTTTAGACCAAAATCTTGATAATTTTAGCAAAGATCCTATAGTGGATCTTGATGTTTGGTACAATGAAGACATTATTGTAATCCTAAAGGTTAGATCATCATGTATACTACATCAAGTGAGGATGGATTTATAGAACAAAGATATTGAACTATCATACTCATTTGTGTTCCAAATTAATAACAAATGAGTCAGTTTTTATATCATATTATATCAATTTAGGTGTATATCTGATTTCACTTTTCGATTAATAAACATTTGTAACATTTTTTTACCAAATATTAACAAGGAGAGAGAATAATATACAATGCAAGGATATCAAAGAAAATATCTCTTTACTATCAATATAAAATACATGCATAAATTTTATGGCAAATTTTTGTCAATCATCTCCATGACTTATACACAAGGGCTTACAATCAATGAGACAAAGCTACTTTTTTTTAGAACTTTTCTTAGGAGAAGAGACATCCTTTCTAGGAGTTCTTTTGCCTATCTTTGATGCTTTGGTTGCCTTGGGTGTTGAAGGCATAGCTTCACTTGCTATAGTTACATATATCTCCTCTCCTTCAATGTCCAAGCCCTCACTATTGTCCATTCTTGTTGGTTGTATACAATTGACCATTATGTACTTCATCAGCTTTGCTCTTATATACCAAAGATGCTCACTTATATAGCAATCCCTTGTAAATTGTCATACATTTGTAAGAAAATATTTTTAGTTCATTATTTTTTTTTACAATTGACTATATTATTATCATCAATGGACTATTTTGCAATAAACCTCTATCTTAAAGTTTAGTATGTTTCACATTATCTTTATAAGTTTATCATCATTGAGATAAATAAATTGAACCAATCTTTTGATATTTACAATTACTCTCTAGCCACAAGAGTAACTATCATCCTGATGAGGACACTGCAATCAACAATATAAAGTAAAACTATGAAACTTGTTTATGGTAGATTTTCAAATAAATTTTCATATTATGTTTCAACCATATTAATCAAGACCTTACCGCAACTTGTCTATATTGAATTGTTGCAAGTAAGTCACAAGGCATGGGAGGCATTTTCTCTAACACTTCAATCAATCTTTTTACAGCTCTATGCCAAAAAGGCAATAAAATTTAGAGTAATTACAAAAGAAAGATCAAAATATCAAGGAGACCCTAGATTATATAACTTACAACTTGGCATTTCCATGGCTTTCTTTTATAGAATTGATGAGAAAACATTGCCTCTCCACACAATTTATTCCAATTAGGCTCCAATGAGAACTAAAAATAAAAATATTTTAATAATCTAGAAAAACAAGATCTCATAAAATCTAACAAAATACCATATTGCTTACGTTTAATTGTATGGAATTAGAAGAACCTCCAAAGTTTCAAAGTCAATTGAATTGAACCAATGGTCAAATGCATTTGCATCAAGCTCACTCCTTAGATAGTATGAGATAGATGGATCAAGAACCTCAATCTTTTATTGTATATCAAAGGGGAGCTCATCCATTACACACCTAGCAAAGGAATGGAGATAGTAAGCATCAACATGAAAGTCTATTGCTGGAAAAATATAGTAAGTAAAAATAAATTTTGGTATACTGTACCTCATCCCGAGCAAGAACAATAGAGTTATTTGCTTCTCTCACTTTATTTTTGAGAATTTGAACATAGTTAGAGTCCAAAAATACCATATCAGATCTTTTGTTAATATCACTAGGTAAAAAGCAACAAACATTGAAGCCCTTAGGGTTAGCCCTTTCAAGAAGTGTAGATAACTCCACTCCAAATCCAAAAGATGGGAGTTGTTCTACTTCCTTTTCTTCTTCCTTCTTTCTTTTATAGTGCTTCCATTTATCTGCCTACTCTTCTGTGGTCTTTTCCTCTTTCTCATTTTGTCTTGTGTCCTTTTCATGGGTGACATCTTCAACCTTAAGACCTGGATCATTTTTCTTCTTTCTATATAGAGAGACATTTAAAATATCGAAAGCAAAGTGTAAGCCTATGTGCATGAGCAGCACAGATATAAGAATCTTGAAAAAACTCAATTAAAAAATATTCTATAGCCTCCTTAATACAATTGAGAGTTGCCCTAGTCCATCGAAAACTATCGAGGCTATGCTTGTCACAAATTTCTCTAACAAACCTCTAAAAGACATTTTTGGAATTGCATTATTCAGAGCCTTCATTGCAGTTCTAATCTCCTTTAGGCATCTAACATGTTATGAGAACATTCTCCTTGGCTTTGATTTCCTTCTAAGTTTGGAAGGCTTGGAGAACTTATGGATCTTTGAGGCAAGACCTCTAAGATCAACTTTCTGCTTTCTTATAGTGGCCTTTGTTCTAGCCATCTGAAACATCAAAGAAAATAAATAATACAAGTAAATTAGGACAGATCTCCAAATCTCTGACATAATATTTTCTAAAATCACCTAATAGCAAACAAACACTAATCACATAGTCTACCTCCAAAACAATGCAGGCAGAAGATGTATGAAACACGAGGAGGCCCTCTAGACAAGAGAAACAAACACCCTCTTGCGTTTCACACGTCACTCCTTTTTAGGATACATATTTGATCAAAGATAATAAATGTCATGAGGTTTTACAAGTCTCAAAATAGAACATCTTATTATCAACAATTATCCTTCTGTGTCATCAATTTTTGTTGAGCCAGGATTCTATATCAAGAAACTTGCATCCCTACCTGACATATGAAACGTGAAAGAAGTCTTGTCCATGGGAAGAGCCATGATTTATCGTGTTTCATACGTCATAATTTTTTGGGATCATTTGAATAAACTTGCATAAGTGGAAAAAATTTACATTTGAAGAAACTCATCGATCCATGACCATTTGTGGAAAAAAAAAACCATTTGAAGAAACTTGCATTCTCAGTGATATATGAAATACGAACAAACTCTTTTTGATTGAAAGATCATGATTAATCATGTTTCATACGTTGGGCCTTTTTTTGTACAATTTGGCAAGAGTTGTCAAGTGTTGCAAAGTAACCTCAAATTTGTCAAAGAACTTAGATTTCCAAGGGTTCAACACATATGCTGGGAGATGAAACCTTCTTTAGTCGCCTTGTGTTGAAGAATAAGTTAGCGTTGCGTTGGTGTGATCAAGCATATAAAGAGCTTTTTCTTCGAAAAAACTATTTTGTGGTTCAGGATTTGGGTTTAAAAGGATGTTGATTTACATGTGCAGCTGCCCTAATGCGTAGTCAACTTCACAGTGCGATGGGAAGACCGTTTTTGCATGGGAGTTGTGCCACGTGTCACTTTCTTTTTTGGCACGATTGCACTTTTATGGCTTCACTTTTTAAAGATAAAAGATAATTCTTAGCATTTTCTTTTTCATTTTAAGCACAACTCCTCCAAATTAGTACACTATACATCTTGGACAAATGTGCAATGGCCGTTGGGCACGTATATATATGACACTCAGGGTCGGGTTTATGTTAATATTTCTTTCATGTATTTTGTATTATCTTCGACGAGCTATTTATCTTGTAAGCATCATAAGCTTAACCAGATGTATTCTAACAAAATATCATTTATTCTCAACAATAGGGACTACAAATCTCAGGTAACAAACTTTTCTTATCATTTTTTCTCTCTAATCCTGAATTTCAAGGCATTGAAGATGATCAAATGATTCACAAACGTATGAAACACGATTTTACCATTTGCAAATTGTTTTGAAAGTATATTTTCATGTTTTATGAGTCTTCAATGTCAAATAAAAAATAAATAATCAAATGAAAATTTTAGAAATTGGTTTTACTTAGTTTTACATAGTTTTGAAATTTTGTTGTCGCATTCCATGATACATCAGGAACTATGAATTATGAAACTAGTTTTACGTAATTTTGAAAGTTTTGTGAATTATGACAATATCATAAGCGTGAGCTTTTGCAAGAAGAGAGGGACCGAACACCTAGATAGGTCAGCAGACAAAATGCTAGTGTAATTGCCCCTAGCTAGGTTTGTGGTCTTTCCCTTAGAGAAGTTCATGATTTTAAATAGTCTAGGGAAAAACAAGGATATTCCCACATAGGAAAATGTCAAATACTTCATTAAAATTATCAAGAGCTCGCCTTGAGGGACAACATAATAGACAACATGATGACGTTTAGGGAGTGGCGTCCATTAAACAATGGGGTTCTGATGATCTAGATGCATTGTTTTGGACAAATTTTTTGAATGTTTTAAATGCAAATTCATCAATTTTTTTGTTAAAGTGATGTATGAAACGCGATTTTATGAACTGTGAAGCAGTTTGGATCATTGTTTTTGTGTTTCATGAGTCATGAATGTATAGCAAAATTTGATCAATAAGACGCAGAATTTTTTCACTTTCTCTCTTGCATTTCTAAATCTCTAACATAACAAACATATTAAATTTATCAAAATTCAAAAGCAGTGTCTTATAGGTTTTGACTTATTTTTTTAGCAATCTTTCTTTAGTCTTTTGGATATGAGCAGATGTGGATTGGTATATTATGCCCCTAATTTTACTTTTTTGCTTTCTAGATTTTTTTTTGTGAGTGATCAATATGACTAAAGGGAAGTTTTCCTTAGAGGGAATGGAGGAGGAGCTCTTTGATTTTCTTTATGCAATTGAAAATTCATTTAGATTTTTTTACATCAAATATATGCTCAATGTTCCCTTTGATTTATAAGAGCTCTTGAAGGATCTTAAAGATAAACTGAAGGATTTTGGGGAGTTTTATGATAGACATGTGGAAGGTCTAGAGATTGAGGGATTTGTCCATTATAGCAATGTAGTGGAAGCTACCAATGCTGCTAGAACAACTTTGTAATAAGGTTTAGCCTTATTGATAAGGAATTCAAGAAGTGGAAAGCAGATTGCCCTTTTCATCAAAATCAACATCAACCTCTTCTTGTATAGAAGGATGTTGGATTTCTTGTATATCTTCAATATATGGATAGTTCTTCTTCGGATACAATACAAGAGAGGAAGATAGAGGATATTGCATGCAACGACAAAGAAGTTGAAGAGAAGGGGCAAATGTTTCAAGAGGATATTGAGAACCATTTAGTGCAAGGATTTGATGTTGCTTTGTTTAAAAGTGAGAACATTACAAAAGTGAAAGAAAATGCGATAGAGTTGAATGCAAAGATTGAAACATGTCCTCTTGAATGTGTCCCAACATTTCCCAGTTATCTCATCAACAAAAAGAGATATGTATTGCTAAATGATATTCAACAACTTTTTTATCTTAGAGAAGGTTACTACTTGGTAATCCTTGCAGTGTGGGGTCACAATGATAAGAATTTTATAGGTTATGAAGAGGAATTGCTAGCAACTCTTGATGTTGAGGGAGAGAATTTTCAAGACAGCTCTATAGCATTACATTCTTGTATTAATCAGATCGTGGAATATAAAAAGGGGGGGATACCTATGGAGGAAGAGTTCTTACAAATTCAGTAGAGACTTGGCATGGATAACATGGGGTATGAAGAGAAACTGAAGTCTCCAATTAGAGGAGAAACTAAAAAGTTCAATAAAACTGTATGATGATAGTCTTCTTGAAGAAGATGAAAACCCTAAGGTATGAAAGATAATTCTAAGATATCCATTGTGATTTATATTAGAGTATATTATGCATTATAGACAAATATTATTGGATATTTATCTACTGGCATCTAATACTATTGTGGTTTATTGTGCAGATAGAAATTGAAGATGTAGACAACTTTCTTGGAAGAGCCAAGGGCTCAAGGCCGTTAAAGCTTGGCAGCAAAATTCAAGGCCTTGGTCATTATATTGGAAGCTTAAATAATCAAACAATTGCAAATTATCATAGCAGGTTATCAAGCTCTCCAAGCTTACCAATAATGGCTTTGAAAGCTATCTCCAAGGTGATTGGATCCCAAGCTTTCAATAGAGGTTCAGACAATATAATTTTGGTGGAGAAGAAAGAAGTTGTCGGAGTTTTTGGCTTCATGCCTAGATACAATGGATCTAGGGCAAGATAGTTTGGAGTTCTTGGCTCTTATTTGCTCTCCCATGTAGGAGATTCTAATAATTTGAAGCTTTTTCCAAGCTATAGGAAACAAGAGTTCCTGAAATGTAGAGGTCACACTGAGTGGGATGAAACAAAAGATTCCTTTAGAGGACCTAGTGAATTCCCTGAAACTAAAGACTCTTCTGCAACAATAAAGTCAGATTAAAAGATGTTAAGGGTTGCTTGAAACCCATCTTTTTACATATCTTTGTCTAGTTTATAACCATTCTGAATATCTTTCCTTTGCACAAGAGTCTATATATCCCTCTTTTCTTCTTTGGGTAACAGTGGATATAGTCCTTGCCAAAGATGATGTATTGCATGATGCAGTTGTGTCTTTGAGCTTGAGTTTGTACCAAATTTGTATGTAGAACCATTGAAAGACCTCTAATAAATAGTTTGCTTTGTATCTTCCACCTCCATGTATTGTGTGTCTAAAGTATTTTGTTCTTGCTTGATAACGTGATTTTTCCATACCTTGGGTTGACTAGATAGATAGAGATCCATATTTCTTGATAAAATATGAAGCATGGTTGTATAAAATATGCTGCATAGTTAACAAATAAAGAAATTCAATTAGAAAAAACCTATAAAAAATAAAGAGACATACATATGCAAACTTCTTACCATATAGTGAGTGAAATGTTGATTGCCCCAAGCTTCTGTCGTTGCCTTTTTAAAAAGGTTTAATTAGTTTTTGAAGTCTTTGAGATCATCATCATTCCACTCGGTTTTATCACAATAAAAGAATACTTTGTCTAGTGTTTCCCAAACATTGGCTTTTCTATTTCGAGCTTGTCCATTATCAGCATGATCCTTAACTGCATTATGTAGACACTTCCACCGATTGTATCTAATAGTTGAGCCACCATTCCTAGAGTTTATCTTACCAAGTCTCCTATGAAAGTCTAGGAACCTTCTAGCCTTCACTCCACCAATAGATGGCTTTTTCTGGACACAATTGCCATCCTTAGACTTTTGAAGATCTAGTTCAATAACAACATTACCACCATGCAAACCAATTGCAGATAAGACTTTTTCAATCTTTGTTATAGCATCTGTTCTAGCTAATAATGGCTTCAGCTAACAAGCTTTTCAATTATCCTACAAAGCGCATGAAGTGTACAGATATGGGCATTCACTAAAGGAATATCTAGGACTCGTTTAAACTATGGATCCTTGTTGTGCCTAGAGGGAGCTCTATTCCAATTGCTTGAGTTCAACTCTATGGTTGGGGACATGCAATATAGGCAAGGAGATCTAGAGTTGGCACCCTTTGATATATTGTACATACATTTAAGTGTCTTTAAGTCACCAGCTATGTGCCACTCAATGTTATAGTTCCCAAATCCTTCAACAAATAGCCCTTCTCCTGCTTGTTGTCTCTTAATAACATCAAGTATTGGTGTTCAATGAAAAACCCAATACAATATATCAAAATCCTCTGTATCTACTTCGAATGCTCCTAGTCACCAAATGTTGTGTTCCGATTGAACACTAAATGACATTGAGTGATTGCAATGATCTGATGAAAGTGCTCTATTCATCAAGGTTATAGAGACCCTCTCTAGTTTTGTACATTTTAGAATCTCACTTTCATCGAGTTTAACCACAAATCTAGCCACTCCTTGTGCCTCTTCTACTGACAAGTCATAGAATCTAATCATTAAACATTGTAGGGTGGGCAAGTCAAGGAAAATATTGTTAAATTCATTGAATACAACTTCATTTTTCTTGCCCTTGAAGCTAGCCTTGATATGGAAAGGCTCACCCAAAATCTCCATCACTTTGTTATTCACTCTCTGTCTAATAGTTCTAACCACAAATAGCCTTGGAAGTATACAATTACGTACTTGTTCTTACTTCATATTTGATTATAAAAGCTGAAAATTTTGTATATAAGCATCTCGACTAATACTAACTCAGTATCCAAAGATTGATCCTTTATAAATGACTCTAAATATTATTTCTTTGCCTTTTTAAATTTCTTCCTCTCCAAAATATCTTTTGAACTACTAAAGGAAGATGATGATAATAAAATTGAGATGTTTTCAAAGAATCTCTTTTACTTACATTAGTTGAAGAAGATACCTAAACAAAATCAAAATCACAAATCAATACAATTAATTACAAACAAAGTCGTATTTCATATTTTTAAAGTGAAAAAAAGTGTACCTTACTGCTTGGATTCTTTTACTGCAACCACCTCCTCTCGTCTAAGACTTTCAATATTTCTAAGAGCCTTTTGTTGATTTCGAAGGCCTAAAATAGTTTTGCTTTCATTGATAAGATTTGATGTGTTTCTCCAACGAATGAATCCTCTGTTGATAGCCCTCTACTAGCTTCTATAGTAACTCGTTGTTATGTTTTGATAAAATATGGTTTTCCAATTTTGTTGATTTCGAAGGCCTAAAATAGTTTTGCTTTCATTGATAAGATTTGATGTGTTTCTCCAACGAATGAATCCTCTGTTGATAGCCCTCTACTAGCTTCTATAGTAACTTGTTGTTATGTTTTGATAAAAGATGGTTCTCCAATTTGAGGACATCATTTTCTACAACCAGTTAAGTGTATAATCTAGAAACCCATTATAACCATCACCAATGAACCTCAACAATGAAGAGCTATTATAGAAAGGTGGAGTGCAATTTTTGTTATCTTTGGGATATAGCCTGTCATTTAACCAAAGATCAAGATTCTTCTTTCCTTCAAGCCAACCTGAGTATATGTTTCGTAGACTCTGTAATAGTAATGGGTTTTGTTCTCTTCCTTATTGGTTCATACTCACTATCCAACTCAATATCAAGATGATAGAGAGGTCTTTTACTAAAGCTACAGAGATCATTGGATGACAAATCCATAGCTAAGGATGTGATTAGAAGATTGGATTGAAAAACTATGTGAATTAGAAATAAGAAAGAAAACAAAGAAGAAACTAGTAAGGATGGGAAAGAAAGAAGAGAGTGAGAATGGAAGTAATCAAACATCGAACAAAATTCAAATTGAATATTAGTTTTCACTTTAATGAGGATGAGTAAGATCTTCATTATGACAATCTTTGCCACCTTTATGGCGGCCTAAATTTCTAGGTTTGATGTGACCATGAGAATATCGTGACAATGACTTATTAACAATTTTTTATATATTTAATTACCAAAATATAAAAGGTTTTAAAAATCTAAGAATGATTTTATTTCTTAAAATATTTTATCTCTCTAGGATACTTACATAGCATTTTTGAGACCTCAAAACTCCCCTAATGACTGGATCACTGCACTAGCAATGGGATACAAAGGAAACTTTGTATATGCCCTGCCATGGACACCTCACTTCAATCCTAGAGATTCATTACAACAAGAATGCCCTGTCTTGGTTACATACCCAGGGCTACTTGATTGGATGGAGGAGGAAATTAAACCTCTATTAGAGATTCTGGGTAAGGTGTTATATATCCCAAAATCCAATAATGGTCTTATCAGATCACATAAGAAAGCTTGCATTCTCTAGAATAGGAATAAGGAGCTCCCAGATTTCATTGAGGTCACTTATCCTAAAGGACTTGACTTATGCATCAAGGTTGAGTTTAGTTCCTTTCACGGACATGTTACCTGGGTCACAAAAGAGGCCATTTTGCACAAGATTGTAAACAAAAGGAAACTAAATATGAAAGTCAAAAGTAGATGGAGAAAGAAAATTTGAAGTACTAGACTAAAGTGGATGAAGTTTATCAGAAGGGTAAAAACTCCTAAGGAGAAGGATAAAGCTAAAGTGCCTCGAGTGGGTGCTAAATTTAGTGATAAACAATAAAGAGAATGTTCCTCCCTCAAAAATGCAAGGTAAAGGTAAAGATGATAAGAAGAACAATATTTCTTTTAAAATATTGGCAAGGAAGGCTTTGTTGGACAAGAATTTCAATGCATCCTTGCTAGAAGAGAATGATAAATTTCAAGAATTTTACAGCACATTACATGGCATGTAGATCCAATAGAGTAAGCATAATATATTGGAACACAAGGGGGCTATGTTCTGAGAGGAGAAAGAGAGCATACAATAAATTGATGAGCACGAGGAAACCTCGTGTGTTGGCGATATAAGAAATTAAATTGCATGAAGATGATAATTCTCAATTGGATTTTCAGGGTTATGTCACATTTATGGATGTTGCGTGGCAAGGGTTGAGGAGATACACTACTCATTGTCAGAGAGGACCTAGCACCACATCTTGTTTGTAAGAGCCATGATGGCTTAGCATTGGGAGTACAGATAAAAAGATTTGGTTTGGACCTATGTGTGTTTTCAATATATGGGCCTATTGTTTCAACTAACAGAGCTAAACTATGGGATAGATTAAATTAGATAATTGGCATGGAAAACACCATTCTTGTTGGTGACTGGAACATGACTCTTAATGACACTGATGTTGAGATATCGAGCTCCACTCGTGATACGCCAGGGTAACCGTTGTGTATTTATGTCACCGACTTGTCAGTTGCAAACACGGTTGGTACACCGCCCATGAATAATAGCTATATGATAGCTATCCTTATCTACTCTAGTTCGTGGCTCAGTTAGTATGCCACCTTAGTTAGTTGAGTTTGGTTTTGAGACCCATACGTAGGGTCCTTCTATTTCTTTGTACTTGAGTTCTTTTGGCTTACACAACTAAGAAGAGGAAAACTGTTTTCAGCCTCCACCTCTGTGTGTATTCCCCCATTGTGCAAGCAAGAAAGCTACAAGTGAGACTCCTTCCTTCTCTCCCACAATCTTGACATGGTATCAGAGCCTTGTTCGTGGTAAGGAGCTCAAGAAAGCAAGCCAAGCTCGCGGTGTTCTGGTAAGAGGAGCAGTGTTGCTTTCATTTTCTGTTTTGGGAGCAGATCTCTGCAGGTAGCACAGCCAGAAAGTGCAAGAGTGCATTGTCTCAGGTTGAGACACCCTTCGCGGTGAAGCAAGAGGGTAGTATATGCTGCGGGTAAGGGCTTTAGCCCTTGACGACCTTGTTTTTTTTATTTGAGGCCATTTCGGGGCCTATTTTGGAGGCGGAAGTTTTCTGCACGCACTCAAGAAAAGGCCTAGTTTTATGATGTGCAGCCACTGTTCTACAGGTCGGTGAAAAGTTACTGTAGAAATTGCATCGTATGCTTGTGCGCAGAGACATTGGGAGTTACAGAATCATCCCTGTTGCCTATTGATGCAAAATCGTCACTAGGAAGTGACTGTGTGGTCAAATACCACTTTCGCCAGTTTTGCAGATTTTCCCTTGTGAGGGTGAAGCTGTGTTTTTTGCACTGACAGAATTTTTTGCAGTGTTTTGTAATGGCGTCTGATTCTCTTTCACAGATTGTCACTGAAAAGCTTGACAAGAACAACTTCCAAGCATGGAAGTTTAGAATGATGAATTTCCTTATGGGAAAAGGATATTGGGAATTTGTTGCAGGAAATGAAGAAGAACCAGTTCTTCCTGATGTTCCCAATCAACAGCAAATGCAGGCATTTAAAGCATGGCATGAGAGAGCCAGGAAAGTTATGTATTGGTTGTCTATCAGCATTTCAGACTCTATGATTGTGCATATTTAAGATGTAAGTACGCCAAAGGAGGCATGGGATACTTTGTCAAAAATGTATAGCACAAATACGCAAGCCAGGAAAATGCAGCTTAAGCAAGAGTTGCATAATGTGCAAAGAGAAAATATGAGCATCAATGACTACCACATGAAGGTGAAGAAGATTGCAGATGTACTTACTTCCATTAGGTCGCCAGTGGAAGATGATGATTTAGTTTCTGTGACCTTAAATGGTCTAGGAAAGGATTATGCACAGTTCCGAACATCCATTTCCGTCCTGAAAGATTTCCTGATTTTGAGGAGTTGATTGCTCTTCTAATTTCTGAGGAGCAGAGAAATGGTGGTGCATCTTCTTCAAGAGGAACTTTTAAAAAAATTGTCTTCTACTCAAATGCTGGAAGAGATAGAGGCAGAGGTAGAGGAGGCGATATGGAGGCCGTGGTAGAAATCAGAATATGCAGCAAACTCAAGAAAACCAGTCCTATGGAGGAGGACGTGGTGACTCTAGAGGCAGGGGGAGCCAAAGAGATCGTGGTGGATGGCAAAGAGGCCAAAATGCAAACAGTAATGTTGAATGCTACTACTATGGTAAAATGGGTCATATGGCTAAAGACTGCTATAAAAAGCAGAATGACATCATGAATGGAAAACTACAACAAGGGAATTATGCATCTTCTAGTAGACAGGGTGATGACAGAAATGAGCATTTGTTTATGGTGCAGCACATGAACAATTTTGTGACAAGTGCAGAAGAAAGCAATGATGTATGGTATGTTGACTAGGTGCATCAAACCACATGACAGGTCATGCAGAATGGATGGAGGATGCAAGGAAAATGGAAAAACCTGGATTTGTGGAGACTGGTGATGATACTGCACATCCTATTGTGCAGATTGGAAAAATTCCTTTGTCTATGCAAATTGGGAAAAAGAAATACATGTCCGATGTATTTCATGTCCCAAATATCACCAAGAATCTGGTTTCTGTTGGTCAAATGGTTGAGCAGGGCTTGCAGGTCAGATTTAATCCTCATGGATGCTTTGTTAAGGATATGAAAAATAAAGGTCGCTTGATAGCAAAAGGAAAGAAGAAGGGCAGAATGTTTACATTGGATGCAGACATGTCTGAATTGAGTGCAGCAATGTTTGCACATGGGACCGGTGTAGTTGCAGATATTGATATCTGGCATAAACGCATTGGTCATGTTAATGGGCAGAATGTTTACATTGGATGCAGACATGTCTGAATTGAGTGCAGCAATGTTTGCACATGGGACCGATGTAGTTGCAGATATTGATATCTGGCATAAACGCATTGGTCATGTTAATGTACAGCGACTTAAATCAACGCAGGCCCAAAATATTGTTGCAGATTTGCCTAAATTCAAGGTTGCAGAAATGCATAAGGTATGTGAAGCCTGTCAGTTTGGAAAACAGGCAAGGAAACCATTTCCTAGACATGTTCAAGAGAGTGAGAAGCCATTGGAATTAATCCACTCTGATGTGTGGACTACTAAAGCTGCATCTCTTGGAGGCTGTCATTATTTTGTCACTTTTATTGATGACTATAGCAGAAAAGTTTGGGTGTATTTTATGAAAAAGAAAAGTGAAGTTTTTGGGCATTTCAAAACTCTTAAAGCTATGGATGAAAAAGAAACAGGTCTGCAAATAAAATGCCTAAGGTCAGATGGAGGGGGAGAGTACCTCTCAAATGAGTTTGCAAGGTTCCTGCAGGAGCATGGCATAAAGCAGCAATATTCATGCAGTCATACCCCATAACAAAATGGAATTGCAGAAAGGAAAAACATGCATATTGGAGAGGTATCTCGTGCCATACTCAATGAAAAAGACTTGCCGGATTTTTATTGGGCTGAAGCAGTTGCTACAGCAGTCTACATAATGAACAGGACTCCCACTGCAGCAATACATGGAATGACTCCAGAGGAGAGGTATACTGGTTGGAAACCAGATATTTCTCATTTGAAAATTTTTTGTTGCATTGCCTATGTACATGTGCCAGATGAGTTGAGATCCAAGTTGGATCCAAAAGCTGAGAAGTGCATCTTTATTGGTTACTCTCTGTAGCAAAAAGGGTATAGATGCTATAACCCTTCTACTCGTAAGTTTACAGTGAGCAGAGATGTTGTTTTTTATGAGATGAGTAGCTGGTATAAACCAATAAATGTGATTGATGATGTAGATGCACAAAATGGTAATGCTGCACAGAATTCACAGCAGCAGTCACAAAATATTAGTGGACCTGGAGCGTCCTCTAGCAGTGGTTCACATTCTTTGCCATGGACAGGCAGATTGAGATCAGGAGAATCTTCTCAAAGTAATGCAGATAGTGGTATGCAGGTATCACGAAAAGGAAAAGAGAAGGTTGATCAGCCCATGTTTAATGTGAATGCAGGTCACTCTTATGAGGATGGTGAATCCAGTGGCTCAGAACAGAGCATTGATGATGAGTTGGGTATTCCTTCTATTGTTACACCTGGAGTAAGGAAGACCAGGGATGTTTTGAGAGCACCTGGGAGTGAATCTACTTTGCGCATGTCTACGAGAGCTAGGTATCCTGTGGATAGGCTGAAATATGATGGATTTACAGCCATTCACTATGCATATATGGTCAAAGTGATACAAGAACCAGAACCCACTTCTTTTGAGCAAGCCATGGGAAAAGAAAAATGGGAGAAAGCCATGGATGAAGAAATGGCTGCCTTGGAAGCAAATGCTACATGGGAATTGGTACCTTTGCCTAAAGGTAAAAATGCAATTGGCTGTAAGTGGGTTTATAAGGTGAAGCACAATGCAGATGGTTCTGTGAACATATACAAGGCAAGATTAGTAGTCAAGGGGTATGCACAAACATATGACATTGACTATGAAGAAACATTCAGTCTGCTTGCAAGGATGGCAACCGTAAGAGCAGTCATTGCTATGGCTGCATCAAAGGGATGGTCTTTACATCAGATGGATGTAAAGAATGCCTTCTTACATGGTGATTTGCAAGAAGAGGTCTATATGGAGCAGCCACCAGGTTATGTGCATGCTGTTCATCCTGAGTTTGTTTGCAGGTTGAAGAAAGCCTTGTATGGCTTGAAGCAAGCACCTAGAGCATGGTCTGACAAGATAGGACAGTATCTTGTCACTATTGGCTTTCAGATTTCCAAGGCAGATTTCTCACTTTATGTGAGAAAAACATAGAAAGGTATTATGCTACTTGTCATTTATGTTGATGATTTGATTATGACAGGTGATAGTGATGAAGATATCCTTCATGTGAAAATGCTATTGAAGTAAAAGTTTGAGATGAAGGATTTGGGAGAGCTGCGTTATTTCTTGGGCATTGAGGTGATTAGATCACCAAGTGGGATACAGCTCTTGCAGAGGCAATATGGATTGGACATGCTGTCCAAATATGGGATGACAGGCTGTAAGCCTATTTCAGTTCCTTTAGAGCAGAATGTGAAGCTGAGCATAGATGCAGGTAAGCTTCTAGAAGACCCTACTATGTACAGATGCATAGTAGGAAGTTTGATTTATATGACTATTACCAGGCCAGATTTGAGCTATGCTGTTGGATTGGTAAGTCAGTTTATGCAGGCTCCAAGGAAACCACATTTGGATGCGGCTAGACGCATACTCAGATATGTGAAGTCCACATTGTAGTATGGACTATTTTATGAGACTGGGGTTCAGATACAGTTGCATGGATACACTGATGCTGATTGGGCTGGTAGTATTTCTGATAGACGATCTACCAGTGGATATGTGTTCTCTTTTGGGAGTGCTGCAGTCACTTGGAGCAGCAAGAAACAGCCTACAGTTGCCTTGTCGAGCACAGAGGCTAAGTACAGGGGTGCAGCAATGGCTGCATGTGAGGTAGCTTGGTTGCATAAGCTACTTTATGATATGCATCAGTCTACAAATGGGCCAGTTGTCATTTATTGTGACAACATGAGTAGTATACACTTGGCAAATAACCCAGTCTATCATGCTAGAACAAAGCACATTGAGGTGCATTATCACTATGTGCGGGAGAGGGTTTTACTAGGTCTTATTGATCTAGTTTATGTCAGCACAGAGGATCAGGTAGCTGACATATTTACGAAGGCATTGGGCGCAGAGAAGCTGCGCAAGTTCAGAGACCTGCTTGGTGTACAGGAATTGGGATTGAGCTCGAGGGGGAGTGTTGAGATATCGAGCTCCACTCGTGATACGCCAGGGTAACCGTTGTGTATTTATGTCACCGACTTGTCAGTTGTGCAGACGCGGTTGGTACACCGCCCATGAATAATAGCTACATAATAGCTATCCTTATCTACTCTAGTTCGTGGCTCAGTTAGTATGCCACCTTAGTTAGTTGAGTTTGGTTTTGAGACCCATACATAGGATCCTTCTATTTCTTTGTACTTGAGTTCTTTTGGCTTACACAACTAAGAAGAGGAAAATTGTTTTCAGCCTCCACCTCTGTGTGTATTCCCCCATTGTGCAAGCAAGAAAGCTATAAGTGAGACTCCTTCCTTCTCTCCCACAATCTTGACAACTGACAAGTCAAATAGTAGTTGTACTATGATTGGGTAGAGAGAGAAAGTTGGTCCGACTTCCGTTGTGTTCATGAGCTTACTAGCATAGCTTATATCAATGGTGAAAAGGAAGCCTTAGCATTTACTTGGCATAATAGACATAAAGGGGAGACACGGAGAGCTACTAAATGAGATAGAGCTTATGCCAATAGGGGAGGATGGTGGTTAGCAACTTTGAGAAGCTTGCCTAATATGGTAGGCTCAAACCATAGTCTAGTTCAGGTGATATTCAAACTTGATATACCCCAAGGACATAGGGAAGGGCCTTCTCAGTTCATGTTCAATACATATTTTCTAGATAATAAAAGATTTGTGAAAGAGATGCACTTAGTATGGGCTAGAGCAGAATTGGTAGTTAAGGAGATCATAAAAGAGGAAAAAATTCATGGCCATATGCAAGCTAGAAGAAGAAGGAAACAATTTGATGAGGCACTGAAATTTAGAGCCAAGCTCTTCAAAATCAAAAGGGAATGCCCATCTGATCAATATGTAGCCTTGCTACTCCAACATGTAGAGGAGTTCTTGAAAATGGAGGATTTTGAAGAGGGTTGAACCTATTCAAACCCAGCTTAGAGAAGATTATTACATAGAGAAGGATGCTCCTTCCCTAGTATTCTTCAGGTCACTTTAGCAAAAATAGTGTAGAGAACACATTGGAATGATTGATGATGAGGAAGGTCATCAGCACACATAATGTTCCCATTGCCAAAGTGTTTGTCAAACACTTATCTAGTATTGTGGGAGCTAAGCCTAGGGAGGAACCTAACTATAAAGGAAAGTTGTAAGACTTCTTAGGGCTAGTGAATAAGGTGATAGGGGAGGACTTGGCTCTGATGTTGGCTAGGCCTTTTTCTAGTGAAGAATTGTAGTTTGTGGTCATGAAAATGAAACCGAGCAAATCACCAGGCCCAGATGGATTGCCTATTAGGGTTTACATAGAATTATGGTTCACATCTGGAAATGACATAACTAAATTTTCCGATGCATGTATGAGGAGAACAATTCCAGCTTTAGTCAACCAAGGCAAGATTAAGCTTCTACCTAAAGGGTTGATAAAATAAAATCATCTCAATGGAGGCCTTTGACCATCTTAAATGTCACTTATAAAATCATGGCAAAGGCCATTGCTTTGAGGTTGAAATTTCTCTTGCTTCACAAGGGACAATATGGTTTTGTTTGGGGAAGAAAAACATAAGACGAAATGTTATGGTTGCTATGGAGCATGCTACAGAGATAGAAGGGGATTTTTTTTTATAAATATGAATCTTGATTAAGCCTATGATAGGCTTAGGTGGGACTTTCTCCTAGCAGTGCTAGAAAAAATGAGGCTAGGAGATAGATGTTGTCAAATGGTAGAGACGTTCTCAAATGCATTGCATTAGCAAAAGTAGGTGTAAATGGGTTTATCTCACATGCATTTGATTTGCACATATCTTGTGAGATAGGGCTGTCCTCTAGCTCCTTTGTTATTTGCAATGGCTATAAATCCTTAGTGAAGAGCCTTACATTATAGAGTTGAGAAGGGGACAATTTAGGGTTTGCCTCTCCCCAATGGGACTCAGATGGTTGCACAACTGTTTGTTGACGATAATGTAAACATAGTGAAGACTGAGAAGCAAAATGTAATGAGCTTGTTGGGCGTATATGACCAATACTCGTAGGAATCTAGTGCAATATCAAAAAGCCCAAAACTAAAGTGATATTCATTAGGTTAGGAGAAACTCTAGATTGGATTCTTGAACCCAAATGTAGGATGGTCAAAACTAGAGAAGTGTTTAGGTATCTTGGAGCTCCATTTGGCTTGGCTATCACTACAGGGCAAAAGATGAATTGGTTGCTAGGAAAGTTGGAACAAATGATAGCTAGATTGCAAGAAGGCTTTTAGTGGTTGACAATATGTTACTTCTTGCTATCACCTTTGTTGCAATAGTAACTCCTTTTAGCAAGACGCAATGTACAAGGGTTGATAGGTTGATGAAGAATTTCCTATGGTCTTATGGATCTCAAGCATGTTGGCATGCCATCTCTTGGGACACTGTGACTAAAGGCATCAATAATGTTTGTCTCAAGCTTAAAAAGTTGTCTAAGAAAGTTAATATGTTAGCATTTAAATCAATGCTAAGACTTGAATGCAAGGATCCATGGGCTATAGTTGCAAGGTCAGCTATCAAGTCAACAAGAATTGAAGGAAAGAAATTGGATATTTGGATTGGAAAGATAAGCTTCTAGCATCAAATGCAAATGTCTCTTTTCAAGGATATGAAACCATCAAGAACTTTATTTGTCATGGAGAGAGATGTTGAAGGAAACTCTTCTCAAATGAGGAGGGACCTCGAAAGGTCCCTCCTCATGGAGAGAGATGTTGAAGGAAACTCTTCTCAAATGAGGAGGGACCTCGAAAAGGTGTGGTGCTTTGATACTGTGTGTGGACTTTCCCTCATGCATTTGAAGATGGGAAACCCATGTATCTATACTAATGCAAATAAGTCAAAGAAACTTGCTGAGTTAGGGATACTCGGGTGGAAAGACATATGGTCGATGATGCAAATTTAATGAATCCAAAAATGATTAAAAGAAGATATCTGATTTGTTAGCACAAAGAGGAGTGGATGAGACAAGTGCTACAAAATAAGAGTAGCCGTAGCCTTCTAATGATAAAGTAGGACCCACAAAGGTGTGGAGATCCCTAGTTAATCACAATGGCAAAAGAAGGGACTTCACAGAGAAGAGACTAGAAAGACCTATCAAAGTTCACAATAAATGGAAAGCTATATTCCCTTATAACATTATGGATGCACACTAAAGAAGACTAGTCAAAGTATGCAAGGCCACACCAAGCAAGAAACTCAAGTTGTTTCTTTGGAAAATTGTGGCTATGAAGTTGCCCACTAAAGATAGGTTGCAAAATTGGATGCATGTTGGTACTTGCTGCATGTTGCCCTTTGTGTCTTTTTCAAAAGGAATCTATAAAGCCTTCCTTCTAGTCATGCATTGAGATAATGGTGTTGTAGAAGATTATAAAAGGTTTGGTAAAGGATGCTAAGTTGAATGATGGCATCAAGATGAAAACAATGCTCTTTGGGCTGCAAGGTAGTTCAGATGATGAGACATAATAAATCTAGAATGTAATAAAGGGCAATCACAATGGTCCATATATGGGAAAACAAGAACAAAGTTCACATGAAAAAGAAGAGGAAATGGACACTAAATGAGCTGTTCACATGTATAAGGTCAGACTAGTTAGTTATATTCAATATGTTAAGAAAGAAGTATCAGGTCTGCAAGGTGGCTTTCAAGCTACTTGGGAAGGTTTGAAAGTTTTGTGGCTTGCCTACCTACAAATACCTCAAATTGTTTGACACAACAACGCAAGTTGTGAAATACTAGTTTGCTATCAGAATGATTGATGGATAAAAGTAAAATTGAGTTCTATCAATGTGTAAAGCTCAATAGTACATTTCATTGTCACAAGGAGGCTATATATAAGTAAATTTTGTGTAATAGCCCTTACAAGCATGATGTTTCTTTTAGTCCCAAGGATATCTCATGTAGTTTAGTTAGTTCAGATTGGGAGTAGGGGGGTGTGCCAGTGGTTGATGTACGCTCTTATATAAGGCAATTGAACAACATCAAGTTCCAAAGTTTACTAGTACACATGTCAATGTTTCCCATCCCTCTCTACTTTTTCTCAGCCACTTTGTGCACTAGATATACACAGCAATTGAATAATAGCAAGTTGCCTGAGGTACACATATGTCAATGTTCTCATCACTAGTACACATGTCAATGTTCTCATACCTCTCTCTACAAAGTTCACTAGTACACATGTCAATGTTCTCATCCCTCTTCAAAGTTCACTAGTACAGATGTCAATGTTCTTATCCCTCTCCTCTACTTTCAACTACACAAAAGGGACTAGAAGAACAAATCATCTCTCTTTTGGTCTTTTGCAAGAAGCCAGTCAGAAAGACTTGTTCCAGACCATCTATGCTCATCTAAATTTGGGAGTTCAATGTGAGAATACATTTTGAAGCAAGTACACCTATTGTTTGCCCAATTTTTACCAACAAAGTAGGACCATTGGCCGAAGGACTACACTGTATGCAGATTGATGCTATGAGAAGCCAAAGGAAAGCATCGCGCCCAACGGATATCTGACTTAGTGATAAATGACAAAACCCTTCGCAGTTAGGAAATTCTAAAAACCAAACCTTCCATCAAGGATAAGAAAGGGACCTTCGGTAGGCTTCAATGAATGTGAAGGTAGTACACCTTGCAGCCCCTTCAAAAGGTGAAACCAGCACCTTAGAAACCACAAGGTACCTTACACTAAGAAGATTCTAAAAACCAAACCTTTCCATCAAGGATAGAAAGGGAGTTGGGTGGGCCCTTTCTATATGAACTTGAAGATGGTTCACCTTGCAACCCTTCAAAAGATGAAGCCTGCACCTTAGAATTCATACGGTAAAACCTCAAGGTGCCTTTACACTAAGAAATGACACATTCCACATTACACCCATAAACACATGAATGCATGCACATGGTACACACAAAATAAGAGGCAGTTTCCCACTGATTGCATCAACCAATAATATGGTGCTTTGAGAAGGCTAGCATTAGCAGCTTAATTTGCATTATCTACAGGCCCAAAAAAAAAGATCACCAACATGTTCTGCACAGACTAGGCTAACTCCTACAAAAGGGGAGACTGAGACACCGCCCTTCCTCAATAACAATGAAGCACAGAGAACGGTCGCGAGATTCATCTGTTCCTTAGGTTTGAATGTTCATCATACAGCCACTCTTCAATAGATCAGAATATACAACTGGACACTGTCAATGCCTGGAGTCCGCCCAAGAAAGAATCTGAATACATGGAAGCATCAAGGCTGAACAGGAATGGCAGCCCACAGGTTCACGATGAGTTCGTCCATAATCCCACTCTCCAAAGTGTCAGCCATGGTTGTCCAACTTCCATCCAATCAAGCAAGAACAGCTGAAGTTGTAGCTGTATCAGTGTGTATTGTGATTTCTTTTGGACACACTAAGACCTGTGAAGTCTCGAAGGCTGTATATCATGCATTCTCATATGCCAAGGCCTGTAATGCCCGTATGGCTGATGGCAGTGTCACATCCCAGGCAGTATAAGGCAGCGATTGTCCTAAGAAGTCAGCATTGCCCATGAGAATCTCCATGCTGTCCCACATTAGGATGACTATCCTGTTTACAAGACTCTCCAACAAAAACACAGCCAAACAATTCCGTCAATAGTACATCTATCCTCCACTTTGGCTGTCAGGGGTAGCAAGCACAGTGTAGGCTCTGGCCACCTTCTCTCTCTTGACAAAAATGTTTCCCAAGCCAAAAATCTTGGACTTAGTTGATCCCTTGGTTCCTCTGAGTGAGGGAGTTATACGCACAGGTACATTTAGCACTGGAGTAACCACAACACCTTTGCTCTCTCTGGTCAGCATTTCCTTTGGCCGTACAACATTTTTGGAGCCAAGATTATTTCTATCTGAAGCTCTCGGTGCACATCTATTCCCATGACCTCTTCCAGGACTAATCCAGACACCTCCCCGCCTACCTGGACTGCCTCTTGCAAAATTTAGAGAAGGCGTGCTGTTAGAGAGCCGTCTTGCTGGCCTTGCAGGACTGGCAGATCCCCTGCTTTTCCGAGCTGCAGAAGGAACATCAGACCTGGCTTGGTTGTCACCCTCTGATCTCTTAGCACTCTCTGATTGCCCAGTGAGTGCTTTACGTCCTGTAACATCAGCAGGCTTCCAGGATGGTCCAGGTATAGAGGTAGAAGAACATGGCATGGACAATGGAGTTGGTTGTGGAGAGAGTGCCGCAGCATCAGCACCACAACTGGCATGCACCAAGAAGAGGTTGCTTCTTTTGGCAGTGACATTCGGTAGAGGGGGTAACCCCTTCTTTACTTGGGGAAGAGATTGAAGCTGCTGAATTTTACCAGCAGATGTTATGATGGAACTACTTGTCTTGGCTTCAGTTGCTCTAGAAGGTAATAAAGAGGAGCTGGTAGTCTTGCTCTCTCCAGCAGAATTACTTCGCCGGGGTGTGGGAGAGACTCTGGGAGTGCTCTTACTTTCACCCGCTGAGTTGCTCCTTGAAAAGGGCCAAAAGGATTTGGATGTGATGGTCAACCTGAAGACCCCAACAAAAAAATATCAATACCAGTAGTTCCATCTTTGAAATCAAATGCCTGAATGCTCAGGCAGCATCATATACATTTTGCCAGTGAATAAGAGTAAAAATTAAGGTAATTAAGAAATCCAACTGAAGAGCTAGAAGTCAAAGAAACTCCATAATTCTGAACTCATATTTTGGATTTTCAGAACCTTCTATTTATATCACATCATGAGTGCAACAAAAGGCCCACTGCCATTCTTGAAGAAGGAACAAAATTGGCCCTGACCTTGAGCTGGAGCTAGAAGAGCTTGTACTCTCTCTCCCAACATCAGCAGACAATGATGGCGCAGCCTCTTTAGTGGCTGGAGCATGTTGTTTCTTGAGCTTGAAGAAACCTTTGAATTTCATGGAATTCTTTGAGGAAGCTTTAGGAGAAGGTGGGGTAGTGGGTGGAAGAGAATATGTCCTGGATGGTGAAGAGCATCGAGAATTGGTTAGGCTCATGCAAGTTCTGCGAGCTGACTGCCGAGAGTCCTCAATTGTCATCGATACGCAACGAGGGTTTTCCTTGATACTTCTGAGAGTCCATGGCATTGTCTCGAAGTCATCTTCCAATTCATCCTTGCCAATGGAGAGCATCAGCTCTTGCCTAGTTCGTTGCAACTCACGCCGCACCTGCTGCAATTCTGTCCACTCACCAACAGTTTGTGAGGCCCTGTGTAATGGACGAACCTTGCCATTTGAGAAGAGCTCATCTGCAGGCAGCATCTGATTCTCAGAGGCAAGATCTGTGCCCAAGAAGTTAGCAAACTCAAAGGAGTCATCATCCTCTAGAGGAAACTCCCGTTTGCGCTTCTCTGGGGAGACCTTCTGGAGCACATTTTCATTTTCACCAGAGAACGAAGCTCTGGGGCTTAGCCAGTCAAGCTTAGAAGGCCTCCAATCCTCTTCATCACTGTGGGATCCTCCAAAAGCCGAAAAAACTTCCATGTCTAGGTAGTTTAAGACTTGATATGGTGTTTTTTTGACACTTTTCTTCAGAATAGAACAACTTAAGCTGCCACAAATGCAACTTTGAGTGCACACACTCTCTCTCTTTCTTTGGCACTGCAACTTTGAATGCACACCGTTTCTCTCCTTCTTTGGCACTTTACTGATCCGGATTCAGTATCAAGCAAAGAGTATTCACTCTGCAACAAAACAGACATTATATGGGTTCAGACTCAGTATGCCAGAGAAAAAACAAGTCCCAATGCGAGAAATATGCTGGCTAAACAGAGAAAGAAAGAGCCACTAACCCATTCCAATCTCAGACGTAGCCCCAAACTGTTCCTGCTGGACTTTGCTCATCCTACATCTATGAAGGTCAAGTGTGAAAAGCACATGGGTGCCATTGAAAATGTGCAGTTGCGTCAAGGTATTTCATGTCTCAGCTTAGGTCTAGGTACTTGCAGGGCTCAAGAGATTCTTCAATCTTCACATTACCTGAAGTGTCAAAAACAGAACATCAGCCAATTATACACCAAGTTGAACTTCTTTATCCAACGGACAGATCAGAAACCAGTATCAGGAAGCGAACACTAAATGCAGATCCTGTAGCATAATTGACAAGAGGAAGAAAAGTGAACTTGAGATGACCCCTGAGCATGACAAGCAAATAGTGAATTGTAAAAGCACTCAAACCGACCAGAGACAAATTGCCAACGGCGGCGTGACCCAGAAAAATGCAATTTAAATTGCCCCAACACGCAGAAAAGCTCCCATGTGTGAGAAACAAAAGTGGGAGCTAAACGTCCATAAGAAATCTTAAACTTAAACAAATTCCCACTATGACTCCCACATTGTTGAGTGGGACAACATCATGAGCTACTGCAAGGGATGTATCGCAAAGCTAGCTCGGTGCGGAAGGGGGCCGGTAGCCCTCTGCCCCCAGCCGCACCTAGCTAGATATGCAGTGCCTCCCAAGCAGAAGCACATGATGTGAACGCTGTAAGGAAAAACAAGGGAAAAGAAACCATTTCCCCACATGAGAGAATGTCAAGAACTTCTTGTGCTCGGCTGCAGTGACCCAATTGAGACCAAATTTCTGCATAAAACACAGGCCCAGAGGGTACGAGTCTGCACCTGAGTCATTGAACACTGTCAAATTTGGAAGAACCCCAACTGTGAAGTCTTTTCTTTCGAAACAAACAGTGTAGAGCTCTGCATCAAGTGTCCTGCTTCTCTATCCCATCAGAATCAACCTAGCCTCAGGCCACTAATGCCTAGGAGAAGAGTGTAGCTTCACCAGAATCCACAGCCCAAGTTGGACATTGATACTCGCTACTTGAACCTCGGAAAGGGGTGTTCCCTGACATGCTTTCCTATCGGCTCAGAATGCCATGCTTCTTCGGTTCCATTTAGCCCTGTTGCCTGCCCAGAGCCTCAAGAACCGCACAGAGGGAGAGGAAAGGGAGGGAAAATGAACGCCACCAACAAGCACGCTATTAGTATTTGATGAGTCAGAGAGATGGCTAAAAGGCATGCACATTGGGGGCTTATGATGGCAGACAAAAGGTTCAGATGGGAGAGAGACAAGTCAGAGGCAGCGGAAGAGAGACAGCTGCTCAGGTCATGAGGAGAGAAAAGGATGGAAAACTGTCGAGGACAGGGAAGAACAGCTATCACAAAGAGAGTGAGAGAGAGAGAGAGAGAGAGATCTTTATGTGTCATAGAGTTTGGTAGTGAGAGAGAGAGAGAGGTCCAGGACAATGGAACCGTTGGGAAGAGTGGAGGGAGAGGGGGGGGGGCCCGGGGGGTGTGTGGATGGGCGGGGCCCAAGGTGATTCTCGGGCCCACCTTTGGGCCTGCACTTAATGGGAGGACCCTTTAAGTACACAACATTTAGTGCTCGCTTGCTCCGACACTTCGAGCGCTTTGTACCTACATGAGTTTCTATGGGACTCTATTCCATCAATCATGCATTTGCATTTGTGGCATGCTTCCCAGTCCCAGCAACCAAAGATTGCCCACATGAAAGCCGGAGTCCCCCCTTGATATTAGGCTGGTTACACACCAAATGGCAGACGCCTACTTTTGGATGAGGAGTCTCCCCCGTCCAGTTTGTAACATGATGGATAAGGGTGCGCTTTTTGTATTTGTAACTAATAATATAAATTTAAATTGTAATAATTTTTATTTTTTTGCAAAATGTGTCCTTTTAGTGTGTAAAGGTTTTGTGTCCATGCCTGCGCCACGTTTTAAACATTGCATGCCCACACTTTGGGCAAGGATTGGGCATCTGCCATTTGGTTATAACTAGCCTTAGAGACACCACCTGTGCTATGGGCTGTCCATTGTAGCAAACCCTAAGAACACCTAGTGACTATACCATCTATCATTTAACAAGAGGTTAATAAAGAGAGTCTTCTGTGGGCTCTTGCACAATTTCATCAACCTAAATAAACTTGCACAAGCAACAACTCTTGCAATGCCACACATGGACATGGAAGCTACCACTACACTTCCATAGGCCCCATCCCATCATGTGAATTCAAAGGGAGGTGCTCCCTCCCTCATCACTATCCACATGGAGATTTGTCCCCCCAAAGTGATGGGGTGAAAAACCCCAAGACCATCTCGAGACATCTTATAACCCACACAAAAGCAGTGACCTATGTTGCACAACCCCCTCCCTCCCCCTAGAATTGTGCGACCCATGGCCCCTCAATAACCCCCTCCAACATATACCTAGAATTCAAACTCATAGAGTCCTCATTGGCATGCTAGGCACCTATCCATTGAGATATGGTTCCTTGCATGAATTTGTAACCCCTTTTAAACCCAAAAAGTGATTTGATCCTTTTCACACTCGTGTCACATCATGCAAGGGTTGCCACTTTTCACACAAAATATCGCTTTACACATGGATGGTGCATATGTCACTTCTAAATGCACATATAGTTCTCAAGCATTGATCCCAACACTCTAGGGGACAGATCTCCTTGTGAGAGTGACACAGTGCTCCCTCCCATGTAGGAGGTGATCCCTCCCATGTAGAGGACAAAACTCTCTCATGCATAATGTCCAGGCCTTCTCACATGTAAGAGGTGATCCCTTCCCTATACCATCTCTCTCAATTGTACAAAGCCCCATCCAACCACAGTTCAAGAAGGATGCCCAGTTCCCATTCAGTTTGGCTCTATTGCACCATTTGCTCCATCCACGCATGTCTCCCGACAAGAAGGTATGCTTGCCTATGACTCCAATATGCAAAATGTCTCGAATATGATGACAAATCCCCTACTAACGACGATGATTTCCCAACCATGCAAGGCAACCCATTGTTCCAAGGTTCTTCAATTGGCCTCCAAGCCCTAGGTCAAAATGGTCCCCCCAATTGGCCATTGTTCCAAACCCCCATCCTTGTTACACCATGCACCGCCCACCCCACCATCCAATAAACTGGGCAAGAGATGTATGCAACTCAAAAAGTTTCCATTTGTCAATGACCCGCTAGACAATAGGGAGCCCCTAATGTTCCATTAGCACAACATATCCCAAGGAAGACAAACATATGTTCTTGATTCTCCTCCTTGATAAAGGTTTGAAACGCTAAGTTAATCGATCATGATCAAGAGGCCTATTTGGGTTATGCCATATTTCCCAACTATTGATTGAGATGCTTAGAGCTTAGAGAAATATAATTGGCACCACTTAAGTGGTAGGGTAGTTTCCACTAAATAACTACTTCATTAATGTCTTTAAAACACAAGAAATGACCCTCAACATGTTGAGAAAAGTCCCCATATGGATAGAGTTCCCTAATCTACCTAGTCAATAATGTCCCTTTCTTTACACCATGGCTTCCCTAGTAGGCGATGTATTAGGGCAAAGACCTTATATCAACATCAAATCCCAATAGCACCCACAAATTCTGGTAAAGGTTAATCTTAGCCAAGGGAGCTTAATGAATTCACCCTCATAAAAAACACCAAAGGTCATCCTATTAAAAAACAAGAGTTAGTGTATAAAGATATTCATGATGCATGCTTTAAGTGCTTAACACAAGGTCACTTCATGAAATACTACCCCAAATGAAGTAACGAAGCTAAAGCCAACACCCACAACCAACAGTGGAAAGAAGAGAAAGACAATGGTTTTTAGATAGTTTTAAAAAACAACAACAAAGGCTAGCAATTTAAGAAACAATCTAGGAGGAATTCTAGATTAGTGTATAAAAAATATTCCTGATGCATGATTTAAGTGCTTCACCTCAAAAAATACTGCCCTGAATTAAGAAAGGAATCTAAAAATTGACACCCACAACCAACAATCGAAAGAAGAGGAAGACAAAAAGGTTTTCAAATAGTTTTAAAAAACAACAACAAAGGTAAGAAATTTAAGCAACAATCTACAAAGCAACAAAATGCCTCTCAAGGGAAAGAGAATAAGAAATATACATCGCTGCTAGTGAATTTGGAAGATTTCAACAATTCGTATCCTGGCAAAGGTAAAGATCCAATGCAAAAACCCAAAGTAGTCTCTTGTGACTCTAGCGATGACTTTTTTGAAGGTGCGTCATTCTTTAAAGAAGACGACATGTAAGAGGAAATAAACTAGTACACTCTCAACTGAACAATGGAAGAAATTGTTGGGATGGCAAGGGATGCAATTGGAACTAAAGGCCAAGGACTAAACATTACTAATAAAGGGGATAGTAGTCCCATCCTAGTCCATACACAACGAGTATCTCCAACTATCAATAATGTGGGCATGTCAACCTTGGGAGGAACCAATCAATGACTTTTAGCTCAAAAACCCCCTTAGGGAAAGTGATGGAGACAAAAAGGGAAGGTGAAACAACTCAAATTAGGTAAGAAATGATGCAATCCCTCCAACACAAAACAACTTATGACAATTTCCAATTCGTTGTACCAAGAAACCCCAAGCCTTACTTGATTTGTCTACATGAAGTGAATGTTACTATTCAAGCCCTTTCAAACAATACAAGTAATTACCAAGGAGCATGTATGGCACACCACAAACCATCCAACAAGAGTAGGAGACATGACAATAGGCATCCAACAACATCTTGCCTCACAAATAGTCGAAATCACAACAACAAGGACCCTAACCAAAAATGAAAAACACCACAAATCAAACTAGCGGGAGACAATGGTCATATTTATGTATTCATGGGATGCAACCAATTCAAAGGCCAAACTTTGGAATTCACTAAGGGTAATCTGATGCTAGATGGTGTTAGCTAGTGACTTCAACTTTGGATTCACTTATGGAGCTAGACAATGCTAGTAACTTACTAATTTGAAGGATTTCAGATCCATCTTATTGTGTTTGGCTTTGGGAGAATATAGTAAAAAGCTTCGCATCCAAAGGTAAACTTACAAGGATACACTTGCACCCCCCCCAAAAAAAAACAATCAATGAAGGCATAACCAAGTGAATGCACAAAAAAGAAGAGTGTGAAATCCTATCCAACCATGACTTAATATAGCATACAAGTTCTACACCAAAGCATTGGCATGTTGACTCTCAAATTATTAGATGTATGGGTCCATAAGGAACAAAAAGGTTGTATATCTTGACATCATTATTGGGCTACATGAAGGATCGAACTAGTGCAACAAGGATTGTGTTTTTGTAAAACTTGGTTTTCAATAAAGCTTACAACCGTGTTGAATGGGATTATGTGTTGCATGGCTTGTTGGATGTGGGACTAGGGAAATGCTTCATTAAATACTTCTCAACACCCTTTATAAATACTATTGTGAAGGTACCAATAAATAGTTATCTCAATGAATCTCTTTGGCTCAAATGAGCAATCAGGGAAGGGTGCCCATTGGCCCCCCTACTGTTTGTGATTATGGCAAGTGCACTTGGCTAGCTTCTCAAATACCAAATCTAGCAATGCTAGCAATAATAAGAATAAGGTTCTCAACCTTTTCATCAATTGCATAAACACCACTGTTAAAAATGAAGAGAATTCTCTAAAGACATATTGGGATTGCCACAATTAACCTCTAGACAAAGGCTCGAGATTTTGGATGGCCAACAAGAATTGGCTTGCTTCCCCTCCACAATCTTAAAGATGACACAACAAAGCTAATAAGGAACAAAAGCAATGGTGGGGTAAACAGTGGAATGAACATCAATCATATGTCATATTCAATAGAAATACCTAGAAGTTTAAAGGGCTCTTTAATGAGTTTACACTCATAGAAGCCCATTGTGAAGGGTCATTTAGGAGGGTGCTAATGCTAGTTTTCTTATATTAATCAAAGATCCATAAGCCTCACAAATGGAGTATGATCTCAAAAGGCTTTAATAAAGGTCTCATCACTCTAGAAATTGCAAATCATCTTGTTTGCAATACCAACACATTCTTGATGCTACAAAAGGAAATGGTTAGTTTCCTTGTTTGATTTCAAGCTATGTCAACCACAATAGATCATGAGCAAAAATAGTGAAAAGGAGAGGGGGCCAAGGGGCAACCTTGTGTGACAGATCTTCTCAGAGAGCAAAGCAACAATTTAAAGGGACCTAGGTATTACAACTTAAGCTATGACATTTCCAAAAAAATGCCAATAGTTGAAGCGGTTGAGAGATTGACCCATAGGCCTTTCCAAAGTCTAGTTTGAAGAGATAAAGTCCTGCTCAAAATCTTGAGCATACTCAATTCCTTTAGATAGAGCAATGGTACGATTCGAAATGAATCCACCTTAACAAAGCCTTTTTTATCTTTTTTCATCCATTTGGTTGATCAAAGTAGCTCTTAGTAAGAGCTTTAGCCAAACAAATTTTAAGCAAAGTCTTATGGGTAAAGGGGCCAATAGATTGTCATCTAACAATCCTCCATTATATGTATATTTTTCCAAGTGAGTTGCATTAATGTTTTTTAACGGTCAAACTATTCATATTATATAGAGCTCAAATAAAAATATTAGGATATTTTGATATTTTTATCAAGTAGCCTTAGTTACAAATGAAAGGTTCATAAAAGAGGGACAATGAGGGGCCAATAGAGTGACACTTGAGGATGGATTGCTTTAGGGTTTTACAAAATCTAAAATATAAAAAAATTTACATGGCTCAATTGTTTGACTTAAGTTAAGCTCATTTGTAATTTAAAAAAATTCATATTATATTGTTAAGTGGCTAAAAAAGTCACATCTTTCTTGTAAAATTGTCACTCAAATTGGGTGGGGTGTGTTTTCCTTGTGGAGGACGCTACTTTATTGGCCCCTTTACCCTAGGTGTGATGGCCCTCAAATTATAAGGAAATCCTTTACATCTCATTTGCCAATTAGTTTAATGGGCTCTTGAATGATGTTTGGGGAGGGGCCTAATATAAGAAATTATCTCCAAATTCTCATAAGAGGCAAGTAAATAGTTACATAAGCTCTTGATACAAATTATTGGAAAGTCCATCTATATTGTGCTTTTTCTTTTCTAAAGGGATTCATTCAATGGTGTTTCTTAGTTCATATCTGATCTTATCTTAATCTAGAAGAGCAACTATGAGGGGGGAGCCACCATTGTTCTCTACTTAGCCATTCTATCTATAGACAATGTCTTGTCAAGGTTGCATATGGATATAGATGTTAGCAAGAATGTCCCTCACCATGGTAACAATGTCCTCATGGTCGGTAGCTCTAATTCCCTAATCATTATCAATTCAAGGAGAAGGGCTTAAGTACCTTTGTTAGGTCTAATGACTTTTCCAGCTCATAAAGTCCCATTGAATTTCTTGATTTATCTAATGTGTTTAATGTCAATCTCCTCCACTTTTCTAAGCTCTATTATTGTAGAATGTAAGATTTGAGCTCCTTCTTAGCTCAATTCTAGCCTTTAGAGATATTATAAATACTATCATTTGGATAGTATTAAGATTTGAGCTCCCTCTTGTGCAATTTTGGCATTTAGAGATATTATAAATACTACCATTTGGACAGTATTTGTCCTATTGCTCTTTACATAGGTTTGGAAATTTCACATCATTTATCCAAGATGAGGCTTGGGAGAAGGGGATTGAAAAGGGGGAGCCGCAATTTGAATATCTTATCAATATAACTCACTTGAATTTGAAACAGAATGTATAAAAAACAAGACGAGTCACTATTTTGTGTAGCATTGAAGAGGAAGTTTGGATAGTTTTATGATCACAAACAACAAGATCCTTCAAAACTTTATAAAAGCAACTAAGATGGAAGAGATCAAACTCAAGGACATATATATGCCCATTAAGTCTAGTTTTGCATGAATGTTTAATTATGTGATTTGTTGACACATATATAAGTAGTGTCCATATTGACATCAAGCAAACTAGGGAAGCCTTCACCTAGGTGGCTCTTTCTTTCTTTGAGATGGTTGAGCCTTGTCATGTGAACCTATTTAGAAATCTCTTCAATTGAATAAATCTCTCATGTAAGCACAATGGATAATTTACATAGTCAAAGTGTATTGGAGAGAGTGTTTGGTGTTGAGATGCACATGAGCATAGAATGAAGCCACCTAATATTTTTTAGTGTCGTAACCTACCTTGTTCTCAACTTCACTTCATGGAAGCCCAACAAAACAACCAATGTTTGAATTATGCAAGCTCATAGCCAAAATTGGTAGAAACCAATCCCCCCCCCCCCCCCCCCCCCCCCCCCAAGATTTCCTAACATCACACATGTGTCTTTGCTTAATGAGATAGGCTTGGCAAGTTTATGTTGTTGCCAATAGGTTTGGGATAGTTGTCGTGGCTTGGTAAGTACATTTGCCGACACTGTTAGTACTATATACTATAGATACATATGCTTCTCACATTTTTAATAGATATTCTTTCTTGGAGAGAGAGAGAGAGAGAGAGAGAGAGAGAGAGAGAGAGAGAGAGAGAGAGAGAGAGAGAGAGAGAGAGAGAGAGAGAGAGAGAGAGAGAGAGAGAGAGAGAGAGAGAGAGAGAGAGAGAGAGAGAGAGAGAGAGAGAGAGAGAGAGAGAGAGAGAGAGAGAGAGAGGATGCTGGAGTTGTAGGAAAAGCCAATTCCTAATATATTTTCCTTTTATGGAACCATAAAATAGAATTATATGTTGTGTCTTGTGTTAAAAAAACTATATGAAAAGAAATGTTAATGATGCATTGCTTTTCATCCTTGAAGGTAGATAACCAAATCTTGGTGTAAGCAAGAGCACGAGTACTTCTTTCAATAATAGAGTTTTTCATCATATGCATTAAGTCAGTAGTCTTGTCATCATCAAGAAGAAATTGAGGTAGGTGAACAAAGGCATTACTAAGTGAGGATATAATTAGGACACTAATACTAAAGATTGGTTGGATGTTGGATGTTCAATCTCTCGAGAACATGGTTGGACCTACCATTTATTGATGACTTTGGGCCCTCTTGGGTAACATACTTATGTATGTATGTACGCATGTATATATGTGGGGGGGTCACAACAAGTGGGATAATGGGTGGGAAGGGGCTAGATAGCCCCATTGCAATCTTGTGGCACAAAGTGAAGGGTAGGGGGAGTGGGGATTGCTTAATCCTTCACTAACCCCTCTAGCCCTTTCAAAAGACAAAGCTCTACTACTGTGTTAGTATTGCTAACAAAAAGACAACTCTGTTCTATCAATTGTTCTCTTGCAACTAATAGTCAACCAATTAGTATCAATGATTTCCCTTAGCTTTCTTGTTATTCCTATATGATGTAGCAACATCGATAAAGCTACCACCATTTGCTGTTTACTTTTGTCCACACCCACCCTGTAGGTTCATAATATCAAGTTTATAAATTGCTCAATAAACAAACAAACAAATAAACCATGCATACATGTGTGTATACAAGACACACATACACACACATATAAGACATGTATGTACACATATAATATAATATACAATAGCATCATCTTCAGTGCCTTTAGTTAGTTACTAGCGTTCCTGGCGTGCTTCGCGCGCAAGGAACGCTATCCCGCTTCGCATTAGTTATTTATGTATCGTCGAAGCAAATGTTGTTTATATATATCTATCTATATATGTATGGTGATGGTGGCATACAGAATATACGTTCGGACCGTATCTAGCCGCGAATGTGCTGTCCCTTTCTGATTTAAATTTAAAATTATTAAAAGAGCGCCTACCGAGTCTCGACTGCTTCTAGGCGGAGCCAGACGAGATAATGGATAATAATAATACAAATTATGTGATATGATAATATAATATGGGTACGATCTATAGACTATAATGATTTATAATATCATAAATTTGGTTCTTTTTTTAAATAAAAAGCAGCGTAGGGCACGTGCGGAATGAGAGGCCGCATGCATGATGCGCCTCCTGATTAACAAAATCTTGCGAGCCCGCTGCTGCCCCATTGTCGGCCGCCGAAACCTTTACAAAAATATAAAAAGCCTATAATGTCTTATAGTAATAGCTATTAGTAATTTCCTTTTTTGTCATTAGCCTATTCTATATTTTCTATTTTTTTTTCTATTTTTTAAAGAGCACTGCACCCAAGCAAAAACTCCGAACCACCAAATCGCAGCCGAGCCTACGTGACAGGCAGGCACGCACGCTCGCTCTACAATTTTCTATTTTTTTTTTTAAAAAAAGGCTGCTCTTCGAAATGAAAAAGTTGATAATACTAAAAACCACTTCTATATGTGGCAAAACCACTTCTATATATGGCATGCCCTACGCTCACTTCTCTATCGAGTTATATGGCAAGCCCTGCTCTCTCGTCTCTATCGAGTTCATCAATCATCCATCACCTCTCTCTCTCTCTCTCTCTCTCTCTGCCTGCTTATTCAGTGTACCTTGCTTACAACTTCTCAAGAGTTCCGAAGATTAGTTACTGCTCTTTACAGGCTGAAATCTATCCTCAGCCCTCTTTACATTGATTGAAAGACCCAGAGACGGTGTACCGTGGCGTTTGAGGGCTCAGTAAATAGATTATGATTATGATCAGAACTGTTGCAAATGTAGATAAATATGAGAAGGGATGAGCATCATAGGCTTGGTCGTAGGGTAGCGAGTTGGATGAGGGTAGATCAAGTGGTGGCAATGATGGTGGTGGCGTAGGTGGGCTGGTGTAGGTGGCCGATTATAACTAGAGTGGGTGTGGTAAAACTCTTCATGTGTAGATAGCGCAAGCGCTGTATTTCAACGGAAGCACTGACAACAGTAGTAGCACCGCCGTGGGGGAAGGGGTGGGTTTGTATATACTGCCCGCATGTGCATTGCCAGACCTGCGAGTGCCAACTTCCAAGCACCACAGCCTCATGCCAGGGAAACATTGTCGCCATCTTCATGGCCTATCATTGCAAATGGCTGTGTTCTTCGCATGTAGCCTGGGCTTGCCAGGGAAACATTGTCGCCATCTTCATGGCCTATCATTGCAAATGGCTGTGTTCTTCGCATGTAGCCTGGGCTTGTGGTATGGCACTAGCCTGCTGCCCTGCCATTGTGTCGATGACTTCAACTCGGTGCTCATGATCCTGGCCTAGAAAAATATAAACAAGTGAATGAAAATGCATAGCCATGTATTGAAATGGTTTACAAGTGGCAACATCATGCCTAAGATATTTTTGAAGTGGGCCACATTGTATGCGAGATTTGTTTCTTAATTACATGTGTGTCCATGATATTTTCAGATTAAGAAGCTAATTGCACTTTAATATTTGAGGTAACACATGGGCCCTATAAGCAGTGTTTTGAGCACCTGCACACTCTATCAAGTGAGTCTTTGAGCACCTACACACTATCAAGTGAGTCTGCACACTCTATTAAGTGACTCGATGGTTATCATTGAACCGAATAAAATGTTGAAGCTTATTAGATGAGTGAGAGCAAGATTCAATTTCTATTTTTGTATAGTTAGTATATTTATGTATAAGATATAAGTTTTAAGGGATAGCCTTACATGTGCATGCGGGAGATATGTCTATATGGAATGGAAGGTGCATATATATATGTGTGTGTGTGTGTGTGTGTGTGTGTGTGTGTGTGTGTGCGCTCCATACTCTTTCATGCCTTTTTGTGCTATCTTCGTAAACCTAATATCAAGGAGAACTTAAATATGCATGTGTCTTTTTTGACCCAACAACATGGATTGTTAATTTATCAAAAAATTCAAGCTAGATTGTAGGGGTAATATGTTTGAGACATGGACTATTATATCAAACTTTTTGAGAGTTTTATCTTTTTACATGCATAGATGAAAGGAAGTGCTACTGCATTAGGAATGCTTATATGTTCTTGGAAGTAGCTTGAAAGCATGGGACTCAAAAACACTTTTTAATCCCAATAGTATGAGGCTCTGAAATACTCATTCCCCTTTGGACTAGCAACGTGGGCCATGGAACTCTAGCTCTATTCTATTCTATCTATTATTCATAGCTTTGGTTCAAGGATCTCAAACTAACAAGAAGACCCCTAAACCTACATGGCATAAGGAGAAAGGTTTGGTATGCAACAAAGAAAGATGCCTTTATTGAAATTTAATTTCCATCATGAGAAGCTCTCTCTCTCTCTCTCTCTCTCTCTCTCTCTCTCTCTCTCTCTCTCTCTCTCTCTTTGTCTCTTTGTCTCTGTCTCTCTCTGTCTCTTTCTCTATTCTTGCTAGAGCTAGATCAAGGTGAAAGAATAAAGTCTTGATAAAATGCAAAAAAAATTGCCACACACACACACACACACACACACACACACACACACACACACTCTCTCTCTCTCTCTCTCTCTCTCTCTCTCTCTCTCTCTCTCTCTCTCTCTCTCTCTCTCTCTCTCTCTCTCTCTCTCTCTCTATTCTTGCTAATGGGCAAATCGCAATAAGAAATAGGGCTAGATCAAGGTGCAAGAATAAAATGCAAAAAAGCTTCTCTCTCTCCATCAATGCTTGCCTTTTCCAATGCTATCAATGCTCTTGTTCTTCTTTGTTTGGGTCCCAAATCTCTTGCTCTTTCACTTTCACCACTTGCCATTCAGCCCAGATTGCACCCATGCTAGCATCACCTAGCTACCTTGCTTTGCTGTCATTCTTGCTTTGCTTTGCTACTCATGGAAAGGTTCTCAAGTGGCAAGGTGAGATGTTAGGCAACACAATGGATCTTGTGGCCGATAGGGTTAGATTCAATCCATGCTTCCTTTCATTCATTCATTGCTATCAAGTCTAGCCTATTTAACCTAAATCTGACTTTTAGGGATGTGTCATTATCTCGATTTTTGGTCCCATGGTCCCAAATGTCTCCCCATACCCTTACCCCCTTTTGCCTCAATTTAGTTGCTACTTGATATCGCTCTTCCAAAATTGCCTCTACTATTAGGCTCAGTAAGGTCAAATCATAGGCTGATCAACTCATCATTTTTCAAGTTTTCTTGAATGTGATGAGATGTTGTACTTCTACCATATCTCTCAAATATGTCAAATCAAAGGAGAGGCCCTTATGGGCTAAAGTTTGAAGGTCGATTGTGTGTACAAGGTGGTTTCTCCATCTAGGGCAATCAACTAGCCCAAAGTCATGGAGGTTGTTGAGAATAGCACAGAATAGTCCTCCCTAGGTTTTTGTAAGCATCTTATAATCCATTTGCTAAAAGCTAATTTGTTTGCCATACTAATGATGTCAATTATCCTACCTCCTTTTTTGTGGGTAGAATGCATGCTTTTGAAGAGACTCTAAGCACTTTGGATTTGTTAGAATCTCCTCCCTACATGAAGTTCATGTATAGTGATTCAAGTTGGGTTAGGCTTGTTTTGGTAGGCCTCCAATAGGCCAAGAAGTATATCCATGTTGACATAATGATGTGATTTAGGAGAATGATTTTGGAGGCAAAGTCTTGTTTAAGATCATTTCACCTATCTAATTTGGTTTGCATTTTAGTCATTACCCCCATTGCTAACTTTGCTTTAGTGCGACTTGAAAGCCCATGGGGATCCTCTTGCCTAGATACTTCTCCTAATTTAATGGGTTGGGATCATGCATTCACTTTTGTTCTTTTCAGCATACTCTAGGCCTTTCCAAAGGTAAGGCACCATAGTGCACAACTTCTCTCCAAACTGAGTTTTTTTTTCCCTTGGGGGGCATCATTATGTCTTTATACATTTGGAAGAACTCATTAGGTAGACCATTAAGCCTTCGAGATCTCCCTTTAGCCAAGAACTTAATGGTCTCTTCTAGTTTGGTCTTGCTAAAGTCAAGATCTACAATCCTAGCTATTTGAGTGGGAACTACTACCTTTTGGTGGCATCTAGATACCTTAGTCCTTATTGCAATTTGCTGTTTAGTTGGGGGATTAGTAATGTTGAATATCTTGTAAAAGTTTTGGTGTGCAGTCTCTAAATTTTCTTTTTGGGAGGTTGCTAAGGTCCCACTTTTTTTTTCGAGCATAGGAATCCTATCTTTAGCTTGTTTATGCTTTAATAGATGGAAGTTTTCTTTTATAAATAAATCTACTTTAGTTGCCTACCAATATCTAAAGTAGTTTTGTGAGCTTTTAACTTCAATGATTTCTTTCTTTCCAAGGGTTGCTTTGGCTTGGATGAGGTCCTCCTATACAAGTAGGTCTCCCCTAAATCAATTTTGGATTTAGGGCATATGACCTCTTGGTAGGCACATGCCCTCCTTTGTTGCCTAATTTGCGTAAGGGTTAGTTTGGCTTTATTAATAAAAGTTTGTGATTCTTTGATTGCATTGTTCATTGCCTTTGAGGGACTCCCTAGGGTTTGGAGAGGTTTGGGGACTTGATCATTACTTCTTACCACGTTTAGAGTTGGAGTTTTTACTTCCTAAGCTTTTTCCTACCAAAAGTGGGCCTTTTTAATCTAACGTCAAATTTAGATAATATTCTTTTATTGATTCCCAAACTAGAGTTGGAAGGGGGTCAAGATGCACTTATGTTGGCATCATTGATACTTGCCATGGAGGGATGACTCTTCGACTTGAGTCTTTTCAAGTTCTTCTCCTATTTTTTCAAGCTCTTCTAACAACCTATTGAGGTCATAATTATTTATCTCCTTTTTGAATTCTTCCTTTAGACATTCAATTATTCAATAATAAATTCCTCCTCCTTTGAGGCCTTTGATTTGCTAATATCAATTAGTTGTTTTTCTTTATGTTGAGATGGCAAGCTCAACATGTGTTGACATTGATGATGGACCACCTGGCTAGATGGGTCCACATGTCTACACTTAGCACGTTGGTAGTCATTATGATCCTCACATAGCCACTGACTTATCATTTATTATATTTAGTTTATTGCACCTACCTACAATTGGTATAGTTATAAGACTAGTCTATTAGTATAGTCAACTATGCATTGTTTGACTTAGTATGCCACTTTCCTTTATGTTATATCTTATCTATGCTTTGTGTATATTGTATTGTGTGTGAAAGAAGAAAAAAAACTAGCAAGAAAACATTTTGGCCTCTATCTTTATTCTTATGTTCTTGAGTGAGATTTCTCTTGTATGTATGGTGTGTATTTGGTGTAGCAGCTTAGCAAGTTTCCCCACTATTGATTCATGACATGATATCAGAGTGGTATCACTAAGGGAGGCTAGTTTTGAAGGCTGAAGACAAGGAGAAGAAGCAAGGATTCGAGTAAGCAAGCAATAGGTAAGAAGCTTTCCCATTCTTTCACTCTTTCTCTATGGAGACACTGAAAGTAGGGCAAAGCAACAATCTTAGATTGCAGCGAGATTTGTTGTGCAAGCAAAGAAACTTCACATGGAGCTTAGACTATTTTTAAGAACATGTTTTCAGTAAATACAAAGATACAGAAGATTCAACGTCTCAAGCGAGAGTTGAATACTTTGAAAAAAGAGAAGATGTTTTGTAAATGAGTATGTTTTGAAAGTGAGAAGCATTGTAAATGCCTTAGTAGTAGCAATTGATGCAATGCCTAATGATGATGATTTGGTTTCATCTACTTTAGGTCCTTAATAATGAGAATGCTTAGAATTCATTTGTCACTTCTATTATGTATAGAAGATGTTTCTAGTTTTTGATTAGTTGGTCTCTCTCATGATGATCGAAGAGATTGATATACAAGTTGACCCATTTGAAAGAAGTGGTGAACATGACCAAGCATTTTACTCAAGTTCAAGAAGGGGGTGTGGTAAATCCTCTTCAAGAGGCCATGGTATGGGATGTGCTAGTAATAACCAATAAAACGAGTAAAACTAGTAGTTTGCTGAAATACAGCTGGTGAAGTATAGGTTTCAGGATGCCATGGAAAGTTTAGAGGTAGGGGGAGTTCTAGAAAAAGAGGTAGATGACAAAATATAGATTTTAGAAATTTTGGTATTATTTGTCATTATTGTGGTAAAATAGGTCATATTACAACCCGCTATTATGCTAAGAAGGATGATATTCACAATGGTAAAGTACAGTAAGGAAACTATGCATCATCTTCAAGATGACAGAATGAAGATAAAAATGAGCATTACTTGTTATGCAACATATAATGAATGCTATTATAGGAAATGGGACACATGATTATGTATGGTATGTTGATTTAGATTTATCTAATTATATGACCAGTCATGCTCAATGGTTTGGAGAGATGTAAGATTTACAAAATTTAGATTATATGTAAATAAGTTATGATTCATGCCACCTAATTTCACACATTTAAAAGATTTCCTTGTCTTTACATGATGGCTTGAATAAAGAGTTTGTTAGATGTATGACATGTGACATAAATGACAAATAATTTAGTGTCTGTTGTTTAAATGGTAGAGCAAGCGTTGAAGGTTCGATTTAATACAAAAGATTATTTTGTAGAAGACTTTAATGATAAGTGTAGGTTGGTCGTAAAAGGAAGTAAAGTTGGTCAAATATTCACTTTAGATACTTGAATTATTGCTATGAATGCTGCTATGTATGTTGATGAAAAAGGAGTGGATGTAGACATTTAAATGTGGCATAAATGTATTGGATATGCAAATGTGCAAAGACTAAAATTAATGCAGTTTGAAGGGTTGATTATAGAGTTGTCTGCTTTTAGAGTTGTAGAATTTCACAAAGGACGTGAAGCAAGTCAGTTTGGTAAGCAAGTAAAATAACCTTTTTCACATGATAGAGATGTGAGTAGAAATATACTTGATGTTGTGCGTACAAATGTTTGGGGGTCTATATAGAATATATCTCTTGGTAGCAGTAAATATTTTGTTACGTTTATTAATGATTGTTTAAGAAATCTATGGGTATATTTTATGAAGAAAAAGAGTGACGTATTTGAGCACTTTAAAACTTTTAAGGTTGCTATTGAAATAGAAATAGGCTTGAACGTTAAGTGTTTGAGGTTAGATGGAGGGGAATAGTACCTCTTTAATGAGTTTAGTAACTTCTTGAGTCTCATGAGATAAAGAGATAGTTTACTTGTAGGTATACCCCATAGCAAAATGGGGTAGCAAAAAGAAAAAACAGATATATTTCAAAAGTTGCATAAGTATTGATGGTTGAAAAGAATATGCCAAAATATTTTTGGTATGAAGTTATTCGTACTGCTATCTATATTATAAATAGAACTCCCATAATTGTAGTTCATGGAATGACTCTTGAAGAATGCTTTATAATCAAGAAGCTCGATGTGTCACACTTGAAAGTGTTTGGCTATATTGCATACGTTCATGTGCTAGATGAGTTGCAAAAGAAGCTTGATCCAAAGTCTGAAATATATATTTTTATTAGATACTTTTTAGAGAAGAAAATGTATCGTTATTATAACCCTATCATAGGTGAGTTTAGAGTGAGCATGGATGTTATTTTTAATGAGATGAGAAATTGGTATGTATCTAGTGGTGATACATTGGATGATGATGATGATAGTTATGTGTAGAAAGAAAAGCAAGAATCATAGAGTCTTAATGGACCAAAAACATCATACGGTACTACATATATAGTTAGCCCTTAGTCTGGGAGACTGAGTAGCCCCACATCTTCAGGTGCATCTATAAGTATTGCAAGTAAAGACAACAGAAAGAAGAAAGTGTCGGATGGTAATAATGTATCTACTAGTGGCTCAAAGAGTTTGGATGATGAGCTTGGTATTCCTTTTGTTAAGACACTAGGTGTACAAAGAGCACATGGTAATGTAAAGACTCCATTGAGTAATCTAGTGGTACACAGATCTAGAAGGGTTAGAAACCTTGTTAAAAGATTTGGTTTTAAAGGTTATGCAACTCACCATTATGCTTATATGGTAAATGTAGTTGAGGTTATTGAGTCTACTTGTTTTGAGGTTATTATTGGTTATGCTCATTGGGATGCGATGGATGAGGAGATGGCTACATTAAAAGCCAATAAGACTTGGGATCTAGCACCATTGCCTAAGGGAAAGAAAGCTATTGGCTATAAGTAGGTTTGCAAGATGAAGCATAATGCAGATGGTTCTCTTAGCATGTATAAGACTAGACTAGTTGCAAAAGGCTATGCTCAAATATATAGCATAAGTTATGAAGAGACATTCAGTCCAGTTGCATGGTGAATTGCAAGAAGAAATGTATATGGAGCATCCATCGAGTTATGAAGATTTAGAGCTTCCCACATATAAAAAAGATGCTCTATAGACTGAAACAAGCACCTAGAGCATGGTCTAACAAGATCAGAGAGTATCTTGTCAACATTGGCTTTTATGTTTCCCATAGTAATTACTCACTTTATGTGGAAAAGGGAGATGTAGGCTTGGTCACCATAGTCATCTGTCTTGTTAACATTGGCTTTTATGTTTCTGATATTAATCACTCACTTTATGTGAGAAAGGGAGATACAAGCTTGGTCATCATAGTCATCTACGTGGATGACTTGATTATTACAAGCGACAGTGATCATGGGATTGCTAAAGTCAAGAACCTTTTGAAAAAGAAGTTTGAGATGAAGGATTTGAGTGAGTTGAGGTACTTTCTTGGTATTGAGGTGATCATATGTGATGATGGTATATGGCTATTCCAAAGGTAGTATGGCTTGGATATGTTATTTGAGTATGGTATGACAACATGTAAACCTCTTTGAGTGCCATTGGAGCAAAATGTGAAGTTGAATGTTGATGTTGAGGATGAGATAAAAGACCCTACTATATTCAGGAGGATAGTAGAAAGTTTGATTCACATGACTATCACCGACTTGAGCTATGTTGTTGGCCTTGTTACTCAATTTATGAAAATGTCTAGAAAGTCTCATTTGGATGTAGTTAGATGGATATTGAGGTATGTGAAGTCCACTTTGCATTATGTAATTTTTTATGAGACAAGTAAGGATATATAGGTGCTTGGATACACATGTGTAGATTGGGCTAGTAGCATGTATCATAGAAGATCTACTAGTGGATTCATGTTTTCCCTTGGTAGTGTAGCAATTATGTAGAGCAACAAAAAGCAACCTATAGTTGCTTTATCGAGTAAAGAGACTAAGAATAGAGGTGCTGCTATGGCAGCATGTGAGGTAGTATGAGTGTAAAAGTTACTGGGTGATTTTGGCTATGTAGGAAGATGGTCTAGTTGTCATTCACTATGACAACATGAGCAATATACAATTAGCTAGGAACCCAATATTCCATGCTAGGACAAAACACATTGAGATGCATTACCACTTTGTAAGAGAGAAGATACTTGCAGGAGAGATTGACTTGGCATATGTTAGCACACAGAATTAGATAGTTGACATTTTCACAAAGGCATTGGGTGCAAAGAAGCTTCGAAAATTTCAAAGCTTACTTGAAGTTACAGAGATATGGTTGAGCTTGAGGGGGAGTGTTGAGATGGTAAGCTCAATGTGTGTGGACATTGATAATGGGCCACCTACCTGGCTAGATGGGTCCGCACATCTACACTTAGCATGTCGGTGGTCATTATGGTCCTCATATGGCCATTGACTTATCACTTATTATATTTAGTTTATTGCACCAACCTATAGTTGGCATAGTTATAGTGCCAGTCAATTAGTATATTCAATAATATACAGTTTGACTTAGTAGGCCACTTTTCTTTATGTCGTGTCTTATTTATACATTATGTACATTGTATTGTGTGTGAAAGAAGAAGAAGAAACCATGTTGGCCACCATCTCTCTTCTGGTGTTCTTGACTAAGCTTCCTCTTTTGTGTATGGTGTGTGTTTGGCGTAGTAGCTCAAGCAAGCCCCCTCACCACACAATTCATGACACTTCATCCTTAGTGTTATTGATACTATTCTCTAGACTAATGAGTAATGCCATGCTAAATTAATGAGTAATGCCACATACTTGCTATAGTTTATACCTCTAGGTCGATTTAGTTTCTTTTAATTGATGCTTGTTTTTGGTGTTTCTAGGCTTTCGCTTCTTGTTTTGCATATTTTGAAATCCTTGGCCATCCACATTAGCTACCTTCTATATTCAAGGATTCTTCCTTTTCTTTTAATGTTGTTTCTTATCTAGGACTTTGGGGTGCCATCTTGAATCGACATGGGCCTTTGGCCTAATAATTTCCCCAATGGGGGAGGTTACTAAACTAGGGAAACCATAGTATGCACCATTATGTCAAGGAATTCCATCCATATCAAAATATTGGAGGTTTTAGCTTTGTGTGGAGTACTCCCTCCGGTTAAATAAGGTATAAGGTGAATTGCAAAACATCCATTGACCATATTGAAGGCTATTCATGGACATTTCCTTCAACTCGAATAAGAACACAAAGTAGTTATTGGAGAGATATCTAGTGAGCAGTAGTGACAATAATATCATGGCATGGGTTGGCAATTTTGATGTGTTAGGTAGCAACAAAGACAACATTGCTACTTTCTATTAGAGTAGAAGTGCCATGCAATATAGTGGGTTTTGTTGTATAGTGGGAAAGGATTGGTACAATGGATCATTAGACAATATTTTTTTTTTGGGCAGGGTGGGGGCAAAGGGGGATAGGACTCAAAAGAATATCTTGACATTGGGTACTCCATATCCCTAGGTTATTGAAGGTTGTTCCATCTAGAAAGAAATAGTTTGTAGAGGGACATTGTGCATGAGCTATGGGGGAGGAGAAACTCAATCCCGTCTCTATAGGGGGTGTAGGGAGGAGTGGGGGAGAAGTGATGGAAGGTATTGTTGCCTAGTGGGAAGTGTCATTTCCTTGAAGTGACTACCATATAATGTTTGGGAATATGGGCAAAAGGTGAATGAGGTGTTGCCATGTGGGAGGGGCTAGGATTCTTGCCACTAGCATTCTTGCCACCATGTGGCTTTCTTGAACACTACAAAATGGAAAGTTAACCTTGCACAGTGACTAGTTAGACTTAGTTTGAGAGAGAGAGAGAGAGAGAGAGAGAGAGAGAGAGAGAGAGAGAGAGAGAGAGAGAGAGAGAGAGAGAGAGAGAGAGAGAGAGAGAGAGAGAGAGAGAGAGAGAGAGAGAGAGAGAGAGAGAGAGAGAGAGAGAGAGAGAGAGAGAGAGAGAGAGAGAGAGAGAGATTTTTGGGTATCCTTTCCTATCAAGTATTGCCAAGTGATAAGGCATTGGCTTTTGATAGCAACAAGCAAACACATGTATGCTCTATGGTGATTACACCTCGATTCAAAATGTTGAGAGTTACCTATTCCTCATCCCTAAAGTATATATCAATAGTTCATATAGAATAGGTGTTATTTGTAGTTTTGAAAAAAACTTAGTGGCTTTAGTCTCCCATTTATTTGTGGTAGAGGGAGGGATGTTGAAAGATGGTGAGAAGAAGACATCTGTCGTGTGTGTTTGCTTCAATCTCTCCCATTTTATTTGTGGTAGGGTGAGTGATGTTGAAAGATGATGAGAAGAAGAGATTTGTCATTCTATTTGTGATAGGGAGAGTGACATTGAAAGAGGACAAGAAGAAGAAATCTATCGTTCTATTTGTATTGCAAAGACTAAGTTTGAAATACAAGGATAAGAAGAAAGAATTAATAGGAAAGAGCAAAGTAAACAACACTGTTTCCATTCTATTTCATTCCTCCATCACATTATTTTCTAGTTTATTAGCATTGTACTTATTTTTAGCTTACTTTAAATATATTTGTACTTATTGTTCTTTGTTTCTTCTTCCATGGATCATCAAAGATGAAATAGACATATTTAGACTTAGATTTTTGCACATGTATTGACTTCACATATGGCAGTAAGGAGGGACCTCTATAATTATTGTGCTAAGAACATCGCTTCTATATTGTAGATGTTGAAATTCTTTGCAAGGATCTTTCTATGTTGGCTTGCCAACTTGCTTATATTTTGCCTTGACTGACAATCAAGTCTAACACTAACATGAGAGAAAAAAAGCTAGCATAGGGCCATGTTGCCCCACACGATGTGTGCACTTGTTGAAGACAATATATTTTCTACTATACTAAATAAATGACAAGCATGAATCCTTAAAATATTGGGTGTGATATCGAGATCATTAGTAACTAAAATAAAGTCAAGCAAGGTAGACAAATTGAGTGAGGCTTGTATCCTAATAGACTTCTAGGTTAGCTTGATGATCTCCTTCTAGGGAGGCAACAAGGTAGGATAATTGTAAGAAAAGGTGTGTAATAGATAATAATAAAATACAATTCAAAAGGTTCATTGTAATTCAATAAAGCACCTATTGGCAAAGGCATTAATCCTGACTTTTCCAATGAAGACCTTAAGTTTATTCTAGAAATAGGAGCTTTTGAAATGATAGGGTAAAAATTCACCATTTCTTAGGCTTCTTGATTCCCTAGCTGACTTCATCATAAATCATAATCCACTCTAACATAAGGGACTTGTAGTTCAACATGGTGTTGAGCTTATTGATGTCATTCCCTACAATCACCTTATCCATATACCAGATATGCTCAATGCTCCACCCTTGAGAGATGGCACTAATGATCATGCTTAATATTGAAAGGCCTTGATTATGAGGAGAAGCCATGTGAAAGCCTAGCAATTGGGTCCTAACTTGTATGTTAGATGGGCTTTATGTCATTGGTTGGAAAAAAGGTAACCTTTGTGTGGGTATAGCCCTTGGGTTAGATAGACTAATTAAGCTATAGAAACTCGAGCTACACCACATTGAATTGTGGGATGTGAGAGTAATCAAGAATTCCTATTTTTGTTCCCAAGGTCTATGGAGGTTGCCCCTAGGTTGGCCCCATGGCTACAGTTGAGGGATAACACCCTTGACCTAATGGTAAGGGGAATATTCTCTAGAATATTTCATAACTATCTAGCAAAGGCTAATGGTTATGTCGCTTAGGCCAACTTGGCCAACTTCACAGGCTATAAAAGGGAGACCCCCTCAAAATGATGATTATATATCTATCGCCTAGTTAGAGTTCATCTACCTAGCCTTAATTTTTGCCCTAGATTTTATTTAGATCACTATGTAAGCTTCTTAGAGGAAGCACATGTGTGGACAAAGTTATATTTGTATCAATTTATTTGCAATCAAATAAATCTTGATTATCACTTAATCTACTACATGTACTCTCTATTCCTTGCTTAGATTTAGTATGTTACACTATGTAAAATTTACACCCCATTCTTGAATCCATAAATAACTATTGCTAGGATGAAGTAATGCGTCCAATGCTTCACTAGAGTTTGTTGAAGCTATTTTGGAATTTGGTGTTTAGCTCATTTAAAGACATGCATCTTTCACAAATAAGCATGTTATTGATTGTGATGAAACCTTTCTTACCCCCCATAGGTTAGCTACCCTCTTATGTTTCAAAGTAAGGTGAATGGGAAATCGTCTATTTAGAATATGAATTCTTGCTTTAAACAATTCTCTTGGGACACCAAGGAAGCTTGCTTAAAAAGGGCTTCCAAAAGGAGACTTTCACTTTGACTAGTCTTTTGACTTTGATAGTCTAGAGCATGGGACATAAATAAGTTCCAAGGGTCGAAAAATACCATATTTGGAAGAAGAGTTTAGTTTTATTATTTGTTCTTAAACACCCTTATAACATAGAATTTAGATTTCTCAAGGACTTTAAGAAGAAGGTAGATTTTTTGACAATCAAGTGTCTTGCCCTTTTAAAAAAAAGAAAGGTGTTTTTGCAAATGAATGTTGCCAAGTCTACCCATATCACATAGGGCTCATGACTTGTCCTAAGCTATGTAAGATAGACCTATTTTATTGGGATCTTCTCTCCACATATATTATGTATAGCAACTATTGATATTTCGTAAATCAAAGTCTTTTAGATAGGGTAGTTAAACCCCACAATCAACATTCACATCTCATAACTCAATTTCTTTTCATTAGTTTAGAAACCATTCTACTTTATAAAATGAAGAGATATTAAATATAATAAGCTAACCAAGGTGCAACTTGGTGACTAAATATAACAAGCTAACCAAGGTGCAATTTGCATAGGCTTGACCCCAATATATAGTACTTTCTACCATATTGAGATGGAACAAAATGATACCTAGTGGAAGATGGGAGGCAATAACAAAAAGAAATTGATTGAATGGAGAGCTTAATTCACCAATCTTCGCAGTCTTAATCCATCAAACTTTTTTAAATTAAAGTTCTTTGAATTAATTAAAAGAGCAAAATGGAGACCATTCAACTAATATTGATGTAAATACGAATACAAAGAAAAATATATAGACAAGCAAAATCCATAATAAATGGTCTCATCTTTAAGAGTAATCCTCACATAATTTTTTGAGTTAAGGATAAATTTGTGGGGAAACAAAACTTATGTAAAAATGATTCAATCATTTTACTTGGACACACAACCTTGTGGCCTTTTGTGATATTCTATTATTATACATCTAACTTAAACAAAAAAACTATTTACATTTAAAAGGGGGCTACAATAGAAAGGCTTGCTCTCTAAAGGACAACAAAAAATTAAAAGCTTTATGCTCCCTTGATGTGAGCTTCATCTCTAACATCAAAATTTAGCATGAACATCTCTAACACTTTGCCATTGCAAGTGATCAATTTCTATAGACTAAGGATAGATAGGCTACATAATTGCAAGAGATTCACAAAATCATGATTGTGAGAATGATTGATGAATAGTTCGGATAAAGTCTCAATTTTACTTTTGTTGAGCTACTTGACAAAGGCTTGGAAAGCTTGATGGTTCTTAGTAATAATGTTATTTTGGAAGTTGTTCTAATGATGGGATTCCTTGTGAATTGTGTTCATGGGCCTACTTTCAACTCTTGTTGAGAATGACTTCAAAACCCATGGGCATATTACACAATTTAAAAGCCATGCATTCTTATATGTTTTCACTCCTTCCACTTAGGAGGCTCTTTAAGGACCTTGATGCCAATATGTTCAAAGTTAAAAGGACGACCAAAGTAATGTCAAATCTTAATAAAATACCAAATGATAATTATGAATACCAAAAAGTAAATGTGAGCTTTTCATTAATGTGCATCCACCCATTATGTCCATTACCAAAATGAGTAAAAGTTACCTAAGAGAGGTTGGGATAGAGTTTTCTCTAAAATTTTGTAATGGATTAGCTAGCAATGGACATCACTTGCATTTTGTAATGGATTAGCTAGCAATGGACATTGCCTAGTTTTCCAAAAAGGGAGGCTAGGGAATATCTCTCTTTGATGAACCTTATAAGCACAAAAAGCTCAAAGATGCATTTACAAAAACCTTTTTTTCTTCAATAATGTGCATTTTTGTAAATATAAGAGTAAGGTATGTACAAAGCCTCAAAGTGAAGTTGTTTCAAGGGCTTCAACTCAAGCCCAAATTAGACTTTGATAAAAAATCCTATATGAGTGATGAAAAGAGCACAAACCCTTCAAGGCCAATAGAATCTCTCACCTAATCTTGGGCCATCTATCAAAAGGAACTAGATATGACTTAAACCTACCAAAAAGCTTTTCATTTCTTAGCTTCCAAAGTTCCTACACAACTACCCTCTAAGTACATTCCATAGCTTCATGGTTGGCTCATCCCTACCACTATTGTTGCCAAAAAGGATAATTTTGACATTAGTCGTCTTTGAGAATCTAGCCTTCTTCACCCAACCTCTCACCTACTTCCATGCTTGACTTCCCTACACTCCCAAACAAGATGGTGAACAGTTTTGGCTCCCCTTTTACAAAAAAACACAGTGGGAAAGCTTTTAGCCACTTGCATACTCTTTTCTTTGCTAGGAATTTATTAATGACTAGCTTCTTCTAAGGCATAGCCCTCCAAGTCCTGAATGCCCTCCTTTGCCATGTCTTTTTCTTAGTTCTTGGATGCCACTTTCTCTAATAACTTCCAAAGAGCCTTGCATGTAGGTGCACCTAGATATTCACTTAGGTTTCCTTTGAAGACTTTCTTTTAAGTGGGCCAATCATCCTTAGCCATGTATAGTATTTCCTTCATAAAAACACTTGAGACTGACTGAGGAGTCATATCCACATACTTGAATTCTAGAGTGCTTGGGTCTCAAATGTCTATCCACTAGTTATGCCCTTTAGCATTAATTTCTTTGTGACCATGATGTTCTCCAAACCATGGTTGTAGGGAGGATTAAATGCATGCTTAAAACACTAAGTCACCAAAGAGAACATTCATAGTTTGAAAAAATATCTATTAAGCCCATATTAAATAAACATTAGAAGTAAGAAGCCTCATTCAAAGTGATCATAAGCTTGTTTAAAGTTAGTATTAAAGAAAACAAACCCAAATTTATGTAATGGGGATGCTCAAATCTTCTATATTTCGATGATAGATATCTATAACATTTCCATTCTAAAGTAAGGTTGGGAGAATTTGTCATCCCTTTTATAGATGTTGGAAGACTCCATTATGGAAGTGGGGAGGCTAGCAAAGGCCATGAACTCATTGAGATCAATGTAGAGGTGGTATTTTTCTACCACCATGTTGATTACACCTTGCCAAGGCTAGTCCAACTGGAATCCTTATGCCCATTGACGAATAGGTTTTATCAATTGAACCAACAAGCTATGGATGGAACAATTCTATGCAAATTGTAGATGAGTGTAGTGATATTGGCCTGTTCTTGGTGATCATTATTGGAAGCTCTTGAAAGTTTAAAGCATTTCCCCATCATTTGTGATTGAGCATAAAAGAAGTTTGATGTCTAGCTTACAGTATGATCTTAATGAGTGTTCAACACTTCTCTACTAATGCTCATTGATGGTTCCTTCTATATTGAATCATCCATCAATGTTGGTTGCACTCATTATAGCTTTGTGAGGACTCTAGCAAGGACATTATGATAAGAGATGACAAAGTTTTCCTACTTGGACATGCCAACAAGATAATTCCACAATGAGAAGTAATGGGAGATCTTTGGATGGCGAAACATATACCTCATTACCTCTTAGAACATGGATTCATCAACCCCATCCATTTAGTTTGAAACCTTTTGTATAATATGTCACTATGTATGGTTTTGGAAAATCATATCTATTTCATTAACTAATGCTCTCTCAATGCTCTCTACATCCTCTTATGTTGTATTTATATCAAGAAGCATCATGGTATGAGAGCATGTTAGCTTCATAGCATAGTGGTCCTCATTTTTCCTCACAATCTTAGTACTTAGCCCTAGGTTGTTCATTCTCTTGCATGAATTTGACTAGGGCTATTTATGTCTAGATTGTTATCCCATTAATAACTTTATTTTGAGCTAATTATCTAGCATACATTTATTATATTGACATTTTTAGCCCATTGACAACTTCATATTGAATTAAAATCTAGTATACATGTGTGGCATCTAAGTTGAGTTTGCATCCTTGCTCATATTAGCATGGATTTTTTTATCACAAAGGAATGTTCAAGCGCTTTAATAAGAAGTTCAACATAAAGTATCTAAACAAGCCCACAACAAACTTATTTTGTGAAAGACCAAACACCTTGACCCGCATTTTCATCCCTTTAAATAATCTTACAACACACAATGTGTGACCGTGAGTGACCAATGTGGATAATTGGTTTCAACAAGCTATGCTTACCTGTTGAATCTAAAATACAGGTCCTAGTTGTGGTGTGTTTTATAAAGGTTAGTGCTTGTAAGCGAAGCATGCATGATATTCTTAATCCAAGTAAGCCACTCTGTACAATAATTTTACATATTGACAAAATTCAATATGATGTGTATACGTGCTCTAAGAATGCAATATTCATTGCTATATTGAACATATGGAACTTATCTATTGATTTCACTATCTTTTTATTTTTCAGTATATCATGAGAAAACTTCATTTCATTTTGAGGTCCATGCATATTAAATTGACAATAAATGGATGTTTCAAGATTATGACCAAGACATACAAAATATATAACTTACCAACACATGAGCATCCCCACATCAATGTAGCGGCTTATTAAATAGATGTGGCGAATGGATACCAATTCATGTTAACTTTTTCCAATATATGCTAAGTCATATCCACAATGCAATTTAGATAAATGGTTCCATTTGCCTTGGCCTTTATCAACCTATCCAAATGCCATTTTAAAGTTGGCTCCAATTCATTAACTTGTATTTTTGTGTAAGGAGTTTGACTTTATAATTAAAATGTGTACTTCATCTCATCCCTTGAAAATTTCCTTTGAAAAGTACATCTAGAATTGTGGTAGTTGGTGTTTGGAGTTTACTTCTCTCAAACAATGCGTACTTAATCTCATGCCTTGAAATTGTCCTTAGAAAGAATTTACACATGTCTTTTGAAATGGGACATTTTCCCATAAGGCAAATTCTATGATGTCTTGAAGGTGTACCAAAAAAATATCTTCGTGTGTGTGCATGTGTGTGTAAAGGTGGAAGGATAGACAGATGGATGAATGCATTAATGAATCAACATATTGATCAAGGTTTTGCACACAAATGAATAGATGAATAGATAGGTGCATATATAGATGTAAAATGTGGAGATAAATGGATCCATGAGTGGATAACTAGATATATTTTGAGGTAAATAGATAGTGCATGCATTGGTAGATTGATTCACAATAAACTCAATATATAATGTGCTCTACTAAAAGGGTAGACAGACATATAGGATGGATATAAATGTATGATGGATGGATACGTGGGTGAATTAGCTCATGGATAGATGGATAGGTACAAAATCATACCTATGCATGGTGTATAGATGGATGCATGGAAAAAGTGACATGCATGCATGCATACAAGCACATGCATGTGCATCCATGCACACATACACACACATGCATGCATGTGCATGCGCACGCACGCGCGCGCACACACACATGCATGCACATGTGCACACGTGCACGCGCGCACCCGCACCCGCACCCGCACGCATGCACGCACTCACGCGCACGCGCACGCGCGCACGCACACGCGCGCACGCGCGCACGCGCACGCGCACGCGCACACACGCACACACACACACACACACACACACACACACACACACACACACACACACACACACACACACACACACACACACACACACACTTTGGGAAACTAGTACATTTGCTGTTTATATATGCTTGTGAGATGGTTGGTTGAGTCTTATTTATGCTATGCATGAATAGGTAAAGCTCTTGAAGTCTTTGGAAATAGGGTTATTTTAAATTGTTTACATTTGTAGACAAATATGCAAGTAGATATGTTTGTAGTATGATATTATTCAAGTTCCTTTACTTCTAAGTTGATAGTGTGCCCAATACATTGCTTGTGTAACTTTTGAGATTATAATAGACTTCTCATCTCCATTCATAGAAGCCACAAGAAAAGGGACTTTACTACTTGGATGCTTACACAACTTTTATGTCAAGAGTAATGTTGGTGTAGATAAGAACTTTAGAAAAGCCATGCCATTTTGTTTTTGTTGCTTCAAGAATCTAGAGTACAATATGAGTCCATTACTAACACGCATGTACTTGTGGCAATTGCATCCATGCTTCAATCTCCATGATTGTTTGCATGTGGAGGGTCTAGCGAACCTTGCCATGCCACCATGTGAGCATTAGTAAAACATTCCTACTTTTGTTTTGGACTTGCCACCCACCAAAAAGAAATTGGAGCCCAGTTCCCCTCATATTATGCTTTCCACCTCAGTATCCTTGGATTTTGTGCATGATGAATCCTTCATCCCCACCAGGACTTGTTTAGTTAACTTTATTACTGCCATCTACATCCTTTGTGCCTTGATGGTGGGAAAAGTTGCCATTTTGGTTATTGTAAGTTGTCCTTTTCTAAAGGAAATTAAAATAATGAGATTTCTGTTTACTATATGCATTTCAATTCAAACAAAAAATTGCAAGCTAAAAAGTGTCCAATTAAATTAATCGATGTTTATAACTATGTTGATCTCATTTAAATAAAGACCTATTAAAGAAAAGATCTTACATGAGAGGATTTCATCTTGGTTGTTGTGAACATGAAGCCACTTCTATTTTTACCCTTTGCTCTTTCGTAGAACTACAAATGTTAAATTAGCAATGTTTACTTTACTTTTTGTGGGCCATCTCTATAGAATGGATGCTTGAAACTAATTAGCTATCTCTCAACTCATTGAAGTGCATAAAGATGTAGATATATTCCAAATTATAAATGTAACAAATGTTCACAATCCCTTGGTTTCCCATCCCCAATTGTTAATCCATATTGGAACTATCTTTAGATCCAAGATTTTGCAGTACAACTGTAATGGAATAGCAAAAACCATGACAACAATGGCTTCCACAGTTAATTATTTATCCATATGTTTGCCTTTATGCCATAAGTTCATTAAGTAATATCTTTTATGCTTATTAGTTACCATAATTTAGAGCTTGATTTGGAAAAGGGAAACTTGTCCAAATTTGGGGAGTGTCAAAATGTAAAAAGTAGTGATGTAAAAATTTTGGAGTTTGAAAGTAATGCGGACTCGTTACATATCAATTATAAATGTATGTTTCACAATCAAAAACCAATGAAGAGGTGCTTGATGATTACATTACTAAAAGTCAAATGGTTATCCATTTAAGCACATTGTGATAAATTCTTAGAGGGAAAATAACCTACACAAAATAAAATGGGTTGAACATTGTCTCGAATTAAGTAAAAAATTGAGCATATGAAAAGTAGAAAGTAGATGAAATAGTCCATTGGCCCATGGGTTGTTCCTAGGAGTGAAGAAATGGTGAAGTTCCAACAACTTCTCTATTTTGTATATATATTTTTATCTTGATATTTTTCTTTAAGTTGAAGTCTAGGTGGCATGCTTATTGCTTCCATTCTATCCCGAATTGAAGGAAGTGTAGATTCTTAGTAGCTTTCATGTCAGAAGAAGCATGTATTCTTCTCTTAGAGTCATACATTCTTTTGGCACTCTTTATGGTAGTCTTCAAATGTATGCAATCAAGTGCACTGGAGTCTACTTATGGAGTTGGAAAAAAGCAAACATATAGCACCACATATCCTATTCAAAATCATGTAGTTGTAAGAAATTTAGCTAGTGTTTGAGGTTGCTTTTTAGATTTTATATGGGTCTTTCTTTCACATGTCTCCTTGATGTGCTTGTCTTTCTCCTAGCTACCTTAAGATGGTCACAAGGAAGGGATAAGCTAATATTGTATAGCAGACCTAATGCCCTTTCTACAAATTAGAATACCCTTGTCCTCTTTTGGGGGAGAAATCTTCAAGCCATCCATTTGATAGCCAACTTGGCTACCATCTTCTTCAATTTGTGGAGGCATCCTTAAATCATCATGTTTCCATATAATCCATGACAATGGAGTTATCAGAATAGCCTTGTACTCTTTTGGGGGACAAAACCTTCAAGTCATCCATTTGATAGCCAACTTGGCTACCATCTTCTCCAATTTGTGGAGGCCTAAAACGCAACAATCTTTAAATCATAATATTTCCATATAATTTATGACAATGAAGTTATTAGAATCCCCACTTTCAAGTAAGTTCGAGTGCTTGGAGTTAGTCTCAAATTTCCAAATGGAGAGATAAGTACATGGAGAGAATGATAGTGCACTTAAGCACAAGAATTATTGCAGTAAAACGAAGTTGTAAGACTTTTCAAGTCTTAAGTTTCACCTTAACTCTTTTTGAAGCAATCCCAACTTGGATATGCTTGAGTGCACTCATTTTGCAATAAAAACAAATGTATGACTCTCCAAGTGTTGAGTTTCACCCTAAATCTTTCCATGATAATCCCCCATCATTTTGTAAGGGTGATAGTAAAGCTCATGGAATCCCATGTAAATTGAAGATGAGTCCTCTTGAATAGGCTAGCAATCTTTATTAATTGACCAATTGGGAGGCTAATTAACTAAAGAGTCAATTAGATTATCTATGGTTAATAACAAAATCAAAATCCAATAAAAACAACATAAGAAACCCCAAAGTGTAGTATAGGTTTCCATCATTAACTAGTACATATTAAAGATTGATCAAGAACCATATCTCTATGAATCTTAGGAAGACAATCATTCTTTATGTTTAATTTTTCAATTTCATCTTCTTAAGAACATTTTTTTGTCTATTTCATTTTGTTTGTTGATTACATTGGCTAATGGACTTAATTAAGAAAGGAGAGATTAGTGAGAGTACCATGAACAACTATGAAGCTCTAGCATTACAAAATCAAATATTAGGCTTTTCCACAACCAATGGGACTTTTGATGGACTCTTATTCATTGAAAATCTTCCCTTATTTTGTGCTTTTAGGGTATCTCTCGCATAAAAGGCTTGTCTTCTATCTCAAATCCATCTATGCTCTCCCCTCTCAACCCCATGAAAGTAAGAAAAGTAATAACGACTCAAGGCTTTGTTGTGGAGTTAGTGGTCACCTAGACTCATCTTTTTCATTGTAGCTTGCCCTAAAAGAGAGCTTGTTGGCCTTATGATTCATATATAGTTCCTCCTATGTGCAATCATCCATCCACCATAGATCCATTTCTCTCTAAGCATGAAGAAGTAGAAGAATAGCAAGGGAGGAGAAGGGTTCTCTTACTCTCCATCCCTCACATTCTCCCTCATTCCCTCAGTCTTTCTCACTTACAAGTGAGCAATGAAGGAAAAGATTCACCATATGGGTTGGAAGAAGAAGAAGAAGAAGAAGAAGAAGAAGAAGAAGAAGAAGAAGAAGAAGAAGAAGAAGAAGAAGAAGAAGAAGAAGAAGAAGAAGAAGAAGAAGAATATGATAATGAGAATGGAAGCAAGGAAAGCTTCTACTTTTGGTCCCTCACTCACATTATTGAGTATGCCTCCACAATTTTTAAAAAATAAAATTCGAAGCTATTGTACTATCAACATTGGATATTTTATGTGAACAATTGAGAGTTGGGCCCTCTATTGTGCATGTTAACAATTTTGAATAGCCATTAGCATTGTAAGGAGAGAATGTGCACAAATTAATTTACACATTAGGAGTAAGACTTAGGCTAAGAGAGGTGCATGCAATTGAGGGAGACCAATCAAGAGACTTAGATGTGGGCTAGATGCCCAAGGGGAAGGTGGAAACCCTAATCCAAAAAGCTTATATATAAATGACAAGAAATAATGGAACATGCTATTCATGTGTGTGCTAACTTAATCTTGCTACCTTGCTACTTTATTGTCTATTGAGAGAGTATGTGTGAGATAATGAGGGAGTGAAGCTCTCTTTTGTCTTTCTATCTTCTTCTCCATTCCATCTTGGTGATTGAGTGAGTGAGTGAGAGTGTGTGGTTGAGAGTATGAGGAACATTTAGCAAGAAGCTCTCTACTTCTCTTCTTCTCCTCTACCTTGCCTACAATGGCTCCTCTCCTTACGTGGGTGACAATTGAAGTAAGCACAAGAGAAAGTAGTGACAAATGTGGATAGTAATTCTTAACAAGGTATATGCCTACAATAAGTATGATAAGAATTTCACTATAATTACCTTAAATTGATCTATCATTCAACAAGTGATAGGTTAGTCCATTGTGTTTTATGGATGTGAATAGACTAGGTGAGATAGTCATCGACTTTGTATGTTGAGCCCCTTGAAAAAAATAAGGGTGTGTCCAATGGTTCCATATTGAGCTCACAAAGTGCAAGATTGTGGTTTTGTTGTGGAAACCAATGACACTTTGACTAGGAAGTCAATTCTGTTCATCACATTGCGAATTAGGATGTTGTACGTGTGTACTAATTCCAAATCATGGGTGAATAGTTAGATTTTTATTTTTCTCTTGATTGAAATAATGTTATTGTGCAAGTCATAACATAGTCATCAAGATGTAGAAAAAATGGTTGATCATTTTTATTAAACATTAGAAAGAAAGGGCAGAAATGTATGGACACTTGATTGCGAAGGGAAAAAGGAGAGAAGACACATTGAATGTATATTGGATTCTACAACACACTATAAGCACATTTGCATTTTGCAAAATCCACCTCTTAGAAGGGGAAAGAGAAAGTAAGATCATAGAAGGAAGTGATGAAAATCTTTATACATGTGAAAGGGGCATAATCATAGGTTGGAAGAAAGAAGAAGAAAAACTTCATTGTATAAGAATAACAACACATACTCCTTAATATCTTCTCCTTTTTCTATTTTATTAATAGTACTTTAATATTATTTCAAATAATAAAATAAAAAATAAAAATTAGAATAACAAGCTACTTTTAGTAGATGCATGCCTTGTCTCCCTATTCACCTCCATCATCTCTTTGTTTGTCTCTAGCCATACTGCTTTGTAGGTCATTGCCATTACTAGTAGAAATGTTAGCTTGCCACCACCACATACATAGCCATGCTATCAGGCCACTTCATGACAGTGCAACTATCACCTTGCATACTTGGTCTTAACTACTGCAACATCAACAATATACTAGAGAAATCTATTTGTATGATGATCTACATAAGGAAAGAAATGTAGGCAAGAAAGCCATAGGTAGCCATTAGGATCTATAGTTGGCTTTTGGCCTATGTAATGCTCTTGGGTCTTGGAAAAGAATGGCTTATAAGACATTTGCCAATATATCCCCTAAAGAACTGAATGTTTTCATAGATGATTTGGTGGCAACTGTTATGACCCGTCATAGAGTTGATTATTCTATGCGCATGCTTTGAGCGATGTCGTGAGTATTGCATAGTATTGGATCCTTGGAAGTGTGTATTTGAGGTGCCTTATGGTTTGCCATTGGGTCATGTTGTGAGTGCAATTGGTATTGCCACCAACCTTGAAAAGGTAGTTGTTATTATGGCTCTAAGCCCACCCACTTGACCTAGGAAAGTTTACACTTTTGTTTCATCTATGGAATACTTTTGTCGATTCATTCATGCATTGACTAAACGTTTGTTACCCTTGATGAATCTTTTATCTCATAACCATATTTTTGAATGGACAGAACCATGCAAAGTAGCATTTGAAGATATTAAAATGGAATTATCCAAACCACGGCTTTAAAAGCTCCAAAAAGGGGGTGAGGTTTTCTATATATTCACTACTGTGACAAGGCATAGTATTAGTTGTTACCTATCCTAAATTTTGGAGGCACAGCTTTATCATCCTATTGCATTCGCAAAAGCTGGAAGTTGGAAATTTCAGAGCTTCATTATTGCTATTTGGAGAAGGTTTGCTTGGTGGCGAGCACCATGGCTTGGTTTGCTTTGCCTTGGTGAAGAACACTATATTCTTTATGAGAAAGTAGTGTTCTTCACCAAGGCAAAGGGATTGCGCTTATATGAATAAGCTTCAACCCCCTGATCACCTAGCCAAGTGGTTGATCTCTTTACAGGAGTTTGACTATGAGATTAGGAGCAAGCCATCAAAGCTGGAGAATATCATAGAGTATATAGTAGATTTTGGTGAGCCTAAGGAAGAATGGGTTGATATTAGTGACTGCGAGGACTTATGCAAAATTGATGTAGCCTCTATTCCATCATGGTATACATCTATTACACATTATCTATCAGCATGCAACCTGATAGAAACTCTTTCTAAATCCAAAAAGAGAAAGATTAAGCAACAAGCACTTCACTTTTCAATAATAGTGAGTGTCTTATATAGGAAAGGTGTGGATGAGATTTATCATCATTGTGTGGTGCTTGATGAGGTACCCTTTATTCTATAGGAATGTCATGATTCAGCATGTGGAGGCCATTTTGTTGGATAGATCATAAGCCAAAAAGCTTTAAGTGCTAGCTATGGGTGGTCGATAGTTTTCCATGTTGCTTTTGCATATGTTAAGTGTTATGATGTCTTGCGACTTTGCCCTTTGAGAAGTGGGGCATCGATTTTGTCGGACATGTGCATCCTTTGTCTACTACATGAAAGCATTATATCATTGTGGCAAAGGAATACTTTAAAAAAGGGTCTGAATCTTGAGCTATTATGACTCGGATAATGCCAAGGAAACAACTGGTTTTATTATGGAACAAATTGTCTGTTGTTTTGATCCACCTAAAGAACTAGTGTCTGCTCGTTGTGGGACACACTTTTGGAATAAGGTCATAGAAGCCTTGACTCAAGCTTTGACAATTAAACACAACAAAACCATCCCATATAATCCCCAAGCAAATGGACAAGTAGAGAGTATCAACAAGTAGCTTGTAGGGATTCTATCCAAGACTGTATCTGAGGGTAAGCATGATTGGGATAAGAAACTTCATGCGACTATCTGGGCTTATAATACTATGTTCAAGAGAGCAACATGCTACACCCAATTTAATTTGATATATGGGGAAGAGTGTGTCTTACCCTTGTAAATTGAGTTATCCACTGTGAGGTTTGCATTGAACCATTCTTTGGGTGAAGATGAAGCATTGCAAGAAAGGTTGACCTCCCTAGCACATCTTGATGAAATCTGATTGTAGGATTTGTTACATCAAGAGGTAGGGAAGAAAAGGATGAAAGTGCTTCATGACCTTTGTGCTAAAAGATATAAATTTGTGAAGGTGAGTTGGCCTTGTATTATGATGCACGTTGTGAGTTATTTCTTGGCAAGTTAGAACCCAAATGGGATAGCCCTTGTAAGATCATCTGTATAGGAAAGAATGGCTCTACAATCCTTTTAGTTAATTTGTAGGGAGTAGAGTTTAACAATAAAGTAAACCTTAATATACTGAGTCCCTATTATGTGTATGGCAGGATTTGGTGCCTTTGCAAGTTTTCCAGGAACCAGCTTAAACTTGCACTAGGTGCCAAGGCAATCGGATGGGTAGAATTATTCCTTATCTCGTATTTAGAGCAGTGTTACCACCAAGGTCGAGTGATTTGGTGGAGTAAGGGTTATCATATTACTGAGTGGCAAGACAGATCTTTCACATGGGATATTAAGGTTTATTGCCACCATTGTCATAGGGTTCTTATTAGCATTCCTATTAAGTTTAGTGAGGAAAGAGGAATTGTACCTATCTTACATCCTCTATCTCGGCTACCATAAGTACGAGTAGGCTGATTGGTATGGTAGGGCCTGTCAAATAAAGAATGGGTCTATACTTTGTATTTTGATGGAGCTTCACGAGGGCCCACTAAGCATGCGATTGTGGGTATGGTTATTAATGACCCTTGACATAGAGTCGTTATGAAAATGAGAGTTTATTTAGACATTGCTTTACTAATAACATGGCAAAATACAAGGCCTTACTCATTGGGCTGACATGGTGGTATTTATTGTTTATTGGTAAAAGGCCATTCGCATCATGTCTTGATGGATTATCGGTTAGTGCCAATTATGATGTTGGGACAAGGACAAGGGGATGGAATGACCTAGCCCTTGGAGATATCAGCTTGTTGGAATTGCAAAAAGGTAAGACATGTTCTTGCATTGTCCTCAAAAGAAAGAGTAGCTAAAAGAGAACTAAGTGGACTAACAATGTCATGAGTGCAGGATCACTCACATGTGATTGCCCTAGACAAAAAGCTAGTAGTAGCAAGGAAATTGTAATCTTAGTACCATCGGGTCTCTTTGTTATTGAAATGATTAAGGATAAAGATGTCATCCCAGTTTTCTAGTCAATGCTATCACTTGAGCACAAAGTAAGAAAGGTGGGATTAGGATTGATGGACCAACAATGGTGAATTGATTGGTGATAGGCCAAAATGATGTTAAGAAAAGTAAAAAGTACATTGACATTAAGCTGAAAAGTAAAGGTATGACCATCCTTCAATGCATTACAGCTACTTCTAGTGTAGAGAGTGCCATGATAGCACCCCTGACTATAATGTTGAGAGTCAAGCTCATCTACCATTGTACTTATCCCGACATGACAACTATGGGCCTTAGCTATTAGAAGCCATGTGTGTGTAATTAATAAGTTGGGCAGACTATACTTAGCCATAGTTAGTGAGCTATGGTTAGTAAGTTAGACATATCTTCATTTTACACTAATGTAGACAATGGTGTGTGTGTGTGTTATTGATATTGAAGAATAATGAAAGAAGATGAGAGCACACTAATGTAGACAATGGTGTGTGTGTTACTAATACTGAAGAATAATGGTGTGTGCGTGTGTTACTGATATTGAAGAATAATGAAAGAAGATGAGAGCACATTGCTCTCTGGGTTTGCACCATTCCTTTGTCAACATTTTCTCTCTTGCATTTTAATCATGGTATTAGAGCAAGCTTTAGTATGCTAAAACTAAAAAGGCAAGAGGTATGAGTGGTGGCTCTTGATTACACATTTGGAGACTAGTTTTGAAGGAAGACAAGAAGCACTTTTGAGTGCTAGATACTGAAGGAAGAGAGTAGCAATAATCATGTGGAGCTCAGCCAATGATTGAGGACAACATGAATATTCAGTGTGGGATGTTGTAGAGGGCCTATCATACTCGATTGCTAGTTGAAAAAGATCCTATTGATTCTCCTTTAAACTTTGAGCATGGTTGTGGGGTACCAAAGGTGTTGTGTGATGTTCATAATGGTAGCAAAGCAAGCATCAGAAATGCAAAGAAGAATAGATCTGAAGCCAATGTGGACATTGTGCCTGTTTTGCTCTATCAAAAATATCTTTGAATCTCAACAATTTTATGCTTCATTTAGCACACTCAAACAACATGAGATGTTTAGCAAGTAATGTGGAAAAATGCTTGTACATTTGGGTAGCATTTGGATGAACTGGTGATCACTTATCCCCTACATGTGTCAAACTATATGCAGTCATACAAGCTAAAATTGTCATAACTCTTGAAGTGAATTTTATTGAAGCTTGGTGTGCTACCATCAATGCTGGCATGATGTTATATGATCAATGGCTGGTCTATGGATGCTCATGAACACTGAATGCTCATTCTTGGCTCATACTAGGTTGGTTTAATAGGTTATTGGCTATTTAGAGCCTATTTGAATTTTTTTTCTTACTTATACTTGAAGAATGTACAAGCATTGAAACTCATATGTCCATGTATCAACTTTTAGTCGTTATGGCACTTGCCTAAGATGTCCTTGAGCTATTTTTGAGTTGAGAATACTTCAGTTATGACAGAAAATTAACTATTGTTATCTCATAGATTTCTTTTTTTGTCTATTATGGAAAAGCCTAGCTGCATAAGGGCTATGCAATAAGTGATGTCTACATGAGTATGTCATCACTCTTAAATTGTGTTAGATGTTTGGAGATGTATATTAGGCTATTGAGCTAAAATACTACTGGTTACTGCTGTAGAGACACCAGTGCAATAACTCTAAAATTGAAACTATCATAGTTGGGAAGAAGTATCTCTATGTTATGTAGCTAAGATCTTTGGATGCCTTTTGATGTAATGGTGTTTGCTCTATGACTAAAATGAGCTAGACTAGACTAAGTACAAAGTGTATGAGTGTTGCTTGAATGTTATGCAAGCATTGTGTCATTGAGAAAGGATTGTTTTTGGTTTGCAGGGAGTTAGGCATTGATATTTTGAATACTTTAGTAGTCACATAGAGTTGCAACCATGGCAAATGTCACTCAGATAATAGTGCGTGAAAAACATGATAATAACAACTATGCTCTATGGAAATTTTGTATGGAGCACTTCCTGATTGGAAAAGGTTATTACGATCTAGTGACATGTGAAGAAGTTGAACCTAAGCTTCCAGAATGCAATCCCACGGTTGAACAATAGAAAGCACATCATGCATGGCATGGACATGCTCCCAGAGTTGCACTATCTTTCGTTATGTATCTCTGATACAATGGTCATGCAGATTATGAATTGCAAGTCATTGAAAGATGCATGGGACATTCTGATGTGGTACTATGGCATGACTACTAGTACATGCAAAATTTAGTTGAAGCAAAAGTTTAATACCATGGACAGGAAAGGACAATCCATACAGGATTATGTAACAGAGATAAATACCATTGCTGATTAGCTAGCATCAGTTGGAGCTGAGGTTGATGATGAAGATCTAGTTGTAGTTACACTAAATGGCATTGGATTAGAGTATAAGTCCTTTCATACTTCCATATTGGTACGATCAGAAATTCCTAAGTTTAATGAGTTGGTTGCTTTGCTTATTCATGAGGAGGTTAAATTGGGTTTAGCTACTAACTCAAGTAGTTTGAAAGGTAGAGATATAGTTTTCTATTTGAATCAAAGAGAGTGGTAGTGTGACATGGCCATCGAGCTACTTCCTCGTTGTGGCACGTTCTTAGTAGTCCATCAAGATCCTAGACAACGCCATCCGAGATTCCATGGAATACCTCAGAGTTTGATGTTTAGGCTCACTCGAGTCTACCTCGTAGTGGAAGTTCCAGCCGTTCCCAAACAATGAGGATCTACCTGAGTTTTGGGTTCCTATTATGGGTCAAGTCAACTACTAACGGTCGGTTGGTGTCAGTAATTTGAGTTCCCACTTCTTGTAGGATTACTCAAATTGATGTAGACTTGTATTGCACTTGGTTCAAAGACAATGGGAGATGAAGGGGAGTGTGGCACGTCAACCCTTCTACCCATAGGAAAAAATCCCATTCTGGCCCACTAAAACGATGCAAGTCGGATTTCCTAATATCTAGTGGTCATTCGTTTACCTATCCATGAATATAAAATTCCTTTTGAGAAAATCTCTCGGCTTATTGAGTCCACCCAATTGTGGGTCTGGACCTATTGGGGATCCACCCCCCGCTTCCTTCGATAGAGTATTTTTAATTACCTAATTACCTACCACTTTAGGTTCGACATATAAAAATAACTTCTTTGATTATCTCCGGACACATATTCGTTACATGTCTTTATTTCACGACACAAAAACAATGTAAAGCAATTCTTTATCAAAATATCTTTTACAATGTTTTCTGTCTTGGGTGGTTGGACGTAATGTCAACTTGAAGGTGTTATTCTCTCCGAGTTTAGTTCCTAGACTAGCATTGGAACTTCCAAAATACTATCTGGGTTCGAAGGGTGATTGACAATTCATAAGAGTCTAAGGAGTTTGTGACCATAGCCCCCCTAGTATCCTCACCTCCTCCTGCCAATTAGAATTCCCTATGATAGAACATTTCACACCATGGTTGTTCTATACTCACTAATGCAAAAACAAAAACCCCTTGGAGTAGGTTTTATTCACCCTGACCTTGGAGAGGTCTAGTGCCATCGGAGAACACTGCCTCAGTTGGCATTCTATGCCCATCGGAATACTACCTCAATCAGTGATCTGTACTTGATTATCCATCTCTTAGCCTAATAATTTAGGAAAGAACAGTACCTATTAGAGGTGCTATGCTCTTGAGATCCCAATAGTTTAAGGCAAAGACATCAAGGTACTCGAGTAGATTAATGAGATGTTCTTCGTCTCCTCAACACTAAGATCCTTAGATTGTATAATGGATTTGGAGATTCTCCTAGCTTAGTAAGGTTTACAACATTCACCTTCGTTGGTCCCTTAATGGTTTTGTTGGACTACCCTTCTCTCACCAAGAAAGACAATAACTCAATTTTGCTTTTTATATTTTGTGAATCACTTTATGAGGTCCATTTTTTAAACTCTTGAATTTTGATTTGAGGCTAGTTGATATGTTCTTGAGGTGCTTTTACCTAAGATAGACTAGGTGGGATTTCCTTTTGACCTTTGAGACTTCATAAGTGGTGGAATTTTGGGATCAAAATCATCACTCCCATCCATCTCAAAGCTCAAAATATTCTATGGGTGAAGCATCAAAAGCTTTGTTTGTTTCTTTATCAACTATTAGCACTTTTGAAGTGGGAATTAGATCCAAAACTAATGTATTGTTCATTCATCATCGCGCACTACAAGATGCTCTAGCTATTCCAACATTGTTTTGAGTCTAACTACACCTGCATCTATGAGCAATCCTTCCATCTAAGAGGGCTTATGGTTAATCGATATTTTCTCTATCATTCGACCACCATCAATATTGTAGTCAATTGTATCAAATGTCTCTTCACTTTCATTCTCGACTAGTCCTTTTGCTTCTAATTTGATTTCTTCCTCAACATTCACATCCTTACTTTCACATTAGGGAGACAAATAGATGGTTATGGTAATCAAACAAGATCTCATATAGATTTTTTCATTAGTTGATTGGGTCTACAAAAGAAAATTTTCAAAAATTAGGATGTTTGCCTCAAGTTTACCAAATGGAAGCATAGTCACCATTGGCTCAATATTTTGTGTAGTTCAAGCCAATTTGTGGCAGTGGGATAGCCCTTGGTATGATTTGGTGACATTTAGTCAAGAGCCATCATAAAGAGAGACACTAAGATACAATCCATTTGACCATTTGTACTACAGGTTCTCATGCTCTATCTAACTCATATGTTCATATGCCTCATAATATCCAAATTCCCTAGTGAACAACAGTTCAAATGTAGCAAGTATATGCATTGAGGCATGAGTTGTATGTAGTGAGAGATTAATGGGCAAAAGGGAAATTGGAGTCTCCATGAAATAAGCTAGAGATCACATCTATATCAATAAGAGAGCCTTCTCTAAGTCTCCATTTTCACACATACTACTTGTTAAATAGGAAGAGGAAAATGTTGCACCAGACCTCGATAAGTTGCACATTGTGCATCCAAGGATGTCTTGGAAAGAAGTCATAGTCAACTCCTTTCATGACAATAAACTAACAGTCACACTCTAGTCATCTTAATTGACCATTCCTTAATGAAACCCTATGGGCAAACCTTAAATCCATCAACAATAGTCAAGTTGAAGTGTATTGGTTCAATAGGTGGGTTTTCCCATGCACAAAGTACATCCTCATTAACTATGCTTACTTAAGCTCTTCTATCAATAATTCCACATCTTATGGAGTCACCTAGGTCTTCCACTGGAAGGATGATGTGATGTTTCACTCGTTCCCAGTTTTTCACCCTAACACTCGTAGAGTTGGAGAAGGTGAGAAGCTAGGCTTTCAATTATGTGGTGATCTTGCAGGTTCTATCCACCTAACTAGTTTTTGAATGCCTGCCATCTAGTAGGGCATCCTTTCATCAAGATCCCTAGGGGAATCGAGATATTTATTGATGCAAGGGCTGAGATAATATTAGGTTTGATTTCATGATACTAGAATTGTGGATGCACTACATCATGATTAGTCATGTTCTCTTGTTCTTGTGGTTATTGACCAAAGTAAGGTGGTTCAATGGATGATTCTCCAAATTCTAGGGTTTAGTAAGGGTAGATACATGTGACACATGAGAGAGTTTGGGAAGATTTATGGTCTCAATGAACTACTCTGTAGGCCTATTCTATAGGTAGTTCATTGTGCACTATCTTAACCCACTCTTTGACTTTATCAATGATGGCCAAGTACTACTCAAGTTTGGGGTATTCTCCTACTTTCACCATAGCACCTTTCTTATAATCAAAATTTTGAAGAGAAAGTGTAGACAAAGGAATGATGCAGACCCAAAGAGCAATGTGCTCTCATCTTCTTTCATTATTCTTTAGTATCAATAATAAAAGACACACATTGTCTACACTAGTGTAAAATGAAGATAGGTCTAACTTAGTAGCCATAGTTCACTAATTGTGGTTAACTCTAGTCTACTTGCCTTATTAGTGACACACACATGGCTACTAACAACTAATGTCTATAGCTGCCATGTCAAGATAAGTAAAATGGTAGATGAGCTTGACTCTCAGCACTCCCTTTCATGCTCAAGAAAGATATTGTACTGCAAGTAGCTCTCTAAAGTGAAACTTATCTTTACCTAGTGACTTGGTAAAGATATCAACTACTTGGTCTTCTATCTTGATATGCAAGAGATTCACTTTTCCTTCAAGTACCTTCTCTCATATGAAGTGATAGTGTACCTCTATATTTTTTGTTTTTGTATGATAAACAAGGTTTGTACCCAAAATTACACTACTCATATTATCACAATACAATGCCATTAGAGCATTTACTTGCATACCCAAATTTGCCACCATAAAAAATCTCACAAACTGCTAATGTGGCACCTATGTACTCTGTCTCAGTACTAGAGAGGGGAACTGCCAGTTGCTTCTTGGTACTCCAACTATTCGTGTCGCTACCAAGGCTAAATGCATAATCACTAGTAAGCAGTCTATCATAAGGACCAACTGCCCAATTTGCATCAGTATATCCCATTAGCTTCAATTCCTTACCTTTCTCATAAAAGAGTCCATAGTCTATACTTTCCTTAACATAACACATAATTCTCCTCACTATATCCAAATGGGGTTTCCTGGACTTCTACATAAACTGACTAATTAACCCAATTGAGTAGCTAAGATTAGGCATAGTGATGGTCAAGTAGATAAGACTTCCCACCATCTGATTGCTACTGCATGTTTACAATCTATCATATCATACCTTGTCAACATTTCCAATGCATACAATGTCTGCATCAACCAAAGTTCATTGGCTGAATTTACCACTTCAATGCCTAAAAAGAATTTTATCTCACCTAAATCTTTCATGTCAAACTCAATTTTCAGCATTGACATTGCATCATGTATTCCAATGTTATCATCACTTGTAATAAACAAGTCATATACATAGATGACTAGCACCACAAGATCTGCTTCTGTCTTTTTGGTAAAGAGATTACAATCAACCTTGTCAATTGAAAATCCAAGACTTTATAAGTAACTGTTAATGCGTGCGTGTTAGGCTCTTGGATCTTGTTCCAAGCTCACTATTTAGGTTATCAATCAAATCATATCCAAATGTCAAAATCCCAAGAGCATCATCAAAAACTTTTTCTTTGCCTTTGATTTCTACATCATTTCTCCCCTTCATTGACATAGTGGTATCATTGGATGATGATGCATAACTGTGTAACCTGCGAGTCCAAGGAGATACATTGGGAAATACATCACATGTAGGCCCAGACATAGTAGTACTCTACTGTGGAGTAGCAATGGTTGGATACATGATTTGAAGGTGTATTAGCAGGAACAGTCGTAGATGATGCATACCACGAACCCATTTCATAAAAAATAACATCTCTTATGACCGTTTCACATTTGGATAGATCAAAACATTTGTAGGCTCTTTGCACTCTTGAGCATAACTAATGAACACACACTTTTGTGCCTTAGGATCCAACTTTCTTCTCTTCTCGTCTAGAATATGTACATAGGCAATGCAGATAAAAACTTTCAAGTGGCTGATGTCTGGTTTATACCCATACAATTTTTGGTATGATGTCATGTCATGAATGCTTGTTGTTATCAGAGTTCAATTCAACACATACATTGTTGTCATAACAACTTCAACATAGTAGTGCAATGGCATGTTCTTCTCATTAACCATTGCATGAGCAGTCTCCATAAGAACCATGTTCTTTCTTTTAGTCACTCCATTCTGAGCTGCCTACGAATGCCAATCAACAGACATGACTTGACTCAATGTAAGCAAACTTTGGCAAGCCTATAACCAATTGCTTTCTTTGCATAGTTTGTAGCCTTTGAATATTCACATTACCAATCCTCTTGTGCTAGATTTCAAGGTCTCTAATAGTGCCCTGCCACATGCAAACATGGTTGATTTTAGCTAAAGTAATGTAGCATCCAATGTAAACATCTGTCCATGCCTTTTGCCTTGAGAAATCAGCTTGCAACCATTTTATAAATTCCTCTATAAAATAGCAATGCTTATTAAAGCGAACATGTAAGTTCTACTCTATCATTTGGCCAACTAACAACAAATTCTTCATAATAGAGGATACATGTAGTACATCATACAAACTTTTGTTCTCTGACCATTATGAATTACCAAGAGAACTACACCCTTATGTTCAATACTATGCTGAGTGTCATCTCCTGTACAAACATATCCATGCTTATGTGGAACCATGTCAATAAACCATTCCCCATGCAGTATCATATGATTGGATGCCCCAAAGTGAATATACCATACATCATCTGACATATTCTCTTTAGCAACACGATTCTAAGCATACACCATAGCAAACAACTTGTCAGTAGAAGAATCCTTAGCATGACTAGATGAAGCATAATGACCCTGTTGCTTGCCTTTTTGATTGGATTGTTGCTTGAACATCATTTTGAAAAGGTGCACCTCACCCATATCTTGATCAAAACTCAACACTACTAAATGCTTAGTGGTGGTCAACTATATACTGGAGAAGGATAGTCTTCTTCAAATATATGTATGCAAGCATGAAGTTGAGAAGATGTTACAAGAAGCACATAGAGGGATCTTAGGTGGTCATTTTTACGTAATAAATACCATGGTCATGAAGGTTTTCTCCCAATTGTGGTGACTATTCCTATTCAAGGATGTGCCCTATTTTATCAAACATTGTAATATCAAATAACTAAATTTTTTATTTGAAAAGACAAAATAGAACTTTCCTTTGTTATCATCCATCAAACCTTTAAAAAGTGGGGTATAGACTTTATAGGACCCATTATTCTTCCCATTGTGGAGTATTCCCAAGCTCACTACATAATTGTGGCCACCACTGACTATATGACCAAATGGCCAGGGGCTAGGGCCACTCATAAGAATTATATCGTAACTGTGGAAAAATTCCTATGGGAGCAAGACATCTCACAATTTTGCTACCCAATTGAGACAGATAGTGATCAAGGAATCTATTTCTTGAACAAATTTGTCGAGCACCTATTGTCCACATTCTTGATCATATGCATAGGAAGTCTAGCCGGTACTATTGTCAAGAAAACAACCAAGTAAAGTCCAGCAATAAGATGCTTATTAGTGTCCTAACCAAGAATATTTTGATCTTTGATTAGACTAGGATCATAAGCTCATGGCAACACTATGGGCTTATCAAACAACTTATACAATGACCACATGGCAAACCCCCTTTAGGCCAACTTATGGATTTAATGGAATCACGATAGTTGAGTTCCTAATCCCTAGTCTTTGTATCATGGTGCAAGAATGTTGGGAAGGCACTAAGGCTTGGATTGATCACCTAAAAAAACTCAAATACTTAACAAAGCTCAAACTCCAAGACTTTGGATCTCACCATATCAGTATAATTAGCAAGATAGGTTACTTGGAGTTCGAAACCTTATATGGACAAAGTATTAGACACTTCAATAGCAATCGCATTAAAAATACTATCCTCTAAGGCATTATTTGCATGAGCCACCCATGAAGGAGCTTGATTTTCCAGTCAAATCCATCATGGTGGGAGAGTCAACTTGGTACAAAAAAATGAAGCAAAAACATGACTTTTTAACCTCATGCTTTCTAAAAAATCCTCATGAAAGGCATGATTTGATAAGTATGTCAAAATAACAATCCTTTGATATATGTGACTTGGTGCTTTTATATTTGATAAAAAGCCATTCAAAAAAGCTCAAACTCTGAGGCCTTGGATCTTATCATGTCCATATAATCAACAAGCATGTTAAATAACAATCCTTTGATAATGCCAATTTAGTGCTTTTATATTTGATAAAAGGCCATGAATAGAAGCTCAAACTCCAAGGCCTTGGATCTTACCACATTAGTGTAATTAGTGAGATAGCTTACATGGAGTTAGAAACCTTGGAGTATTAGACACTTCAATAGTAGCCACATTAGAAATACTATTCTTTAGGGCATTATTTGCAAGAGCCACACATGAAGGAGCTTGATGCTCCAATCAAATTCATCATGGTGGGAAAGCAAACTTGGTATGAGAAAATGAACCAAAAACCTGACTTTTTGATGCCGTGCTTTTTAAAAAGCCTCATGCAAGGCATGATTTGATAAGGATGTCAAAATAACAATCCTTTGATAAAGGTGACCTAGTGCTTTTATATTTGCTAAAAGGCCATAAACAAAAGCTCAAACTCTGAGGCCTTGGATCTTATCGCATCCATGAAATCAACAAGACAAGTAACACGGAGTTAGAAACCTTGGATGGATAGAGCATCATATAATTCAATAGAAGCTACATTAAAAGATACTGTGTCTATGGCATTATTCACATGAGCCACCCATGAGGAGCTTGACAACCTAGTCAAATCCCTCATGGTGGCATGAAACACTTAATATAAGCAAATGAAGCAAGAAGTTGAAAGTCACATCCCCAAAATTTCTCCCACACCTATAAGCTTCAATGTGAGGGCAATAATAATTAGTAGCTTAGGATTAGAGGATGACGTCATAATATTGCATGCATACCTTTGTTTAACATTGACCATGGCCAAATATGTGGCCATTGATGTAGTCATTTATGAGGGAGTTGACTTTAATACACTTCCTTTTTGTTATTGAAAAGAACTAGGTCAACCATAACTATATTGACAAGTGCATTCACTTGTAGTTTGTTGTTGATACAAGGATCATCAAAGCTTTCAATCTTGGGGATTTGACAATAGGGCACACAAATATCACTACTTCTAGCCCACTACCTCATTAGCCATAAAAAACATTAGATATCAGCCTCTTTAACCAAGTACTAACTAGCTAGGCTTAGAATCATTAGCTTGTAAGCATATATAGTCCATCTCCTCAATTACAATGGAGGCCTAAGAACTAGTCCCAAACGGGGACCAAAATCTACTTAGACCACCAAACCTTTTTGAAGGAGATCTTAAAGGAAAAGACAAACAAGATGGAGGTTGTACATGATGCCTTGCTAGGTATTCAAGGCTCTACTACATGCACAAGGGTACCCAAGGCTCTACTACATGCGCAAGGGTATTATCAAGGTTGATAATATCTTTGGCTACCTAAATAATCAAAGCCCATGTAATCATACCACCATGAACCATTGCCCCATCCTACCCATGCTAGCATGAGCAATCAAAGATAAGAACCACAACAATAGGAACCTCATGTCATTGCTCACCCTATGGGTAAAATAGTAGAAGAGTCCAAGGACAGAAAATCCAGCCACCAGATCTCGCAAAAAATTCCAATTGCTCTTCACAGAAGATCTCCAAAACACCTACACCTAATGATAGTTCCATGCTTATGATGGTTTCTAGAACAAATTAGCCCACTTCAAACTTTCCTATTCCTCATTAGCTACCAACCAAAAGGAAATCTAAAGGCATAGGGAACTAAACCGCACAAGATGCTAACCAATACGAAATCCAAAGGCTTTTCTAAAGGCCTAGGGAATCAAACCATGCTACTTGACAATAGTATCATCACACTAGAGTGATTGCCTCAGACTATTAGGAAGGCAACAACAATGTGCCTCAAGCCTTAGTTAATATATCTATAGAAGATAACACTAATGTATCTCCCTTTAAGATTAGTGAATATAGGCCATTATCTGAAGCCAATTAAAAAAGAAAGAATCAATACCGCTCAATTTATGAAATAGCAAATGAAATGTCACAACAACCAATGAAATTCTTTTCACAGATGGACTCAACCTTTGGTACCTTTGCTAAGCTATTTGCAATGGTTATTTTAGGCCTAGTAGATGATGATATGGTTGTACATGCCTCCCAATGGCATCCCACTTGGAAGAGCAAGAACACTTGTATTGCAAAAGGATCCCCATCCAAGAGCAACTCTCATATGGAATTGTTGAAAAAAAGTTATATAAGTACCGAATACTTCCCACTACCCATCCAAGAGAAACTCTCGTATGGGATCCTTGAAAAAAAATGATATAAGTACCGAATACTTCCCACTTATGTGCTTGCCACTAAGCTTAAAGACCCATCCAAGAGCAGCTCTCGTATGGGATCCTTGAAAAACAATTATATAAGTACCAAATACTTCCCACTTATGTGCTTGCAACTAAGCTTAAAGACCCATCCAAAGTTCAGAACTCAAGCAACAATGTAACTCTACAAATCACTTCATAATAAGGAACTGGTACAAATTACACTACAACATGTCATTGCAAGCAACCATCTCATAACCTTGGTTGGACAACAATCTATAGTTAGCTTGTTGCAATGTGACCCTGCATACTGTGAGACTATACATCTCTCAAATCAATTATTGAATCATGATAATTGGTTTCACCTAAGGAATTATTACATCACCAATTCTTGAATACAATGTTGACCAAAGAGGAGTTACATGTTGCCAGTTGCTTTAATAGCCCCTAGTTGCTCAGCAATATTATCTCTTACTTATGCATGCTTATGGTTCCAACTCTTTGATCTAGACATCCTTATTGAGCTCCTTATTGAGCTTGAATATTAGTAATCTTGACAGTTATGACTTGTGGCTAGAAACATTGTACGTGAATAAACAATCCCTATCTTTAAATATAAATAAAGCAATATTCTTTAAACAAATCCAAAACCCCAAAAAACATCATGCACACACTTTAGTTAACTCCTCCAAGCTCGAAAGCTTGAACACTTTTCTACAGGGGGAGAAAAGCTAAAAGCTATTGGACATTCTCCAAATCCTCGGCAACTTAATAGCCCCTCCACTCAGACCCATAACACTTCAAGTCCATATTAGATATCACATGAACAAATACAAAATACTATTCTCTATGCAAAAAGATAGGACTTCAAATGGAAGTGAGCATATGGAGAGTGGGTCTTCTTTGATTTTCAGTACAGACTACCAGGGAATTCATAGCCAACTATCGATTACCAAATTATGTTAGGGCCATAAGAACTTAGGTTCACTTTATGATATGTCCCGATCTCATAAATAATTATGACCCAAGCACTAGAATTAGCAGGCTTATCTTTTTGTTAAAACTTTGGCTAGTTCTTTGAATACACGAAGGCAAAATAAAATTTACTTCAAAGCTGATAGAAGAGACCCTAAGAATCAAAGTAAGAATAGGGAGTATACCAAAACATTGCGAACATCCCAAATATCACAAAGATGGGATGAACAAATACTAAACAATAAAAGGGGTCCTATTGAAGGCAATTCTAGAAGAGAAGTTAAGGGTTACAACACAAGTATCTTGAAGTGAAATACAATGGAGAAAATAGAAGGAAGGTAGCAAGATACCCACCTTGAGATGGTGGAGCAAGGAATACACCCCTTTGCTATGGTGGGAGGTCCAAACTTTGAATCGTCAATGGAAGTTTGATTAATGTGCAAGAAAGATATGCACATGCTTCATTTCCAGCCTTTTCTACTCAATCCTAACTCTATGCTTTATTACAATGATGCACAATTGGTTGACTCAGTAACCATCCAAGAACTAATGACAAAAATAGAAGACATGTAGGCATAAATCACTGAGCTTGCCAAGACAAGACCCACACATGAAGCCATCACCACAACCAAAACAAAGGCCTACCGAGTCCATCATGAACATACAAGAAATCTAAATAAGGACTTCAAGACCTTTGGCTGGATGAGACTCAAGGAGCCTATATGAAGTTCATTGTACAATTAGACCAACATGTGTAGGGACTTTAACTCAAAGAGCATGACCCATTAGTTAAAGCTAGGGAGGAAGAAGTGGAAGAGTTACATAAAATAATTAGTAGAGAACAATGACTAATTCATAGATGTCACACTCTAGCTTACATAAGCGAAGGCAAAGACAACTCTTCATAAGAGAGAAAAATAGGAGCAATAGTAGATACAAGGCCAATAGAAAGCTACATACATAAGCTTATAGGAGACCATAGCTACTAGCCTAATAGAATCCCTCGGCTTAGTAGAAAATGAGACCAAAAGACTCTAGGAAGGAACCTTGATGATATTATTCATTGACTTAGATGTAGCCCTATACACCAATACCTAACTTAGAGTCCAAGTGGAAGGTTGATAAATACATACAACTAAGCAACAAAAACTCTTCATGAAAGTAGCATTGTTGGTTCGCACTCCACAAATAATGGATCCTAAGGAGCTTAGAGCATGATTGAGGTTGATCACCAATATCTTAGAAAGCATAGAGAAAATTTGTGAGATCAAATCGATATCTTTGGAGCACACCAAAGAAGATTCGGTTCATCACATGAGGTAAAAAGATATAAAGATCAAGAGCTAAAATTAGTCACTCATGGTAATTGAAAACACATTGGCAAGGATCTCCAATAGTTTTAGTGCTAGCTACAATCATGATACCCTAGTAGGACCCCAAATTATGATGTGGGTGAAATCAAAGAATAGCTAGTAGAGGCAAAAGATCAAGAGTAGGGGATAGCATATGAGACTATGGTATAGATCTTGAGGGCACAATTCCAGAAGGCAATTGACTATCCTCTCTCAATTGAGATCCTACCACAAGAGGATAGAAACCTAGAAGAAGTTGTGCAATGATACCAAGAAAGGCACCAAATATACACCCCAATAATTTTTGACTCCAAGATAAATGAAGATAGAAATTAAGGAGGCCACTACCTGCTTACAGAATATGATTGCTTAGTGTAGGGAATTTGAGGACATTGCATACAAATGGCTTTACTAGATGGATCTCCTAGTCTATTGTAGGTCTTATAATGCACATGGGAGTAGAGGAAGATATCTCAAGGAAAAATTTAGGGGACTATGGCTACGCCAACCAAAGTGGAGTTACCCCATTCTCAAAACCAATAAAAGAGCATGGGAGGCTTATTCTACCTTGAGCTACTACAATAGTAGCTAGTAACATCCTATGAAGATGGGCTCTCATGATTGTTCTTTAATGTAAATGCAAGAATTGATCATGTGATGATAGTGTGACTCCACCTCTGAGCTCTATTGCTACCCACTTCTCATACACAATTCCTATGAAGATGGGCTCTCATGATTGTTATTTGATGTAAATGTAGGAATTGATCATGTGATGATAGTGTGACTCCACCTCTGAGCTCTATTTCTACCCACTTGTCATACACAATTACTAGAGGATATGGTGGACAGCAAGTATGCCAAATGTGCATATCTATTCTTCCCTAAGTCCTCATTGTAGCTTGGCAAGTTTGTGAAAGAAAACCTCCTAAGTAACTTCAAAGGACACTTCACCCTCTTTCTAACTAATGAACTATCCTCTCCAAGTATTTATTTATATTTATTCAGGAAAACAAGAAACGTAAAACTAATTAGAAAAAGAAATGAAAAGATACATAAAATCCATTATTGAAAGGCATCCAATAAGACATTACAAAAGGGTACCTGGATGATAGGAGTAGATTGCTTCTCTCTAATGAGTTTGATTCTACCATGAGGTTGCTGGATCAATATCTATATTCATCAGTCAAAAAGTAGTTTTTTAACTATGGAGATACAATCATCAAGGTGTACACCTTTTCTTTTAAGGCCTTGAGAAGTGAATCTATTTGTATATTGCTAGCATAGAGATGCTTGCTATCCTGTGGCCAAATATTTTTGGCATATAAAGTGCTTGTAGGCATTTGCTACCTCTAGAGGTAGAGGTAGAGCTTCTGGTAGAAGGAGTACTATTGCAACCTTGTTGTAATTTGGGAGGGTTGAACCATCTTTCTATTAGCTTAATTCCATTAATTTTTTGTTTGGGATTAGATTAGAGCTATTCTTAGTGACCATAAGGTCTCTGGTAGCTATGAGAACCATTTCTTTGAAATAGGCAAACACTAATGATCCTTTAATCGCTTTGTGTGCTTCCTTTCTAACCCAACTAAAGAAGAGCAACATGGAACCTTATAGTGTCTTAGCAGGAAATATCATGTCAATATTGTGCATAATAAAGTGAAGGGCATGGTCAAACCATAAAATGGTATTATTTTTGTATTTTGACAGATGGCCTGCAATATCACAACAACATTTGATAAAGAGGCCTAAGAAGTTGAACATACCATAGAGAATTTTAGCATCATGCTTTGCATCATTAAGATTAGTTGATTTGGTAGCAACACAAATCCCATAGGGTGAAGGGTAGTGCTTAGCCTCAAAAGTGGACATGCATCTGGGTCCATTCAATATACTTGTTCTAAGGGTGAGGACACCCCTTCCAAAGCTAAGGCGGTCGAGAGCTCCTTGCCATCTCCTTTGATATTATATTCTCCAATTAGTAGCAACCACATCTCAGTAGGGATGGGAGTTGTCAAAGTAAAGACTATATAGGACCATGGTTGATTGTTACAAGCTTGAAGGTAAATTTCAAGAAGCCAAGGTGGGATGAAAGCATCAACACACGAGCCATGCTCTTAGTTCTTGACCATTCCAGGGTTTCCCAAGTCATATTCAAGATTTCAACTTCTTCCTTTGAGAAATCATGAGAGGACCAAAGCTATCCTTTCAATCCTGTTAGGAGGAGTAGGAGTATCAAAATCCAAGTTATTCTTAGGTCTTGGATTTTCGTATTGAAATTGGGTGCCAACATGTTGGAATAAATGTATGATGATGGATTTAGATGAGTCCATCCAATCACTAAGATTCCTTTCATCCTTATTTGTCAAATTTCCATATTATCCATCAAGATCCTCAATTTTCCAATAGCTCTTGATGGATTTGACAATGCAATATGATAGATTTTTAATCAGCTAGATGAGTCCAGCCAAAGTAGCAATAGATTTACTATTTCAGGGTTACTATCAAAGCTAGAATGGTCCAACTCTATCAAGGATTCATGAAAGTCCTTAGCACTAATACAGGTTAGTAATCCTTGGACAAAGATGGATAGAGCCGAGAGAGGATCATCATAACCCAAAGCTAGTAGTTCGGGTTGCCATCCATTATGGTACACAACAAGTAATTATAGTTAGCAAAAATTCAATAGTTATAGAGAGTAACTGCATTAGCATTACTCCCACATGTGTGTGTTACAACATTGAGTTAAACTGTAAACAAGGATGAACAATAGTATATTGCAATTCAAATAAAGTATTCATCTTTACATCAGGTCAGCAAGGCATCAAATAGGTGATACATGAATCATGATATAGTAAGGCATAGACAAGATTAACATGTTCATGAGGAAAGGGTATCACATGTTACTTGCAAAAGCAAATAGGAATCCTATTACTAAGAACTAAATAACATATATTGTGTTATGGGTGTCAATGGCAATACTTGGTTGCTATCCATATCACCCTCGTAGAACGTGTACCTTGTTCATGTCCATGATGCTCCTTAAGTTACTAATAAAGGATAGATGCCCTTTTAGCTGAAAGTATGCTAAGATATGAGTTATAGAGGATGGTTGCAAAGGAGATGGCCTTCATATAGGATGTGGGCAAGAGAAGACCACTCATTTACAAAGTATCATGAGATGGGTCTTCAAGGGAAAAGGTAGTCTAATGCCACACTTATCATGGAAAAAGATCCATACTTTATCATGAATAATTCTAACCCTTCTTTATGCCTCGATAGACAAACATGCAAGGGGAGCTTATTACCTAATTGAAATATAATTTCACTTCTAATTAAATATACAAGATAGTGAAAGGGGTTAAGTAGGATTATAACTGACTTGAGGATGTATTAGAGTTAGGTGTGGATCTAGTTAAGAGATGGAGCTATATGGTGAGAAGATACACCATATGGCCATACAGTTTGCAATAACGGTGTAAGGTGAGAATGAGGTTTTATGTTACTAGAGGGCTAGGGAGAAGGGTTATCCCATCATTATTTTGGGTAAATCTTAATTATTAATGTTTATTTTGGCAAGGTATAATTGGCATGTACTAGTTAGGGGGATGTGTGTGTGTGTGACACTTTACCAACTCAACATGAGATCATTAGACACACCCTTATTGTTTTCAAGGGACTCAATGCAAAAAGTTAATGATATCTCTCAGCTAGTCTACTCACATGCCTAAAACACAACAAACTAACCTATCACACATTTGAATGATAGATTGATTTGAAGCAATAATAGTGACAATCCTTATCAAACTTACCACATTATGGTGAGAGTACTTATCAAACTCACCACATTATAGTCGTACATTCCATTAAGCATTGCAATCCACATGCATCGCTCCTCACTCGTGTACTTGCTTCCATTGTTGCCCACAAAAATATAGGAGTTGGATATTGCTAATGAAAGAGTATGGAATGGATCTTGTCAGAGTGGAAGATAGCTCATACTCTAGTGGTGGATGATGCTTAAGGGACAATGTCTCAAGGGTGGAAGGATGGTGGTTGTATGGTGGAAGAAGGAAATATAGATCATTGAATAGTGACCATGATGTAGGGGCACTGATGTTGAGGGCCGACCTTCAAGGGCTCTTCCTAAAATGTGTATCTATCTTACTTGTTCAATGACTATTGCACATGCCATTGCAACTAGGAGATGGATTGAAACCTAGGTAACCATGGAGTATTGTCTCACACTTGAGCACATAGTTGGTATACAGTTTTATTGTGTTGTGAAAATCTCAAGGTGACAAGTTATCCAAGCAAGCCTAGGATGTCCCACCCTTGATGTGGCATGGCATTGTGTCATAGGGTGTGAGGGCTAGGGGGTTAGAAGTGGAGTTGGTCAATTTGCGAGGCTAACAGTTTCATGGACCTTGCACAACGCTCCCAAGCATTTGGGCTCTGCTTAGGTGATAAAGGTAGGACATGATACACCAACTTAGATGTGGCAGAGTGAGAAAAATTTTCCCGACTAAAAGATCTCTTCATTAAGAGATTCTAGGAAGCAGGATACTCTGATAACCTTATAGTCCACGATTGATGAACGTCAGTTAAAAGGACAAGGAGGACATAAGAGATTACATCATTCATGTGTGCAGCCTCTTCAAGAGAATCCCCATGAATGAGCAACCAAATGAAAGAGTGGTCTCCACCGTGTTCATGAATGAAAATCGTAGCAAGGAGTTATACAAGGCTTTGGCAAGTAACTCTAGCTTGCAGTGAGACGTGTTAGCTAGGGCCTTTGACGAAGCAATTAGGGTGGATAACCAGCTGAGAGAGAGAAGCTCTCGAAGCAATTAGGGTGGATGACCAGCTGAGAGAGAGAAGCTCTCGAAGTTCAAACCGTGACAACTCGAGTCAAAGGACCTCAGAGAGGATCACAATCTCGGGTGAGGGATCAACCCCTGGCATGCAAGACAAGGGGAAGAATGTAGAACAAGGCCACGAGCTCACCGAGGTGAGAATAGAGCTAGCACGACTACAAGAATTGGTGAGGAAACCAACACTACCACATGTCCAATGTGTGCATTGTGAGGTAAACCACCTTCCGACTGAGTGTCAGGATTCTAGATCTAGGCCTTGTAGGAATTGTGGTAGGTTTGTCCACGATGCCATACATTGTAGGTTGCCTAGGAGATTCCCCTATGTTTAGCAATACAATCTGCCATATCTAAGGAATAGGCCACCAAATTTCTCTGGAAGAGGAGCCCAATTGGCACTCCTAGCACCAAATGGCACAAAACCAGCCATTCCTAGGATGGAGATCAACCCGATGGGCATACCCAGGCCACCAAGACCCTACATGACCCATCCACCGAGTGATGCTCCAGTCCAGTACGTGGAGAAGCCTAACGAAGATGAAGCCTACGTAAACCCATACATCTTGTATGATGAAGAGGCACTCCAGTCTTGATGGACTATCGACTAGTACCAGTGATGGTGTTAGGTAGAGGTAGGGGAAGAGGATTCGCAATGTTGGACTTGTGGTCACTTGGGCCATATCTCATCGCACTGTCCAGAGAGAGAGAACAAGTGAATAAGAAAAAAGCCGACCTTAGATGTGTCGAATGTGGCATCACTCATCTCTTTGCCGATTGCCCTAGACGGAAGTCATACCCTATCTTGGAAATCGTGCCATCTGGGCCCCTGGGGCTGTTCGGAGTCGAGACATTTGACAACGAGGATACACCCATCCCGCTGCTGCATGTCATGAGTAGAGCATAGACGAAACATGCAGGCATATCATTGCCAGGGCCCAACAATTTGGATATAGCCTCAATGGGAAAAAAGAGCTGATGGAGAAGGAAGAAAAAGGTTGATGCAAAGGTCATGCTTAAGACTGAGGGCGCGACAATGTTGGTGACTGACAAGAGGGTCACAGATGTAGAGACAGAGATCACCACTCCAATGATAGTGGAGAAAGAGAGTGCCAGGGTAGGGGAGTATCCTCACCCTAGGCGCCAACTAGAGGCAATAGCCAAAGTTAAGGAGTGGGTGAAGGAGGCCCAAGAGCACCTCAAGGACGTTGAGCCTATCTTTAGAAGACAAGATCAAGGATCTCTCTAGTGTTAGCACACTAGTCTCGCCTGCATGACCAAGGCCGAGAGACACACCCACACCACAGGCTATGCCACCTAAGCCTTGTTTAGATGCTACGGGCAGTCAGTCAGTCAAGACCAATGGCCAAGAGGCACAAATCTCGGAGAGAGGCAAGCAACCAGTAACCTCCTCGTGATGTTAGTGACGACCCCAATGACTCTAAGTTTGGGAGACCTACTCAGACAGCACCCCACGCTATGGCAGGAGCTAAAACACTAGGTGGAAGAGTCGATGGAGCATATTGCCACTAACTTGTAGGATCATGGTGCAGTCATGTAGATACCCAGCTTGGTGCTGCACTCCATGCCAAGGTCATTGCACATCAATGCCTTCTGGGAAGGCACCGAGATGCATGCAGTCTTGCCTATCCTAGCCCTAGGAGACGCAACACGGAAGGGAATTGTAGATACCGGGGCGGGAGTGAGTGTGTTGAGCCATACTGTGCTCCAGGCCTAGGGTTGAAGCAATGCATCCAATAGACTTGCAAGACGAATTACTTCAAGCAAAGCCAATCGTTTAAGAACTTAAATCGAGCCATTGTGACAAAGATGATTCCCGAGATTAGGACATGAGATGTCACAAGTGCAGAGAGATAGGGCACATCCATAGGAGATGTCCCTATCGTCAATGCTACCACTACAATGAGCTAGGGCATGTCCAAGCAGATTGCCTTGACTTAAGTCCAGAAGATATTGAGCCTCCAAGAAAACGAAGCTACACAGGCACAGTCTATGGATATATAGAGGAATCAAATTAAGACAAAGACTTAGAACCTACTACGCCTCTTCAGGATGATTAGAAATCATAGGGATTTTATCGACATGTAATACAACTTGTATTGGAATAAACCTTACTCTTGTAACTACAGTTAACCCAAGTAATATAAGTTGCATCTATTTTGAGCTTAGAACCTACTAGTGATCAAAGATAAAATCCTTTAAGGAAATTTTATTCCTTATTGATGAGCCTCTTCCACATGATCTTTTACAAGATATTTTCTTTGGATGGACATTTTTGAAGTCATTAAAATCTATCCTTTATAAACCACGAGCCACTTTTACTACTGCACATGACTCTTGCAATTTTCATCAATATCCTAGTTCCTTTATTTCAAGGATTATGGACATGTTCGTACCACCAATTTGGATATGATAACCTATGAATACTTGAGGAAACAATTGGCTAAAGTCCTTAACCATATACCTTCAAATGCTTTTAGTTATAGCAAAGCCAAACAAGCCTTAATCTTAGGCTTTACTGACTACTTCCACCTCCTTGGATTGAATGTCCACAAGTATCTTGCTAGATTTGAATGCTTCATTGATAATAAACTTCAAGGTATGCCTATTTTGGAGCAAGCCATCCATGATATGGGACATTATTCTTTTGAAATAAACAAACTCCTAGAGGACTTCTTTATATAAATGGCATTGGTAAGGCTGGTAATAATCCCTTTTTCTTTTGCAGGAAATTAGTGATGCTCCTTGTGGAAGATAGATTCAATGACCTAGATTTCCTAAATGTGAAATTTGACATATATGCCTTTGTTAATGACATACATTGATTATCCAAGTCATTAATTAGCAATGATAACACTACTAACCTCCCCTTTCTTATGTGCACCTTTAAAGCACATAAGAATGAATTTTGGTGGCTCACCAATGCTGCTAGCTTCATTTATAGTGATGCCACAAGTAATCTTTCCATTATCTTAAAAACTTGCAACGAGGTAATGATGAATCTAGTTGGAATACTTAACAAGCATATATACTTGTCTTTTGGACTACATATATAGTCCTTTTGGCTTGTTAATTCAACATAAGAAGCCTTTATCAACTTTCCTCATTCCCTTCTTAGTTGTTTTTCAACTGATATTGCAAAATGCTACAAGAATATGCCACATCATGGGAAATTTGTGTTATCTAATGTAATTGGGAACCTTATTGTAAAAGGCTTGCCATGGAAAACAAATTTGATATTTTGAAGCACTTCCAACATGCATATAAATACTATGATGATCTACTTTTGATAAATATTCCCAAACCCACCATCTTCCTTAACCAGTATCATTCCTTATATTTTCTATTTACCCCAGTTTCCCCTTAAAGTTTAACATCTCAAAGATTTCCTTCCACTTCTTTCCTAATGGGCACTTCATATCTTTGGAAACCCACTTTTTGAATATGCATATTAATTGTTCAACTGAGGCTTTGGTCATTGAAACATACGACAAAAAGGATTAAATTACCATTTAAATGTATTTGTTACATTCCTAGGAGTAGCAACCAACCATCTGACTGGTCTCACAAGGTAATAATATCCAAAACTGGACCTATTATTTATTCAAACAAAAAAGCACACAATGCAAGGGTACACATCAAGATCCTAGTACATAGATTTGCTTCCAATGGCTTTAAAAAATCACAATTATTGTGACTTATAGTTAGGTATTTAAAGTTTAATCTTCCATTACTTAAGTCAGATTTGCCTCAAATAAAGAGCACTTTTATAAGGCCACATTTTGCATATACCTATGGTCAACACTTATGATAGCTAGATTCCCAATAAATTTCTTCTCCTAGTTATAACACTAATGGTATTGGTTGATGGTTGACTTTTAGAATATAATCTTTAAATCTTTCAAGGCTATGGGATTGTGGTATGTGGTGCAATTATCTTCTTGCTATAATTATCATAGTATTAGTCACCCTAATGCTTGATAACCTATCAATTAACAACTTTGCTACCCCCTTGGTATTATAGTATATAATTTCATCTCCATTATTTGTCACTATTATTAGTTAAACACATAAAAAGTATAAATTCATTGATTGACACATTTGAACTCATGTTAAGTTTTAATGTTACTATTGGTTTGAGAAACTCTTTGATAGCACAATCAATAGATGTGAATTTACCCTATTTAAAGCCATAATAATCTCATATTGTCCTTGACCCCTATTGTAATTTGGCATTTGAGAACCTAGTTCATTTATACTTTAGTTGGCCTTTATCTTGGCTACCTAATAACCCTAACCCTAGCATCATTTGTATAATCCCCCACCCTTTAGTCTCTCCATTTTCTAACCTTACACAATTGGTTAGACCCAACCTCCCTGGTTGAATAGAATGATTTTTGATTGATGCCTCTGTTGTATTGCAGAGTTGGCCCTGTCATAATGGTAAATCACATACGGTTGTCTTCTTTCACATATTCACTATTGTAAATTGTATTTCTTACTAACATGGAAGATGTGTCCATTTTTGGTGTGATGTTGTTCTATTGTAGCATTATGGCGGCTTGGACCCATAGCACTGTCATAACTGCTATAATGCTGGCCGACCTTTGTCAAATGGGATTGGTAAGTACTCACCATAATTTCATAATGATCTATTCTACCATTGATGTCTTGATGATTCCCTTAACCAAAAGCCTCTTATATAATTTGAATTACTCAGCATAGGGTTCTCTTATGGTTACTCTATTTGGTATTAATGGGCCGACGACATTTGCTGTTGATGGTCCATAAATTATGCATGGGGCCTTTAAAAATGGCTTTATCTTAGTCTTAATGTTTATAATAATTAGGGTAATGAACTCTCCCTATTCTAGCAAAATTTTGGTTCTCTATTGGCTTAGTCCGATTAACGAATTAATGTAATATTTGCTCCACATGGTATAATTTTTATCACAAACCTTTATCCAAATGCTTATTGCTATTAATAATAGTTTAACTCATTAAGTTTTTTTTCTCTTTAATGTGTACTAAAGGAAATATGCATGGTTTTGGGTTGTTATAATTTGATTTTTAGATATACTAATAATGATTTCTTAACATGAATGTGATAAAATAGGAATGTTGAATTCTTTATAGCATTGGAAAATAGATGCATGTATGTATTCAAAAATTTAAATCAAAGGCGATCTTAACATGAATGTGATAAAATAGAAATGTTGAATTCTTTAAAGCATTGGAAAATAGATGTAGGTATGTATTCAAAAATTTAAATTAAAAAGCCTTTGATACATGACTATGTTTAATTGCATAATCATTGTTTTAATTGGACCATGATGGGGTTCCAATCACCCCTATGTTGAGATATTAGCAATCACACCTAATGTAGCCTCTTTGTATGAGGCAGTTTAGGATGAAGACATGCAGGCTGCAGGAATCCCATATGCATAGAAAGGGAAAACTGTGCCCATCCAACAACTATAAAGCATTGTACTTGACTACCACTTTTGATATATGAATGAATACATGATGATGCTTTTCTTTATCACTTAGTGTCAGTCTTGTACTTGTCAGTCCTACACAAGATTGCGTTTGTGAGTCCAAGCTTCCATCTTGGAACCTAATTCACTTGTGTAACAGTTGTGGTCTTCTTTATCACTTAGTGTCAGTCTTGTACTTGTCAGTCCTACACAAGATTGCGTTTATGAGTCCAAGCTTCCATCTTGGAACCTAATTCACTTGTGTAACAGTTGTGGTCTTCAGTCAATGTCATCATGAGTTTAGTCTATGCTTACAAGCCGCCATAACCATGCTCTAGATCCGTGTATTTTAACATGGTATCAGAGCTCAGCTGAGCATGACCCAACTCTCCTTTCACTCCTCTCAGCTCCTTTCCATCTCTACTCAGCTCAGTTTGAGTACTGGACCCTATCTCCAACCTCATTTGCATTCCTACCTTCAATGAAGCTTCCATGGCAGCCATAGCCAGCAGCACCAAGCTCATTTTTCCTTCATTTTCTCTCTCCTGCCACTTAAAACAAGCCAAGGCCACTCTAATCTAAAGTTTTTAGCAAGTATTCAACCATCAAATCAGCAAGGAGGGGAAGCTATGAAGAGTTTTTGAAGATCATCAAGTCAAACTCAAGCAACAGACATCAAATTTCAAACTAGTATCTTTTGACACTTCACTGCCATTGCTTATGTCTTTTGACACATATAAAGATCAACTCATTGCTGGTTATTCTCAGTCATTTGAAGCTGATTTCCATCATGGGAATGACCAAAATCAAGTCTTTTATGAAGATGCTTCTCATGAAGAGTAACATTACTCTTGTTGCTCAATTCAACTACATGGGAGACTTGTTTATTTTGCTTGCACGGATGGATGGATTTACTTGTTTTGAAGAGCAATTGATAAATTTATTTGAAGAATTTTAAGAGATTTTTGCTGCCTCAAAGACAATGATACCTTTGCTTGAGGGGGACATGGACATAAAGACTGATGCAACTATTGCAAGCAAAGTTAATGAAGAAGTAGATCAAGAGGACCAAAAAAACAAGAATAAGAAGAAGAAGAAGCAGAAAAATCATGAAGAGTTTGAAGTGGTAAAAAAAGTGAAGTATAAGTACAGGAAGCTAGACAAGAAGAACTGCAATGAATCAGAGATCTATGTCAAAAGAAATGCTAAAAACAGCAAGGGCCTCACCGTCCTTGATCCTACTTTTTACTGATTTTTTTAAGCCTTGTATTGCCTAACCCAAATGTCTTTATCATAAGCTCATAAATTCCTCATGTAGCCTTGTACTACAGCCTCTGTAAGGCCCCTGCTATAGCCTCTCGATGACCATCATGTTTGTGGTACCCACACTTAGCCTTTTCTATGACAACCCTTGGTGTTTTGCCATGTTTATGGTGTGCCCACACTTTGCAGGTGTTACTTTCACTAAAGCCTCTACACACTTTGTACTTTCTGGTTGTGATTGAGGAGGGGTGTTGAGATATTAGCAATCACACCTAATGTAGCCTCTTTGTATGAGGCAGTTTGGGATGAAGACATGCAAGCTGCAGGAATCCCATATGCACAAAAAGGGAAAACTGTGCCCATCCAACAATTATAAAGCATTGTACTTGCCTACCACTTTTGATATATGAATGAATACATGATGATGCTTTTCTTTATCAGTTAGTGTCAGTCTTGTACTTGTCAGTCCTACACAAGATTGTGTTTATGAGTCCAAGCTTCCATCTTGGAACCTAATTCACTTGTGTAACAGTTGTGGTCTTCAGTCAATGTCATCATGAGTTTAGTCTATGCTTACAAGCCGCCATAGCCATGCTCTAGATTTGCGTATTTTAACACCCTAGTCCTTTTGTAAAGATTGGACTTGGTCCTCCCACTCATTGTTTATGCAAAGTGAAATCCCACACATGGATGTATTTCTTTATTAAAAAATATTTTGACTAAGATGCATGACTATGTATAACTTCATAATTTTGAAGATTAGCCTTTATGTAAGTAAGACAATGATGGGGTACCTCATTACCCTTAGTCTTTGTAAAGCTTGATTTTATTGGATGTAGCCTAGCTTGTGATATGATTGGGAATGTACACATAAACTAGCTCTATAATGTATGATTTTTTCTATTCCATCCGCTTGTACATAAATTTGACCATGATGGGGTGCCTTAGTGCCCCTACTCATATAAAAGTTAATTCTCTCATTACATCTTTCATGGCTCATGATGGGATAAGTTCTGACACACATAAACCATCTTTTTAGAGTGGATTTTTCCTTAACTTATGATATAGTTTTTCTCAATAAATATTTATCCTCAACTATAATTCTAGGAAAAAATCAGTCCCTAACCTCGAATTCATTGGACCATGATGGGATTCTAACTTCCATTAGTTCTATTATAAATTGATATTGGGCTATTTATTAGGCCTAATTTGGCTTTGATCATGACTAGAATTATGTACATAACTTTCTTTAATTCTGTCCAATAATTAGTTCTTCTTAACATGTTCCACCCAATCTTATGGAATAAAGACAATGATGGTGTCTCTCTTTATCCCTAGTCTTTAGAAAATTTGATTTAATATTCCCCTTATACATATCCTGGCTCTTGATAGGATATACTAGCTTTATAATGTAAGGTTCTTCTTTGTTCTAACCACTCTTATATATGGATGATGATGATGGTGTACCTCTTTTCCCCTAGTCATATAATAATTCAATTTCACTCTCCCTTCACATGTTTCATGCTCATGATGAAATAGGTGATAATACACATTATAAGTTCATTTAAGGTAACCCTCCCCTACCATTTGGTTTATACATAACTAGTACATGCCAATATCAACATTAATAATTAAGCTTTACCCAAAATAATGATGGGATAACCCTTCTCCCTAGCCCTCTAATAACACAAAACCTAATTCTCACCTTACACCTTTATAGCAACTATATAGCCATATGGTGTATCTTCTCACTATATAGCTCCATCTCTTAGCTAGATTCACACCTAACTCTAAGCATCCTCATGTTCATTTTATAATCCTACTTAACCCCTTTCACTATCCTATATATTTAATTAGAAACGGAATTATATTTCAATTAGGTAACAGGCTCCCTTTGCATGTTTGTCTAATGAGCCATAAAGAAGGGATATAATCATCCATGGTAAAGTTGGGATCTTTTGCCATAATAAGTTTGGCATTACATTACCTTTTCCCTTGAAGACCCATCTCATGATACTTTGTAAATGAGTGGTCTTCTCTTGCCTATGGCCGATATAAATGCCATCTCCTTCACAACCATCCTCTACAACTCATAACTTAGCATACTTTCAGCTAAAAGGGTAGATATCCTTCATGAATAACTTAAGGAGCATCATTAACACGAACAAGGTACACTTGTTCTATGAGGGTTATAGGGATAGCAACTGGTTATTGCCATTGACACCTGCAATGTAGGATAGTTTATTTAGTTCTTACTAATAGGCTTCCTGTTCGAGTTTGTAGGTAGTAATAGATGATACCCTTTCCTCATGAATGTGTTAATCTCGTCTATGCCTTACTATATCATGATTCATGTATCACCTATTTGATGCCTTGTTGACCTTATGTAATATTGAATACTTTATTTGAGTTACAATATACTATTGTTCATCCTTGTTGACAATTTATTGATGCTAAGGTTTACGAGCCACACAATATCATCTAGAAGGTCTATCCATCATCTTCTATACCTTTAATGCTTGTAGTGCTAATGATACTTACTCTTGCATATGGTCAATTGAATCAGGCATTACTACTCTCCTCACTAATTTAAGCCATCATCCCACAGTTTAGATGGTCAACATATTCTAGAGTGGTTTTAAAAAATTTGCAAGTAAATTTTAATGACACTTTGAAAGGAAAAAACCTATTGTATCTCTAGACTCGCAAGTGATGTTTTCAACTGCATATTGGATAAGTCTTGCAAACTCTAGTTCACATAGTGGGCACAATTTTTGCATTTTAGAGGTCAAGGTGCTGGTGATAGACAGGCTTGTAGAGAAAGATGTGTTGTTGGGAAATTTCTATGAACTCAGGGAGATTCACAATATTAGTAATGTTATAATAATTTTTTTAACACCAACAATCATCTACTAGTAATTAGAATGCCTTAGGTGGCAATGAAAACCAAATAATATAACCTCCCAATGCATCATTTGTAGAATATTTCCAAGTATCATCAGCTTCAAATAAGTCCCTGATTCTATTGAGGATCTTAGTTGCATTTAGGGGTTAAATCTTCTCAGAAAAGGAAGTTAGTGGTAATATGTAGCAACTGGATTATTCAAACATTTCTACTTGAGAATTTGGGGCATTAGCATAGATAGGGCATACAGACCACTTGCAAGATCTAATTTGGAGCCAAGCTCATTGTCATTTTAGGAGCAACTATATTGAGAAGTGCGAGTTCTTCCTTGTGGAAAAGAAGCAAGAGTCTATTGACTTGTAAAGTAATTAGACTTATCAATTGCTAGAATTTCCATAATGTGCTAGCATCTTGCAAGATGTGGCAAGGCATAACATTTCTAGCATCAAATTGTTGCTTTTAGTTTGTCCAGACTATGGCCTTGGCTAGGAGAAGAAGACCTAAAGTGATTTGGGATAGTGTATTATATAAGGACAACCTTATAGTGTTTTGATCTTGCTTTCTTCAAAAATTTTGAAAGTGCCAAAGATGGATCATGTGGACTTTATTAGATCACAAAAAAGGGATGGTACTCCATTTTGGTCATCATATTTTCAACCACTTGATTCTCAGCAAGGTTATCATGGGCATGATCAACCACTTAGTTCTCATCAAGGCTGTCATGGGTATTCTTGTTAGGACCTAAAATGGGGTTGATAATGGCTCTCTCACACTCTAAGCTCACTACTAGACCTCACATAACCAACCCTCATGGCCCTGTAGCCTTGAGTGTCTGGCTATAGCTAGAATGACTCTCTTTAAACACTAATGTACTACAATGTAGTCCAATCAACTAACTGTCTACCTCAAACTCCAAGCAAGAGTGCCCAACATAAGGTGTTTAGTACACCACATAAATATAACACAAACTCCTCTTCATGGCTAATTGCCATGGCCTCTAATCACGAGCGAACTACCCAGTTAGGGATTTGACCCATCAGTCCTTGTCTTTTTACATAGATCAATACACTTAACTCAACCTCACTTAGATACCCTTGAACCTTTGCAATTAAACAACTTGAATCTTTCTTACACATGGTCAATTTAAAATAAGTGCTATGTGTAAGTTAGTACATACTATTGCTTGCATGCATAAAGTGGATGAAAGGTGCACAAACATTATTAATGAAGAAGACAAAGTGAAAGTGTAGCAAATAATCTTTCTATATTTTTCCATGAATATGCTCTAATGATGTGTGATGTTGCTACACAAACTCAAGGGCACTAAGTATCCCAACTCATACTATCCTCAAGTAAACAAATAGCACAATAATGACCTAAATGGGATATGCATAAAAATTTGATCCATTTCAGTAACATTTATCATAATTTTAACCATTTGGCACACTTAGAACACGATAGATGGTGGCATTGGGGCCAACTCTGTACTATCAGCCACCATATTTGGACATAAAAACCCTTGTTTTTTGATATTTTGAAAATGAAAATGGGATGTCTTCATATTTTCTAGTTTCTTAGATCATTCTTAGCATACTATTAACTATTTGAAAATTTTTACGATTTTTAAATACTTTTTATTTTTGGTTTTTAGCTATTTATCTTATTATAAATCAAGAAAATAACAAAAAATAAATGTGAAGTGCTAAAAATTAATTTCAAGCCTTCCTTTACTCACACTAAAAATTAATCTTTGGCCCATGTCCCATTAAAATTCCACTTCAAATGTGTGGAATTAATGTCCAAATGACACTTCTTCCTTATTTGTAGACTTGATTTTGTGCTTTGCTTTGCCTCTAGATTTAAAATGACTGCCTGAAACGGTTTGCACAAACAACCACTTTGAATTTAAATCTTCATTTTCCAACTAAAAATGCCTTACTAATTTGTAAAAACTGCTCTAAAATCCCACAAAGTGTGCCCGAAAATCCATCTTTCATAACTAGGCAAGCTACCTCACAAAAGAAAGGTGGCCACCTATTGGCCATCAAATTAACAAGGATGGCACCCAAGAAAGGTTCTAGCTTGCTGTCCGCCATTGAAATCAGGTACTAGTCTCAATCTAAGCCATCCAAGCAGGTACCGGGCTTGAGAGAGCCATTGAGGCTTGGATTTTGAGCCATTGAGCACATTTTGGATGCATATGGGAAGAGAAAACATGCTGGAAATCATGTATGATATCAATGAATAAGTGGTTTTTTTGGGGTTCGAAATCAGTTCATAAATTGATGCCAAAAGTTGGGGGGCTTAGAGGAGATTGATTATGCTTGTTTGGAAGAGCTTTAAGCTCCATATCTAATCATTGAGTATCCTAGTATCCGAGTATGTTGCCTTTTACTCTGAGATGGCGTGAGACAGATTCCGACGAGGCCAAGAAGGGACAAAGGTAACTGGCAGTGTTGTTGGAGGCAAGGACGGTCCTGAGAAGGCCAACTACCACGTGCCCTTTTGCAAGCTGAACATGCAGAGCTTGTCACACAAGGGATGCTCAATTCATGTGTAGTCCTGATTATGCGAACTGCAATCCCCCTCTCCTTTCAGAAAGGAGTGCCATAGACATGTCGTAGCTGCAGTAACATTGTCAAACATGACCGAGCATTCGTAGCTACAGGTAACAGTGGAGAAGATGAGTGTGGTGAAGCCATTGCAGTCCACTTTGCAGCACATGTATTTGTGCACCATAGACATGCTCATGAAGTACAACAAGCCCTCTCGGATGATTCTATTCTACTCTGACAAGCATGTTCCCCTGCATCATTGTGGCGAGAGCCTCCGGTTGCTGCCTTATCCATTAAGTTTAAAAAAAAACATTTATCCATTAAGATTTAAAAAAAACCTTTAACTTAAACCATGTTGATATTGGTCAAGGGGTAAATTGTTGGGGGTAAAGGCGCCTCTGCCTAGCCGCCCGTGTATTACTACACTGACACTCACTACCATTGCACATTGCAGGTGGCAGGTGCCCGTCACCGTCACTTTATTCTTTATTTTTTTAGTGACAGTTTGAATAAAGGAAGGCCCGGTCACACATTGTGACTGTTGGAGTTCCCATTTCTAGTCTCTCCCTTTCTTGCTCTTGCTCTCCCGCCATAGCTCTCGAGTCCAACCTTCGATCCGTTGCTCCCTTTCAACTGGTATCAGAGCTTTGCTTTTTGACTCTTGAGCTTGGTTCGTGGCATTCTCAGCATCTCATTGACTCCCTACTTGCATTGGGTCTCCTTCCCAGTAGCCATATCCAACTCCTTCGAGTTCCCGTCACTCGCCGGCTTCCCGAGCACCTTCCTGGCATTGTTGAGCACCTTCAGGGCATTACATCAGAGGTATTTGATCATTTTCTTCAGGGTTTATTTCAGTTCTTAGGTCTCATAGGCTGTAAACAAGATTGGGGCAGCCACCATTGAAGCTTCCTTGCTTCATATCTCACTTGCCTTTGAACAAGACTTGCTGGAGCTTGTTTGAGGCCTTCCTTGGCTTTAACCGGACCCCTCCGAAGCTTGGTCACCATTTTTTTGCAGCCCCAGGACCAGCATTCACAGTTGGAAGAATCACATAGCCCTCCCATATGTGTCTTCAGCATTGACAGTCACAACAACGGCTCTCCCCCTCCATTTGGTACTTGGAAAGGCTCCATTTCTGGCATATGAACATGCTTTGATGCTTGGTTTTGATAGTTGATGTGTTGGCATAGCATTTGGATTGATTTAACACTATTTTTGGACTGTCATAACAGTCCATAGGCAGTTTATGATAGTGTTACATTGACATTTGATGCTATAGCTTGTTTGGCATTGTCATTTGATGCCCGGTTGGTCCCGTTTGATGCCCGGATTTAGGGGAATGTATGCCTATTGTTTGGCAACCATTTGGAGATGATTTTGGTGCTGAAATTCTCAGTTTTGAATAGTAAATCACTACTGTACACAGTTGGGCTGAAGTCATTTTACTCATGTATACTTATGCCTATGCTTTTCGGGCTATGTTTCAAACGTATATGGTGATGTATTGACACTTGGGGCTCGACATAGAGCTTGGTTTTGATTCAGGATCATTGGTTGAGCTTGTGCTTGCTTTGCAAAGCATTTGGATGCTCCATCTTGGATGTACTTATGGCATGTATGTTGCTTATGTCGGACCGGTCTTGACATGCTTAGCCTATGCCATTACTACATGCTAGTTACATTGTTTGGAGCCTATTGCTACTGGAGCTCGGTCTTGGCTTGACCTTGGATTCTTGGAGCTTACTTGAGCTATTTATTGGCTTGCCAGAGTTGTATCTTGGGATGTACTTGATGCCTTACATGCTTATGGATGCTACATACGGATGCTCTACCGCCTACATGTTTGGGATGTACTATTGATGTATTGTCTTGGACTTATGTCATTGGCATTGTGTCTTGCCTTGGATTGAGCTCTTGAGCTCGTACATACGGCTTTTGTGCCAGTGGGATCATTCTTGAATGCTTATCAAACATTGAGCAGTTTGTACTTTTATGCATTGAGCCATTACATGCTATTGAGCAGTTACAGACACTTGAGACTTTGGGACTTCTTACCTTTTGGGACGATACATCTTGTGTATTGGTTCACTGTATGCTTATGAGCTAAGTCTCAGTTTTGGATCCACATCTTTGTGAACTGACACCTACTTGTGTCAAGTTTTGGTAGTGGTAGGAACACTTTGCCCTGTTGCCTGGGGGGTATGCCTACTCACTAGCAGATGTTTGTATGACATACTTGGGTGTTGGATTCATGCTTATCGACCATCATATGCTTACGCTATGCCTGCATGATGCTGGCTTTGGTCTTGGCAGTATCTGATTGTCTTGGGATTCGATTTTGGCAATGTTAGCTCTCTTTTACTGAAATCTGAAATTTATTACAACAAGCATATATGTATAGGCCGACATGGATTTTTCATGCTGAAACACTCTAAAATGATGTACTTTCACTAGTACTTGGTGGGAAGCAGCTTTGGTCCCACTTTCTTTGCCATTTTTCCTCGATTTTGGTGATTTTTTGGTCATTTTTTACAGTAAACAGCAAGCAGTTTTGAACTGTCTACAGTCTTCTAGCCTGCATTATGGCGAGTTCGTCCACTGATCATGCTATTTTCAACATCACTAAGCTTGATGGTACGAATTACTCTTATTGGAAGAGCCAGATTTGGCAGGTGTTGGTGCAGAAATTGTAGATCAAACCTTTGAGGTTAAGTGGGCATCTGCCTGCAACTATGTCAGATGATGAGTTATGCAAGTCCACTATTGTATTGTCTCTCAGATGAGGAATGGCTTGAGCTTGATAAGTGGGCATCTGCCTGCAACTATGTCAGATGAGGAATGGCTTGAGCTTGATTGCCTTGGCAGCAGCCAAAGGTTGGAGTTTGCAGCAAATGGATGCTAAGAATGCCTTCTTGCATGGTGAATTGCAAGAAGAAGTGTAAATGGAGCAGCCAGCAGGTTATGAGGATTTAGAGCATCCCACATATGCGTACAGGTTAAAGAAGGTGCTCTATGGGCTCAAGCAAGCACCTAGAGCATGGTCTGACAAGATTGGAGAGTATCTTGTCAATATTGGATTTTGTATTTCTGATGCTGATCACTCACTTTATGTGAGAAAGGGAGATGCAGGTTTGGTCATCATAGTCATCTATGTGGATGACTTGATTATTACAAGTGACAATGACAATGGGATTGCTGAAGTTAAGGACTTCTTGAAGAAGAAGTTTGAGATGAAAGATTTGGGTGAGCTGAGATACTTTCTTGGTATTGAGGTGATTAGATGTGATGATGGTATATGGCTATGCAGTATGGCTTGGATATGTTATCCAAGTATGGTATGACAGCATGCAAGCCTATTTTAGTACCGTTGGAGCAAAATGTGAAGTTGAGTGCTAACATTGGGGATGAGATATAAGACCCTACTATGTTCAGAAGGATAGTAGGGAGTTTGATTTACATGACTATCACAAGGCTAGACTTGAGCTATGTTATTGGCCTTGTCAGTCAGTTTATGCATATGCCTAGAAAGCCTCATTTGGATGTAGTTAGATGTATATTGAGGTATGTGAAGTCCACTTTACATTATGGACTTTTTTATGAGGCAGGTAAGGACATACATGTCTTTGGATACACAGATGCAGATTGGGCTGGGTAGCATGTCAGACAGAAGATCTACAAGTGGATTCATGTTTTCCCTTGGTAGTGCAGCAGTTACATACAGCAGCAAAAATCAACCTACAGTTGCTTTATTGAGTACAGAGGCTGAGTATAGAGGTGCTACTATGGTAACATGTGAGGTGGTATGGCTGCAAAAGTTATTAGGTGATTTGGACGTGCATGGAGATGGTCTAGTTGTCATTCATTGTGACAACATGAGTAGCATACAACTAGCTAGGAATCCAATGTTCCATGCTAGGACTTAACACATTGAGGTGAACTACCACTTTGTGAGAGAGAAGGTACTTGCAAGAGAGATTGACTTGGTATATGTTAGTACATAGGATCAGATAGCTAGCATTTTCACAAAGGCATTGGGTGCAGAGAAGCTTTGAAAGTTCCGAAGCTTACTTGGAGTTGCAGAGATAGAATTGAGCTTGAGGGGGAGTGTTGAGATGGCAAGCTCAACACGTGCAGACATTGATGATGGACCGCCTGGCTAGATGAGTCCGCACATCTACACTTAGCATGTTGGTGGTCATTATGATACTCACATGGCCACTGACTTATCACTTATTATATTTAGTTTGTTACACCTATCTATAGCTGGCAAAGATATAACGCCAGTCGATTAGTGTAGTCAGTTATGCACTATTTGACTTAGAAGGCCACTTTCCTTTATGTTGTATCTTATCTATACTTTGTGTACATTGTATAGTGTGTGGAAGAAGAAGAAGAAACTAGCAAGAAAACGTTTTGGCCTCCATCTCTCTTCTTTGTTCTTGAGCGAGCTTCCTCTTGTGTATACAGTATGTGTTTGGCACAACAGCTCAAGCAAGTCCCCCTACCACGCGATTCTTGACAGTGTAATGGCTACCTCTCACATAGTCATATGCGCTCTCACACCTACGAGTGTAGTGAGCTTACCTCCATGCTCGATCAAGTTGCCTCCTCCCTCAAGCACTCTGGTAGCTCCACAATCCAATGTGCAAGATCAAGCAAGCTCGATCCTCAAGCTCCAAGCTCCATGCTCCACTGCCGTGCATGAGACAAGAGAAGAGAAGAGAAGAAGAAGAAGGGAGGAGAAGATGGAGAGCTTCTCCACCATGGTTCCTCACCCTCACACACTCACTCCCGCACTCCCTCATACTCCTTGTCTCAAGTACAAGATCAAACAAGCAAGAATAAGAAGAAGAAGAGAAGAAGATCATCCTTTTCATATGGTAGTGTGTTGCAAAAAGCCATCCATGCCTCAAAATTAGTTTCCCAGATTCTTCGGTGCCATTTAAGTTGGGTTTCATAGCCTTGACCTTCCTTGTCTCTTAAGTAACCTTATCCTCCCAGTACCTCACAGGCTCTCTTCTCCATAATGTGGATTTTTCTTGCCCTCTTATCCCTCTTATCTAGCCACCCCTTCCCTAGCCTCTTCGTAATATGGATGGCTCCTTCAGAGGGTAGCACTTGATTTAGGCTAGATTTAGGCTAGAAGGGTAGAAGAATTCAAATTCAAATGGTGTGCATCCATTCTCCCACTTCTCCCAATGGTTTAATTCCAGTGCCCAATTGATAGGCAATTGTTCCTTGGTTTGCAGAATCTAGGTGTACCTTGGGCATGTCTGTTGGTCTATCATTAAATTTTCTCCTCGTCATGAAGTCTGCCAACTCTCTATTTTCTTTTGGCCTCGATGATTCTTTTTGCAGTGGCTTGATCTTCTTCTTCTTGGCCTTATGATTTTGTTGATGGAGGTGGGGGAGGGCTTTGTTCACTAGGTTGTGCCTTTGTGTTGGCATGTTTCTCAAAATCGGGCCCTTCCTCCCTTGATGGTTCTGCTTGAGCTACTATGGGACTGGCTGCTCTTGGTGCTCCTAATATTCAATTCTAAGTTGCTCTAACCCTCTATCACAAGAGCCCCACTTGTAGCAAAAGTTACCTTTGTTGCACTAGGTTTAGGCTAGTGTTAGTCCTTGGAATGTGCTCTTGGAGCCCATATTTAATGGCTCTCCTTGAGACCTCCAACTTCCTCTTTAGCCCTTCCATAGGGTCATCATCCTTGGCTTGAGTTACATGAAGTACAATATTGAGGAAGGTGCGTTGCTGGACCTCTAGCCCTGCCTTCATTACTTTGGTCCTTGCCTCTACTACCATGATTCTCTTGCTTTCTACTAGGGCAAGGCATTTGGCCAAGTCCCTAACTCTTTCGAGGTTCCTCTCTTCCCAGGCCTTGACCTTCTCCTCCATGTTGCCTTGACTAAGCTCTGCAGCTCTTGTGACACTGTTGTCACCACCTCTTCTTGTTCTTTCCATATTGGCAAATTTTTTTCCTTGTCATATTTATGGCGATTCAGCTCTTCTTGTAGTCTTTCCTACTCTTGGAGAGTCTTGAGGAGTCAGTTCTCCGTCTTTAATAGCTTTTTAGTTGACTCCTCGTCCTTTTGGGGCGGCTCAACCTCTTGTAATTCCTTCAACAATAGTTCTTTTTGCCTCCTCTCCTTTTGGAAATCTGCATGGGCTTGTGTTTTTACCCTCTTCATCTCCTCAGTGAGCTCCTCTCCTAGGTTCTTTAATTGTTCAAATTTCTCCTCCATATCATTTTGCCCTTGTATGAGGCTTGAGAAGTCCATTTATAGCCCCATTTCTTCCTCTATTTTTTCCACTTGTAGCTCTTTTGCACTTGCTTCTTCCTTTTCTGCCTCCATTTTCTTCTTGGCTTCTAATTCCTCCTTTAGGTCGTTTACATGCCTCTAATAGACGTTTATCTACTTTGTCTTCTCTAGTTGGTAGGCAACGAACACGTCCTTTTGCTTCTCCAATTTTGCCATGATATCCTTCATGTCTTCCTTCATCTTTTCAAGTTGGCCTAGGAGCTCTTGCATGTATTCATTGTAGTTGGTCACTATCAACATGGCCAATGGTACAGATGTTGTGGATGCTTCAACCTTGGAATTTCTTGGATCCTTTCTAGATTTTGCATCCACGACAATAGGTCTCTTTCTCCCTATTATTGGAGCTTCTTAATTGGGTGTGCTGGTTCAAGGTGCTGCATTGTGTTAACTAGGTATTGCACCCAAGCCATCATGTTGCTTTGGTCCACAGTGGAATCCATGGTTTCTTGGGTGTAGTAGCAGTGACAACCATGGCAGGTGGGGGTGGTTCCAATTAGGCCTTCCCTTTGCCTTCCACCACCATGGGTCCTCTGGCTACTTCTGTTGCCTGTAGAGTTGGTCCCAGGCGTAGTGGATAATGGCAGGCTTCAACTATTTTGGCAGGTCCTAACCAAATTTTTAACAAAAAATTTGGGCAAGATGGACAAAATGGATTCCTCAAGACTTTAAAGAAGATAAAAAGCTTTGTTACTTTTTCTTAAAGAAGGATCTGTTCTTCTTCTCCAGGTCTATTCTCTTCTCCCATGGAAGATGCTTACCTTGGATCTTTCTTCCATGGCAATATCTCCACTCCAAACCTCTATAGCATCAATCCTTGCATTCTAAGGATCAGTTGGAGTAACAATTTGACTATGAAGGCAGCAAACAATCCATGAGGCTCAAAAACAGGGCTATAGGCTTCACTTCTTTCTACTTGATCTGTTCAGGCCTTTCAAAACTTGCAACTACATCATCAAAGCTGTCTTCTAGAGTGATTCATTGCTACTATATTTTAACTTTCAGGTGCCTTGCTGATTGAAAGAATGTTAAGTCTAGAAGAACTTTTTGAAAAGGAAGGCCAATCCTGAGATAACATTCACATTCAGAAAGTGTAGATTCATCTACAACAGTCAGAGAGATAGAGAAGAAGTTGGTGAAGATGGAGTGGTAAAGTAGGATAGGTCAAGGCTATTGAAGAAGTTGCTGAAGAAGGAGAGGAGACATAGGATGGATCATGAGGCAACAGTCCCATCTTATCAGTGGATTGTATCTTCATACTTTAGAGGCTTTGAGTCTGATCTCCTATCATATCTCAATTGTCCCCTTTTGATCAAATCTGCAATAATAGAACCACCTGCTCTTCCTGGAGGCTTTGCCAAGAATGCTAGCATAGCTACAACAATCGATGTGCTCAACATTAATGTTCCCAAATTTGGGGCGGCCAATGGATAACCATAGGTTTAGAAGGTATGACAGATGTGATTCCCCTGTGAGATTTCATGTTTGAGGGCTTGGCTTGCATACTGTTGGATGAGCATGCTTGAATGGGAGAAGCTAAGATTGCTACTTTTAATGTTGAATTGGTAGCTGTGAGGCAAGAGAAGGACACACATGAAGGGCAGAAAGCTACCCGTGGTGACCATGGAAAAGAGCTTTGGATGCTTCCTAAGATAATTTTGTTGTTGAAGGCACATGACCATTTACTGGTGTAGAGGCAACCGCCAAGACCCATGGACCGCTTATTGTTCAAGCGTTTCAAGTGAGCACTAATGGATACCTCTCACATATTCGATGTGCTATCCTTCTCTACAAGTGCAATGACTTACCTTGATGCCCGATTGAGTTGCTTCCTCTCTCAAGCACTCTGATAGCTCCACGATTCTTGATGTAAGCTCAAGCATCCTCAAGCCTCCACCTCCAAGCTCCATCCTCCATAGCCACGTGTGAGTCAAGAGAAGATGAGAGAAGAAGAAGAGAGGAGATGGTAGTGAGCTTCACCTCCTTGATCACTCACCCTCACACACTCACTCTCTCACACTCTCACACTCTCTCCCTCAAGCACACACAAGTAAGAAAAGAGGAGAGAACAAGAGAAGAAGGCGAGTCTCTTGTTGCCACGCATCCAAGAATGAGCTCTCATTCATCTTTTGAACTTTATATACAAAACCCAAAATCCCCTTTGGCGGTCATCCCCTTTTTACATGGCCGGCCATAGCTTAGGCCATTTTTTCCATTTTTCTCCTATCTTCCTAGCTTCCTTCCTACCGCCCATCTACATTTACAATTTGCACAGCTCAGAGCCTAGCGCTCTTAAAATAAATCATGGTGCGCCTTGCACTCTTTTACAAAAGTATTGACTTGCGTTTTTTCTTGTGCGCCTCTCCTTGATTTAGGACTTTTTCACACTTCTTGTGTTTACCGATTTTCTTGGCGTGCCTTCGTTCTCCATTCCACTTTTGCCTTGGCCCTATCTTTTGCTTTAGATTTTCTAGATTTTCCACCTTGTTTGTCTGAGGGTTAACATTACCCCCTCATAGTTGAGTGCCAGTCCCATGGCACTTGCTGGGTGGTGAGTTGGACGGTGGTGCTAGGGTAGCCAGGGGGTTTTTTGTGGTTGTATACAAGCCATGTTGGGGGGTGGGTTGGTGGGATTTATGGAACTGAGAGGCCCTTGCATGGGATATGATCCTTGGTTCTGGAGGGATTTATGGACTTATTGAAGGGATTTCTAGAGCTAGAAGGCCCTTGCATTGGATATGATCCCTAGTGCTAGAGGGATTTATGGGCCCATTGGAGGGATTTCTGGAGCTGGAAGGCCCTTGCGTTGGATGTGATCCCTGGTGTTGGAGGGATTTATGGAACTGAAAGGCCCTGGCATTAGATATGATCTCTAGTACTGGAGGGATTTATGGACATGTTAGAGGGATTTATGGAACTAAAAGGCCTTGGTGTTGGATATGATGCCTAGTGCTGGAGGGATTTATGGGCCTATTGGAGGGATTTCTGGAGCTGAAAGGCCCTTGCATTAGATATGATCCTTGGTGCTCGAGGGATTTATGATTGTGAAATTGACGATGGTGTTGGATGGATCTCAGTGGAGGGAGAGACTGGTGGGCGGATCCATCTTTAAATTTGAATATGGTGTTAGATGGATCCATCTCTTGGCCCTCTGCAATTGCCTTCTCTTGTGCTGTTCTAAATGAGCTTCTTCATTCACTTTTTGATGGGGGTGCCTTATTGTGCATTGCTTTTTTTCGTCGACATGGTTACATTGTCACATAAGATGGGGAGTGCATTGCATGGAAGATGGGGTCTCTGGGACTGGTGGTTGGGGCCTTTGTTTGTATGTAAAAAGAAAAGAAGGTGCACTACCTGGGGGTGTGTTCCATTGTCATGTGGTGTATTATGCGCATGCTAGTGGGACTGGGAGCAAGCCTGGGTGTTGCCACTCACGAGAGGACTTAGTTTGTGCATAAGGGAGGTGCAGTGCGTGTAGCTTAGGGTGATAGGTCTAACCATAGGCGAGTGTTACTTCCCTAGGTGTGTCCTGCCCTTGATGTGCCCCAAGCGTGAAGTGGGGGATCAAAATAAGGCTAGGGGGTTAGGGACGGAGCCGGCCGATTGAAGCCATCGGACGCTCCTAACTTGAAGACCCCTAGGTGTAGTGAGTGTGGTTGATGTGCAACTTGCAGTGACGACGTGTAATATCTTTTTTTTGGAATAATAAATAAAGCTACATAGTGGTGATGGAAGTTTAATCTTCATCATTGGAGTGAGGTGAAGAAGGGGACTTAATAGATTTATTAAGGAATTAGTGGCTTTGGAGATACCCCTTGAGGTTTAGGTGGACTTGAAGGGTGGTGGTGGAGAGGAATGGATGATTGCATCAAGTGAAGCGGCTATCATTCATGTCCTCTAGTAGGGCTAAGCAAAATTAAGACAATAGAGCAACTCACATCATTAGTCAGGGCCATTGCACAACTATCTATAGCCTAAGGAGTATCCTAAGCAATCTAAGGTAATTACAAGTTGTAATAAAGGTGAGGTCAGGGCATGAAGAGAAGTCGTTAGTGAATTGGATTAGGGTATCATACAAGTTCTCTGGTGTGAAGATGAGGGCATCTTCATATGCAGTACAATGAGGAGATCATAGGGAAGTCGTAGCGGCTGTGGACACTAGAGTCGACAAGCCACGGGGCAGGAGTGGCAAGGACATTGTGAAGAAGGGGTTTAATAGCCAGGAGACCAGGGGGAGCTCATTTGAAACCCCGATTGCTTGAGAGAGAGAGTGTGAGTGAGAGAGAGCTTCATTGCATGGATCTGCTTCAATCACATCGTCGACAAGTTCATTGCCCACTATAGGTATACCCACACCTTCTCCTTGATGTGTAGGTAGGATCTAGAGGTACTTGACTAGTGTGAAGGCCATAATCACTCGGTGCGGTGACTTGTGCATCAGCTCGGAGAAAATGAATCGCATTCGCCCCATCCAAGTGATAGCGATTTTAGGCTGCATCCCAGAATCGACCCTCAGCCCACTCCCATTCGGCCCAATTGACTCGGACATGTCAAAGTTCGGCACTCGGCCCGTTCTAGAATTGGCCCTCGGACCTCTTGTATTAGGCCATTTGGCCCACTTGACTCGAACGCCCACCACTTGGCCCGTCGGAATCTACCATTCAGACCAACTTGGCATTCGGCCCATCTTACTTGGACACTTGAAAATTTGGCCCTTGGCCCTGTCCACTCGGCCCTCGACCCAGTCAATTTGGCCCACTACCATTTGGCCATTCGGCCCTCGGACAACCACATTCAGACTGGCCGAAGTTGACATTTGGACCAATTACATTCAGCCCTTTCTCATTCGGCCTTCGCCCATTCAAACGGGCCGAATCGGACAATTCGATCCCCTTGCAATTTGGACCTGTTGGGCCGAGTTTGATTTTCCCAGAATTTCGATGAAAATTGGACTAGACCACCTAGACATCGGTTGTGTGAACATTCAAAGACCTTACAGATGCTCAAGAAGCCTTTATGGCACAAGCAACAAAGGGATCAATGAGACTCGTGTGTATAGAGGTGACACTAGTCGACCATCTAGCGATTCAGCCTGACAGCAACATCGACTGGAGTCTTAGAGTGCTAATGAATCATGAAAGAGTGAAGGGAATAGCATAGAACCCTATAAACCAATGGGGATGGTCAAAAATCAAGCATACAAGTCTATCAGGGCGAACCCATGATGAGAGCGCTAGAGTCGTCTAGGCACTTGTTTTCTCATGCACTCTGCTTTCCAGCCCTCAAAGCACAATTATGAAGAGCTAAAAGAGGACACCACGGTAGACTGATAGAGGATGTCATTGAAGACCTAAAAGAGGAAAGGAAACTGGCCCGTAGGGCTCTGCAAGGCCTAGCCGCGTATACCCAGGATCAACAAACTAGGAACTTATGCCAGAGCTTAGAAATGCAAGAGATCCAGAGAGTGCTAGCCCTAGCAGGCAAAAATCAGTCAGAAAGCGAGAGAGAACTAGAAGGAGACCTCACACTGAGTGAGCTCCTGATGAAGCACCTGCTGGAAATAAATCCTAAATGTATCCCTAGACCACCTGGACCCTATGTGACCCATCCATTGAGTGATACTCCAGTCCACTATGTGGACGAGACTAGCAGCAACGAGCCTTATGTAAACCCATATGTGTCGTACAATGAGGAAGGAAATGCTATCCTCATGGACTATTGACCAGTACCAGTGATGGCATTAGGTAGAGGGAAAGGCATTGGCCTAGGGGGGAAAACCCAAGAACTAGTCGTGTATTGGACTTGCAGTCACCCCCCGGACATATTTCTTTGCATTGCCTCAAGAGGGAGTAAGCAAATAGAGATAAGGTAGACTTGAGATGTGCTAAGTGTGGAATCACTCATCTCTTTGTCAATTTCCCTAGGAGGAGGCCATCCTCTAGTTCATCAAATGAGCCGTCGGTTCCATTAGGGTTGTTTGGTGTCAAGACACTCAACGGGGAGGCCACACCTATCCCATTGCATGTCATGACCCGTGGGCAGACAAAGCAGGCCAGTATATTCTTGCTAGGGCCTAGCAACCTTGATGCAACCTTAGTTGGAAAGAAGAGTCAGAGACAAAGGAAGAAGAGACCAAATGCTAAGGTCACCTTCAAAATCGAAAGTGCCATGACACTGTCGGTTGGAGGGAAAGTCATTGACATAGAAGAAGAGATGTTGGCTCCTCAAACAACTGAAAAGGAAAGTGCTAAGATTGGGGAGTACCCCAACCCAAAGTGCCAACTCAAAGCCATTAGGAAGGCGAAAGAATGGGTGAAGGAGGCTTAGGAGCACTAAAGGACATTGAGCCCATACTAGAAGACGAGATCAATGATCTCTCAAGCATAAGCACCCCAATATCTCTTTTGCAACCAAAAGCAAGGGAGGCGATGGCACCACAAGATGGGCCACCTAGACAAAGTCTAAATGCTCTAGGCCAGTAGACCAGCCAAGGCCATTGGACAAGAACCGCAGACCTAGGAGAGAGGCAAGTGACTAGCAACCTCCTCAATACATTGGTGACCACCCCGGTAACTCTGAGCTTAGGCGACATGCTTAGGAAGCACCCAATGCTATGGATGGAGCTAAAGCAATGGGTTGAAGAACCAAATGAGCCAATTGCCACAGACTTGCCTAAGCACGATGCAGAAACCCGAATATCGAGTCTGACGTTGCACTCCATGCCTAAATCCTTGCACGTCAATGCCTTTTGGGAACGCAATGAAATGCATGCAGTCCTACTAGTCTTAGCACTGGGGGATGTCACCAAAAAGGGGATCATGGACACAGGGGCAGGAGTGAGTGTGCTAAGCCATGCAGTACTCCAAACTTGGATAACCCACTAGTCGAGATTGCTAGGTTTAATGTCACACTAGCAAATGGAATGAAGGTGAAACTGTTTGAAGTGTTGAAAAATTGGCCAATGAAGATTGCAGGAATCCAATTCTTGGTTGAATTTATAGTCATGAAGGGAGTGGACTACGACATCCTGCTAGATGACCTTGGATACGCAATGCGAGAGTCATAGAAGACTGGGGCAACGGTCTCATCTTCTTAGGCAATCGAACAGAGGCTATAAGAGTAGAGAAGGACACTTGGAAGACTACGCCAATCGACCTAGATGCTATCTCCACCATATGTTGAAGGGTGACAAACAATAGACTAGGGGATCCTATGGGGCCCTCACTAAGTATATCCCATGCTCTGAAGATGAGCGAGACTGGATGCATGTTCTTGCTACCATCAATTTGTCGTTCTCAGACATTGAGGAGTACAAACACGCTATCAAGGAAATTGGTAAGATCAAGGACACAGGTTCAGTACTAGTCTGCATGATGATTGGGAGCCTATGTAAGAGACCCAATTGTGTTGCATTCCGAGTCTCCCAACAAATAAATGGGAGCTCCTGGAGATTCTAGGGTACTTTATTGACAAGTCGGCTATCAAGCCAGCAATGAATCTTAAGCCGCTCCAAGACCTCTTGGACAACGAGCCTAAATGGCGATGGTCCAAGATACACGAGTTAAACCTAAGATAAGATTGGGCTGTAATCCTCAACCAACCAGAGGAGGATTGTTAGAACCAAGAGAATGAGGAGCAACAAAACAAGGATGGCTCTGATGAAGAATATGAGGATGACACTGGGGGGCATATAATCAAACAAATAAGAGTAGACCCTAGACCATGCAAGCGGAGTGCACTTAGAGTGGAGAAAGGAGTCAAACACAAGGACTACAATCAAACTTGGTTGGAACACACGGGTGCAATCGACTACAAGCAGGTAGGCCTAGCCCAACCAAGTGATGGACCTCTACTACGAACGAACTCACCTTCGGCCACCAGGAGAGAGCCCCTCTTTTAGCGAATACGGAGAGTTAAATTCCAAATCGGAAGTCAACTTAGATAGTGACCCAAAATACCTCGGCCTCCCACGACTAGACGCACTAAGGGGGGACCTACCCGTCCACCTACAATGTCGATGGTTAAAGGAGGAACAACAGATACTGAGCAAATAAAAGCAAATAGACGAACAACAAAAACCGCAAGACTTGCCAAAATGATTTACGAAGTTCAAAAAGGGAGATACGGTGGTGATCTTGCTGGGAGCCAAACGATAGGGGCAAGCAAGCAAACCAATCAAGGGACCTGCCAAGGTCAAAGAGGTCAATATAACTAAGGAAGGGGAGACCCCACGACCTGTCTTTATAGCGGATGACTTGGCGGAGTAAGATGAAGCAAGTCTCATTACTCTCCTCCAGGAATATATAGATATCTTTTCTTGGTCCCTAGAGGAACTCAAAGGAGTAGTCCCGAGTGTGGTGATTCACAACATACCTATGACACTTGACGCAATGCCTGCCAAGCAATGACCATATCCCATGAATCCAAAGCACACTCACACTGTTAAGGAAGAAATTGACAAACTTATGAGAGTGGGATTCATGTACAAAATTGAACACACGGACTGGGTCTCACCCATAGTCATCGTCCTAAAGAAGAATGGGAAGATTAGAGTGTGTGTCAATTACAAGAAGGTAAATGCAGCTACGAAGAGAGATAACTACCCACTATTGTACACCAGCACATGCTTGAGAGAGTGGATGAAAAAGAGGCCTACAGTTTTCTAGATGGTTTCTCTAGATACAATCACGTGCAAGTGCATCCTAATGACAGGCATAAGACTGCATTCGCCACTGAATGGGGAGTCTTTGCCTACATGGTCATGCCTTTTTGGATTGAATAACGTGCCAGCCACTTTCCAATGACTGATGTGTACAATATTCAAGGACATGTTGAGGAAGGAGTTAGAGGTCTTCATGGATGACTTGTGTGTTCATTCTACTTGTCAAGAACACTTAGATAGGCTCCGAGCGGTCATTGTCAGCTATATCACCTCTCATTGAACCCCTTCAAGTGCTAGGTCTGGGTGAAGCATGGATGTATCCTAGGACACATGGTGTCAAAGAATGGCATTGCCACAGATTCCTCAAAGATCAAGGTCACTGTCGATCTTCCACCCCCAACTGATTCCAAGGGTGTTCAGTGCTTTTTAGGACATACAAGGTATTATCGATAGTTTGTGTTAAACTATGCATTGATTGCTAGAATTCTATACAAGCTATTGATTATATTCGAATGGACTAAGGAATGCCAATGCGCCTATGAGGAACTAAAAAAGGATCTAACCACAACACCAATACTATGAGCTCTAGATTGGACATCACGTTTCATGTGCACATGGACACTTCGAAATTCGCCACATGAGCTGTGTTGTGTCAACCTGGTGAACACAATCTAGACTACCCCGTGAGCTTTGCTAGTAGATAGCTCACTGAGACTGAAATGAATTACTTGACAATGGGGTAGGAGGGCTTATCCATGGTATTTTCCATAAGGATATTTTGACATTATCTTTTGGCTACACCTTTTACTTTCTTTGTTGATCATCAAGCCTTGTTGTACCTGGTTAACAAACCATGCGCTACAGGACGCATTGCTAGATGGCTTCTTCTGCTTTTGGAGTTTGATTTCTCTGTAATGGTGCGTAAGGGGAAACAACATTACATGGCTGACCATCTATCTTGCATCCCTAAGGGAGAAGCAACTAGACAAGGCATTGTGGACGGACTACCAGACTCGCATCTATTCCGCTTATCCAGCAAAAGAGATGTGTTTAGAGCTGACATAACATCATATTGGGCAGATGTCATAGTTCAAGTACTTGAACATGAATTACCGGAATGACCGATAGAAAAGGCCCAACTTAGGCAGCTTATCCTAAAAATCCAACCCTATCAGTTGATAGCTTGCCAACTTTATAGACTCGGACAAGACGGGTTACTACGGAGATGCGTGTGTGAGCATGAGATGCATGACGTATTGACAGAGGCCCACGACGAAATTGCAAGAGGGCATTTCAACGAAGATACGACATCTTGCAAAGTGCTATAGTCCCAGTTGTGGTGGCCTACCCTTTTCTGAGATGTGATACGATTCATGAAGCATTGTGATGAGTGCCAACAAACTAAAGTCCCTATCCGCAAAGATCACATGATATAGTCCCAGCTATGGTGGCCTACCCTTTTTTGAGATGCGATATGATTCGTGAAGCATTGTGATGAGTGCCAACAAACTAAAGTCCCTATCCACAAAGATCACATGAAGCTAACCCCAATTATCGCACAACAACCTTTTGAGAAATGGGCCGCCACAATCACTGAAATCAACGAGGATGAGGAGGAAGCTGTAGAACCCGCCTATCTCCATGTCAAGGTCACTGCCAAGCAAACATGCTCCTTCAACGCCTTGATTGATGAGGGAGCATATTTTAAATGTCTTAACGCACAAGTATTGGATCCAACTGGGCAAACCACTACTTCAACCCACAACTGCCAAATTAAGCCCATATGGGGCTCAATCTTATGCACTTCTCGGCAAGTGTAGAGTCGCCGTTTCTATCGAGTCTGAGACTGTTCCAAAATGTTGTTTTACGTGTTGCCAAGTGCTACGGATGTAGGCATGGAGTCACTGCTCGGGCGAACCTTCAAAAAGCAGACTCACTGCAATGTTGATTATGAGTCGCAGTGCATCCATCTAGCAATCGGCAACGTGCGCATTGTCACAGCCTTCAGCAAGGGCTGCATAACACCATCACCGTCCGCAGGGCCACCGATAGAAACATGCGTAGGCAAGATTAAGGAGGGGGTAGTGCGCGTCTGCTGCTCCTCGATTCCCATAAACCGTAGATCGCAGCAACCAAAGTAAGGGCCCAACAGCCTCGCTTCCAATGGGTGCCTAAACAACCTCGAGAACCACCTAGGACTAGACGCGCATGTTCGCATAAGACCCACAACTCTAAATCTAGGAGACCAAGACGCAATCACTGGAAGTGCCGCATGATTAAGCAAATATGGATCCCTAAAACCCTTTTGCGTGCGCAAGGCTACTATGAGGGAAATGCCTCACTATGGATCCCTAAGGCCCCTACGACCAAAGGCACTAGTCCTACGCCACCCTCAAGCTTGATCAACCCACGTCCCCCAACACCTCAAGACCATAGGCTGCAGTGCTCTCCAGAGCCCCAGCCATCCGACTCCTCTACACTTCAGCCCAAGAGAGTCGCACAAACCTATCGGCCCAAGCAACGGCCACCGCCACAGGTGGCATCATCCGACCAAGTCAACCTGACTCTCCACAGCAAAGCTGACTGCAGCAGCCCAGCTTCTGCGACTGACCCTAACCCACCCACCTTCCAAACAGCCCGGTTATAGGCTCAAGGGGACTCCCAACTGCAACTATGTACTGTCATGACCTCTAGTTCTAGCAAACCTCAACCACCCGTCGCCTTACGCCCTCCTATGAACGGAACTCATTTCTGGCGCTGGCCGCTGCTGACCTTGCAGAGGACACCGGAGATGATGTGGTGGACTGCATCAAACAGCTCGATGCCACCTTTGTGTCACTAGCTCTCAGCTATGACCACTTGGACTTGGGTCTATTAGCGGAACCCTTTGCAATAGAAGTGCGCAATATGCCTTGCTCTTGGGAGACTTTTGAATTCGCCTTTGCACAGGCTTCTCGCTCTGCTGCTGAGTTTCTCACTAGCGAGGTCTCCAAAGAGCAAGCCATTAAGCAATGCCTCATCATGTCATATGATCCACGGACCACTTCTGCTATCACTGATCAAGAGATCGCAAGGTTATCCCACCTTGCTGATACTGGATCACCCTTCTTAAGGCAGTGGTACGCTCTTAGGTTGCAATGGGAGGTTGTTGGATGTCGCATAATGACCAACGCCGAACAACGTCGAGCCATCAAAACGACAGAGTATGATGCCACCTACGTCACGCCTACCTCGTATAGAGTGTTAACCACTCTTTGGGGTCTACCCATGGACGAGCATATCACGGGGCATCCCTATCTTGACCGCCTCTTAATAGAGGAAGAGATTCACATCGCAAGTCGAGTCGACTCTGGTGACTTCCTCACAAATGTCCTCACATACATCACACACGTAGGGATTCGACCCTTTGATCTAGACCGCGCCGCTCAACTGGAATATAACCCCAACTTCTACGCTTGGCTCCTGCACAAATAGAGCAATGACCTTTCTGCTGAAGGCCTTGGCCTCGCAACCTCCAATCCTGGGACGGATTCTTCTTTTCCAAAGGGGGAAGGGGTAATAAGGTGGAATGTAAAAAATAAACAAAATAGAATCTAAAATGTAAACAAAGTGTGAAACGTTTGTTAAATTTGAAATGCAAGGGTAAGAGGTGGTGGTAAAAGTCTGAAAGGCAAAGTTAAGGCTATGTTCAATAAAATCTGCTATGCTTTTATTCTTCCAGCAAATTAGTTGTCAAAAGCATTAAAAGTGTAAATGGCTGAACGTGTAGGTGGCGATCATGGCAAGCCAGGACAAAGCGGGCAAGCTCCCCTTCTCGGAGGAGGAACATGTAAAGTACGGCCTCACGGTGGAAATGAGAGCTTTTAACTAGTTAAAGTTCCGCCACGTCTTCAACATTGAAGACGTGGCCATTGAAGAGCCGGCGGTACGACAAATCATAGAGCAGTGCCACCTGCAGAAGTACCTGGACGCAGTAGGCCGGAGGGTGGATTACACCTAGTGTGCTGATTTCTTGCGCACCTTCAATAGGAACAGGGGCACCATCACGGTGCGCGACAATGAAGCCACCAGACAGGTGCAGATCGAGTTGACCCCCGAGTTGGTGGAAAGGGCACTAGGGCTGCCGAATAAGGTGGAAAGGAAGCCGAAAAGAGACATCTATGCCATGTTGGGGATGGACAAAGTGAAGGTCCACACCAATGATGGAATTAGCCTGGCGAACATCCCCAACCAAGAAATTCAGCTGCAGGCAAAGATGGTGCACGCCTTGTTCTCAAGCTAGAGGTACAACATCATAATGACCCGAATCAATGTACCTCTGCTCGACAGCATTGCGGCGCAATCACTGGACGAGGTGAACCTTAATGGGTTCGTGAGGAAGACAATAGAGGCTTCGGCTAAGGCCCTGGCAAACAGGAGGAAGAGCCGTGGGAGGGGAGTCCCCATCATCCCGATCGACCCGCAAGGCATCATCCTCCAAGGCCTCCACCATAGGGTTTGGAGGTGTCCTTACGGCAATCATCCAAGAAGCGCTAGGGCAGGGACGAGCAGGAGAAGATAAGAAGGGAGGCGATGAAGAAAGTGACGAGTCATTGTCACAGTCCCCGCCTCACACAAAAGAGCAGTAGAGGTCATCTAATGAAACGGAGACGGACGTAGACGAAGAGGGAGAATCCCAGGCCACACCACAAAGGCATGCGGAACAACGAACCAAAGCCCTGCATGGAAAAAGAGAAGAGGAGCAAAAGAAGAAAGAGAAGGAAGATCTGGAAAGGGCTCGAAGGGAGTCAGTCAAGGATGAGGAGGAGAGAAAAAAGAAGACTGAAGAGGAGCTGAGAAGGAAGGAAGAGTAAGAAATAGAGCTGGCAACCCGACGCTCCATCGAGGAGCAGCACAAAAGAGATGAGGAAGGCACAGAGGGCCCGCACCGAACGGAGGCACCGAGTCCCAGTACCAGCGTGCCGGAAATCGCACCCCTGCCCCCAGCAGAAGGAAAAGGAAAAGATTCGATGATGCCAACTCTCCCCCTCTTCATATCTTCCATGCCAGCCACTCCTATCATGACGACACCCCCTGCCACCACCACCCAAGGTTCCACCCCAAAAGTCGATGAGAGCAACGTGGTCACTTGGCTACAATTCTTGGTGGAATGGGAGCTGGAAAGAGAAGCGGCCGTGGCCACCCCAGCATCAGGAGCCAAAAGGGCAGCCACGGCTGAACTGGAGCCAAGGCCGGAGCTGAAAAGGCAGAAAATAGAAGACGTTGTCACCACTACCACCATGCCCCACCCCCCACCTCTAGCAGGCCAATACGACGAATATGTTAAGGAGCTGCTCTCGCAGTTGGAAAGGGCCAGGGAAGAAAGGAGGATAGCCATGGAGGAGCTGGCAACAGTAGAATGAGAATCACAAGCCGCTCTCTAGCTGGAGAGAACAAAGCAGATAACTAAATATCAAAGGGAGATCGCTGCACTCAGGGAGGAAGCCAACACTAAGGAGGCAGAGGAATTAAAGGCTCTAAAGGAACGTGACGCTGCTTGGAAAGGAAGGAGAAAAATCTTGATGGAGCGTCTTAACGAGGAGAGGGAAACCAATGCCCACCTTCGGCACAAGAATGATCAGCTATCTGCAGTCAACCTGGAAGCACAAAGCCAGCTTGACAAGATCAGATAGGAGGCTGCAAAGCTAGACTAGTTAAGGGAAGAATAGGTGCAAAGGATGCAGGTGAAGCTAGACCAGCTCAATGCACAGATCGTCGATGAATGCCAGGAGCAGTCCCGCCTGGACCGTGAGCTCGAGGCCCAGTAGCAACAACTCATGGCAGTGACCCTCTATCAAGGGGAGAGCCTGGAAGATATGGAAAAAAGAGCAAAAGAATAGGCCGATTACAATGAGCAGAGAATACAGGACTTAGCACACCAGCTAGCCAAAGTCGAAGGAGACAGGGTGCTGGCTGAGAATCAAGCAGAGGCGGCCCAACTCTCCATGATAGCCCAACAGCACAGCTTCCTCAATACACTGCTCCACTCCACTAGAACCGGAAGGAAATGAAGCCAATGATCAGCTGCAAAAGAAACTAACCATTGCACGCAGAGCGCTAACAGCAGGCCTGCACGTGCAGCTGCAGCTAGGAGGCCCGCCGCAGAGCCTAGAGGAGCAGAGAAGATATCTTGCACAGGTAGGCCTGACGGTGTAGGAAATAGATGAACTCGGTTTCACAGAGGTGAAGGCACAAGAAGATGAGCAAGAAGAAGGGGGTCTCGGACCTCAAGAGGAGAAATACGTCCCACCACCCCCTCAGCCACAACAAGCGGAAGTGCAGCCCCCTGATACATTTGCCGAGAGAAGAGCAGCCCAGGCCAACTGTAGGAAAGAGATGGTGGAGAAGGCAAGGAAAAACCTAAATGTTAGACCCGTTCCAAGACAGCCTGTCCCTCTCCTACCACGCCCTCAAGATCCCCCTACTGAATTCCATGCCGAATTGATTATCTGGGAATAGCAGGAATATAACTGTGACCCCTTCGACTTGCGCTTTGAGTTTCCCGCCACCTTGAACAGAGTACTGCCCATTCAACTTGTAGAGGACATCATCGCTATGGGTGCAAGGCTCAAGGCCAAGTGGTTAGCAGAGCGCGAGGCCCACCCAATTGCTTGGGGAGCCGAGGACCGCGAGTTTTGGCAGGACAAAGTCCTCCAGGTGCCTAGATCAGTGGAAGGATATAATTGCTAACCCACCTGGAGAAGACACATTTTTGACGTCAACCTTGATGCGTGGATGGCATTTTGCAACACCCTCCCTTCTGAGAGAAACGACCCTACTTTTTTGCCATATCCTCGAAGGGTAGGGGTCGACTTTAATCCGTCCATCCACGGCAGGTTCAACTTCCCCATTATCTATAACACCAACATCACCTCCCATAGGGACACCCTTCTCTTCACCCTCCTTGATTTGTACAGCTCTATAGATAGATTTCTTAGTGAGTTCACCTCCTGTCTCGACCCTGCCTTCATAACCACTTGTAATTATCTTAGGCTAATTAGGATCCTAGTCCACCAAGAGCCCGCACCCCAAGAACGCCACCTCTCACCCCTCTACTTCGACCCCAACGCCATCGATAGTAGCACCATGACTCGCCTCATGATGCGCGCTTCTCTTTTGCCATCTTTCTATGTTGCACTGCTCGAAGATATAAGTGACAACAAATTGACCCAGTGCAACCACCCCTTCCTTTCTACCACCACTCTCAAAACCCACCTCAACCTCAAGGGCTACTTGTTGAGTCGTAGATTCCTTAACAAGGCCCCTCGCCCTCCGCCATCCCCTACCCGCCATTCAGATGACGAGGAGTAAACTCCCGTCATGCCCTTGTATCGCTTTTCTCCATGTATACGCCTCCTTATGCTATTAAATTTATTTTTTTAAAGAAAAAAAAGAAAAAAGAAAAAAGAAAAAAGAAGAAGAAGAAGAAGAAAGAAGCACCACAATCACCGCACCTAGGGTTCTCCCTAGCCCCCTCCCCACTTCACACTTAGGGCACATCAAGGGCACGACTTTCAGACCTGTCACCCTAAGACTTGCACCGCACCTCCAACGAAGCACGAATTGGGTCCTCAAGTGTGTCACGTTACCAAGGGCTTGTTGCCCAAGGTTAGACCCATCTCCCAGTTCCACTGCCATGGGCACCACACACTACATGGCGAGACAGACACACCCCTTAGGGAGTGCACAACTTTTCTTGCAGGTTATGTTCATGCTTCAAGAAATGGCTACCCATGGAAGAGGATTGCCCACGGCATCCTTTAATGATCAAAACTTCTTTTCATGTACCGGCATCCAGCCATCTGCCTGCTGATGGCTACCCTGATTGAACCAAGTCAAGGTAGAACTGCCATTGGCATAGATCTTGGAACCTCATCATCCAATGATCCATGCCCAACGCCTCAAGATCTACAGATCGCTTATTGACTCCACAAGCCTAAAGACCTTCTACTCAAAGACAAGGATATTCAATCAAGGCCACGGGTTTTCAAGGCAAACAACGTTCGGGGGGTTTCTCTAGAATAAATCCCTCCAATACCATCCTCCTAAGGGATTGCTTATTGCTTCAAGCATTTCGGATACTCAAAAGACGACCGGCTACCTAAGGGGCGCCACAACAGTGTGAAAGATGCCAAGTATCTTCATGGAGCCTAAAGCACACCGGAATCTTTCCTGGTCATCGTCCTTAAAGCCCATCACTTATCATTCACCCAACTACATTGGAAGCAGTGTCCGCCACCTACCTTTTCCACCTAGTAGCCGACCTAACTAGCCACTACGTCCCACCGCAGTGCCATGGGACTGGCACTTGGTAGGAGGGGGGTAATGTTACCGTGTTTCCCGCAGCACAGAGGAGCGGAAAATGGAAATAGCAAAAAAGGCGCAGGATAAAAGCAAAAAAAGGCGCCTTGACCGGTAACCAGTCCCTGAAAAATTTAAATGTTCGGGCACGACCCTCAGAAAGCCTCGGTGTTGGCCCGAGACAACAAAAGAGAAAAAGGGCGCACCATTAAAACGTGGGAGTGCCCCCGAATCTTTGTAAAAGAGTGCCAGGCTCGCTCCTGTGCAAAGTGTATGCATTAGTTGGGAATAGGATAAATTAGAATGGAGGGAAATGGGAAAAAGGGCCTAGGCTACGGCCGGCCATGTAAAAGAGGGAAAAGGGGATGACCGCCCAAAAAGGATTTAGGGCTTTGTATATAAAGTTGAAAAGTGAATGAGAAGATTATTCTTTGGTGTGTGGCAAAAAGAGTCTTCTTCTTCCTCTCTTCTTCTCTCCTTCTTGCTTGTGTGTGTGCTCTTGAGAGAGGGAGTGTGAGAGTGTGAGGGAGTGAGTGTGTGTGAGAGTGAGGGATCAAGAGGGTGAAGCTCTTCACCATCTCCTCTTCTCTTCTTCTCTTCTCTTCTCTTCTCTTCTCTTCCGTGCACGGCTATGGAGGATGGAGCTTGGAGATGGAGGAGGCTTGAGGATGCTTGAGCTAGCATCAAGAATCGTGGAGCTACCAGAGTGCAAGAGAGAGGAGGGTACTCGATCGAGCATCAATGTAAGCTCACTACACTCGTAGGATCGACGGCGCGTCAGATAGGTGAGAGATAGCCATTAGAGCTCGCTTGGAATCCTTGAAACAATAAGCAGCCCGTGGGTCTTGGCGGTTGAGCAAAAGCTCCCACAGGTTCCATTTCTCAACATGGACTGGGACAATTTAAAAACTGTAGAAATGTTGGCCGTCATGAACTCATTTCTACCAAAGGTTGGCCGGATCACATCTGGCATCCAATGTCTCATCATCAGATGTTGAGGATGTTGAAGATGACAATCTTAGTGATGGTGAAGTTGGAGATTCGGTAGGTCCTAATGACATCAAATCTGACCCTCATGGATGAGAACCAACAAGTAGAGCAATGATCTTCTTACATGAATGTGTGCTCAGCTTGAAAATCAAGTCCTGATTCTTCATAAACCTTGAAAAATGTTATCTGACATTTGGCATATGCAAAGGAAAAAAAAAATCGCCAATGATAAAATGTTCATGAAATAGCCACAGAAGTACTGAGACTGCCAGAGGTTGCTTGCATATTGCTCAATCTTTGAAGGAGGTACATGCTCCTATAGCTTGCTAGGCATTCAAAAGTGTGTTGGTCTGAATGTCGTAAAGGAGGATGCTCTGCAAAGCTGCTTTGTACCAAGTAAGCAACCTTACCTTCAAGAAGATTGCTTTCAAGGAGGTTGTTCCTTACCAAGATCAAGCAGGCCTGATGTTATTGACATATTGCTAAATGACAATTCTGATGTTGTTGATGTCTTGCTAAATGACGATTCTATTGATACATCATCTTGAATGAGAATTCTGTTGATGCATCGTCTTGGATTCTTTTGCCTATTGGAACATTTACTGCACAATGCTGGTGCTTCATGTGATGATCCTCCAGATGTGTTGTACTCTTCAGAGTCAACCAAATCGATAAGTGGATGACTGCTTAGATTTTGCAAAGGAGCTAAAGAAATTTCCAGAAGAAGTGATGGTGAAGAAAGTGAACTGATCAACAGGAGATTGAGATATATATTTTGAGAATGCTTAGGTTTTGCAAAAGAGCTAAAGAAATTTCCAGAAGAAGTGATGGTGAAGAAAGTGAACCGATCAACAGGAGATTGAGATATATATTTTGAGAATTTCAAAGAAGGTTAAATATTTTTTAAAATTCAAAAAGTGATTATTTTAAGTAAAGATCAGAGTTTTTATTGATAGAAAAATATGTTTCTTGTAATGAGAGGATAACATTTGCATTTATGTCAAACTTCACCTCAACATCAGGGCAGTAGAATGATAACTATTACTACTTGATTAGGATTCCTCACTAAAGACAAGATAATATATCTTCTTTAAGCCTCATTTAGCTTTTATGCCACCCACTAATCTAGAAAGATTGGCTACTAGAGATACAAACATCTTATAGAGCATCCAAAGTACCAATAGTTGTACCCTATCTTTGAATGTGCACTCCTCCTTGGATCTAGTGCTTTTGAAACCAAGGATTCCAAAGATGGTGACAAAGAATTGGATATAACTTTCCACAGTGGGCTTGATTAATTAAGCAAGAGACTTGTGGAGAAGAAGAAGAGGAGAGACATCACAATGAAGCTCTCAAAGCATAGGGCAATTTACATGGTGAGAGCGGTTCTCTCTTCTCCCACCTGCACTTCTACCCTCGCTTCCAGTGCACCTTCAAATGCAAGCTCAAGATACCTGTGAAAAGGCCATTGTGTATGCACCACCCTATGATGTGCTAGATGCATCAAGGTTCATGCAGTTCACTATCTTCTAATTGCTGGTATGGAACTAGCATAAATCTGAGTGAAGAGGAAAACTCAATTCCCACAAACTCTCTAAATAGGCATCCGATTGTGAAACTCAATAGCCGTATCATCCCGTGCAACTGATGCTTCTTGGTTCACTATGATTCACCTTTGCCACTATCATCCTCATCACCAGCAATTAACCCTCAGAAGAATAAGGTGGAAAATCCATAAAATCTAAAGCAAAAGACAGGGCCAAGGCAAAAGAGAAATGGAGAACGAAGGCACTCCAAGAAAAATCAGGAAACACAAGAAGTGTGAAAAAATCCTAAATCGAGGAGAGGCGCACAAGAAAAAGCACAAGTTAATACTTTCGTAAAAGAGTGCAAGGTGCACCATGATTTCTTTTAGGAGCGCTAGGATGCAAATTGTAAATGTAGATAGGCGGTAGGAAGGAAGCTAGGAAGATAGGAGAACAATGGAAAAAAGGGCCTATGCTATGGCTGGCCATGTAAAAAGGGGATGACTGCCCAAAGGGGATTTAGGGCTTTGTGTATAAAGTTCAAAAGATGAATGAGAGCTCATTCTTGGGTGTGTGGCAACAAGAGACTCACCTTCTTCTCTCTTCTTTGCTTGCTCGTGCGTGCTTGAGGGAGGGAGTGTGAGAGTGTGAGGGAGTGAGTGTGTGAGGGTGAGGGATCAAGGAGGTGAAGCTCACTACCATCTCCTCTCTTCTTCTTCTCTCCTCTTCTCTTCTCTTCTCTTGACTCGTGTGTGGCTATGGAGGATGGAGCTTGGAGGTGGAGGCTTGAGGATTCTTGAGCTTGCATCAAGAATTGTGGAGCTATTGGAGTGCTTGAGAGAGGAAGCAACTTGATCGGGCATCAAGGTAATCTTGCTACACTCATAGAGAAGGTTAGCACGTCAGCTATGTGAGAGATAGCCATTAGTGCTCGCTTGGAACGCTTGAACAATAAGTGGTCCATGGGTCTTGGCGGTTGAGCTTGTGCTTTCCTCTACATTTTGGTTCCATTGCCAAGACCAACAGATTCAAGCTTGAGCACTTGTGCGCTTCAAATCGAGTATCAAAGTAAGGGTTTAATCGCCAAACCAGAGCTTGAGATAGATAGGAGGTTTTGGATCTTTAATCCATGCTAAAGTAAGTATTATTGGTCTTTGATGGTTAGTTTAGTAGGAGAAATTATTTCGGTACTTTGCTTTTGATTCTTGTCGCATTTAGAGTAGGTTAAGGTTAGGAAATCTGTTGGAAAAGTGTAGGGTTTGTTGCTATAAAAAAAGCCAAACAGGGCACATATATCTGGGAAAATCGGGAGGAAGGAGAGCTGAAGGGGATTGAGAGAAAATCCACTCTGACCCTTCGAGGGTAGGGCATGAAGGTTGGGTCATTCCGCTTGAAGGGTTGAGTGTTGCAAAAGGCCATCCAAGTGTCCAGGTTGGTGTCATACATCCTTCTTCTCCAGGCAGGTTGGCACTCGTAGCCGGGCATAGACCTTGGTACTTCAAAAACTTTATTTTACCAAAATTCAGTATCTTCAAGGCCCATAATGTGGGGTTCTGTACTCTGTCCTTCAACCACTTCTGCACAAGCCTGCCTCCGATATTAATCACCTCTTCCACCACCTTGATGGGTAAAACCCTGCGCAAGGTGGCAGGGAATTGGCAGTTAAGGTCAAAGGGGCTCCTGGTCATTTCTTGTCTCTCCTAGATTACAAGGTCGGCTTGGAAGCTTGCTGGGGTGTTGTCCTCACACAGTGGGATAGGTGCTTGGTGTGCCTTTACTCCCTTGGCATTCCATTTTTTCCTTATCTCCTCCACAAGCTGTTTTCTTTTTTCCCTCAGTGGCACCTTTCTTTCTGCGAAAGTGTTTGCATGTTGCTGCTCTTCAGGCTGCAGGGAAGGAGACAGTGGGACAAGCTCTTCTTCGTGTGATCCCATTTCAAAGGTCACATCCACCTCCCTCTCCAATCTTGGCTCTTGCTGCTCTTCTTCGAGGAATTCAAGAGCATCCACTTCTTGTGGGATTAGGCTGGCCAATAGGAGATAGTGACATTGCTCTTCTAGACATGGGGGCCAACTCTGCTAAGTTGTGGTGGCATATGTAGTCTTGCTTGCAGTACTCTACGGTCCATTCCTAGTTTCTTCTTCACGGTCACCATGGAATCTCCCCCCTCTTCCTAGGTGACATCCAATAGGGTATTCAAGAAGGCACGTTGTTGTGTTTGGAAGCTCATCTGGGCAGCCTCTGCTCTTCTTTCCACAAGTGTTTTGTCTTTCTTTGCTTGAGCTAGGAGGCATGCCAGGGTTCTTACCCTTTCTTCAATGTTGATTGTCCATTCTTTGGCTCTCTTTGTCATCTCCTTGGAGGGATGTTATGATCGACTCTCGTTCTTTCCCCATGTGAGTGAGCTCCTCCTTCTCTCTTTCCAAGTGTTCAATCTCTCTTTCCAACCTCTCTTGCTCATCTATTTCCTGAATACGGTCTTCAAACTCTCGGTGCTCCTCCTATTCTTATTTCCTCTCTGCTTCTCTTTCGGCCAACTCTTCCATGCATGACTGAACTCTTTGCAGTTGGGCTTCCAAATCTTGGTGCTGTAGTATCAAGGTTTTATATTTGCGTTGTAGCACCACCAATTCCTGGCTTTCATCTTTGAGTTGCTACCTCCAGGTTTTCTCCTTTTCTTCCTTGGCATTGAGATTGGCCTTTAGCTAAACTTATCTCTTTTTGGTACATGGTGACTTGCCGAGTTTATTCCAGTTGGAAGGCCGTCATTGACTCCTTCTCGGCTTCCAACTCAGCCACTGCTATTCTTTTTTCCTCCTTGGCCTTCTCTAGTTAGGAGAGGAGCTCCGAGACATAGTTGTCATAGTTAGGGGGTGGTGTCATAGTTGTGGGGATGGAAGTCATGGAGGCCCCCACCCTTTGCTGCTTAGGGTCCTGCCTTGATTTGGCATCTACTGCTGCTATCGTTCTCTTCTTCCCTATAGTTGGGGCTTGTATGCTCTTTGATCGAATAAAATATTGTACCCAAGCCATAAGGTTAGTGGCGTCTACCATGGTTTGGGTGCTCTCTGTAGGCGTTGTCGTTGCGGGGGTAGGCACCATGAGGGGAGAAATGGGATCGATGGGGGCTTTGCCTTTTCCTTTCTACACCATAGTTGGAGTGCCTTCAGACACCTGAATGCTAGGGCTTTGGCCCTCCTCCCTCCTTGGGCTCAAGGTGTCCATCTCGCCCTGTTCATTCTGTTGTTCCATTGATCTTTGCTTGGCTAGCTCAATGTCTTTCTCTTCCTTCTTCTTGAACTCCTCCTCTTGTTCTATGACTTTTCTCTTCCTCTCTTCCTCCACTCTTCTTGACTCATTCTTGACTTTTTGTATGTCGGCTTCCTCATTTCTCTTCCCCTCTTGCTCTTGCTTTTTCTGAGCCATGCTCTTTTTAGGCATCCTTGCCTTCCTCCTGCTAGATTGAGCTTTTCGCTCACCCTCTTCTTCATTGACCGTCCTCTCACTTGATTATTCTTTGTCTTGATGAGGAGGTTACCTATCAGGCATTTCATGTGATCCCTCTTCTCCATCTTGCGTCTCTTTTATCGCCTCTTGGATAAGGGTGGTCAAGACTCCTCCATACCCTATGAATGAGGCCTTGGTGGCTGAGGGCTTTTTCCTGTCGATTTCCTTCGATACTGGAGATTCTCCACATGTCGGTCTACTTCCAAGGGCAAGTGTCTTGGCTGATTTATCTATGGTTTTCCTGATGTAGCCGTTCCGATCCACTTCATGTAGTGAATGAGCCGCCACACTTTCCATCACCATGGGCACACTGATCCTATGCATGAGCAAATTGTATCTTAGAATGGAGAAGAGGGTGTGGATCACTTTGCTTGCAATCTGACCTCCGTGTTGGAAATGTCTTGGATACTTATGCCATCATTTGTTAAGACATTTTCCTTCTTCATCCCCATCATGGCACAGACATCTCTTTTATGCCTCCTCTCCACCTTTGGTTCCAACCCCAATGCCTTCTCCACTAAGGTCTTTCTGAGCGGGACCTGCACTTGCTTGATTCCTTTCTTACTTGCCAAGGACACTATCCCACTCTCCTTATCACAGTCATATGTCCTCAAGAATTCCACACACCTAGTGTGGTCTCCAAACTTTTCGATATACGTGGTGAGGTTGCATTGATGCATGATCCTCCTAACGGCCTCCTCGCTGATTACTACCCCTTCGATGTTGTGGATGCTCCTAAACCTGAGCTAGTTGTATGCCCGATTTTCAAGGGATAGGCCATACTTCACTCTTTCCTCTTCTGTGAAGGGTAGGCAATGGGCTCGGTCTTGTTGCAACATCTTTAGCTCCTGTCATAAGCCATGGTTTGCCATTAGTGCTTTTCCAATTAGTTACTCACTAAAAGAAAAGACTTCATGCTTGGTAGATTAACTTATTTTTAGTAAAAATTAGACTTTTTCCTCCAAACAGTCTAATTCTATTGCTTTCAAATTTTATTGCCAATTCCTCAGTCACAAGTTGCTTCATCCTATCATTGAGGTCCCTCCTGTGTGATTTTTTCTTTATGGTTTTTCTTATGTATTTGGTTTGTTTCACCTTACCTGCCCCACTTTGAATTGAGAAGAATCCTTCCTAGAATCAAACGGTTAGACGATGACAGGCGTTCAACACATAATCTAAGTTCTTTACCTTTGCATGAGCAAGGCATAGAAATTTAGATTATACTCAAGATTAGCATAGCTATCCATGTCAAAAGGGTGGATGACTACATGTGTAATATAAGTGAGGATGTCAAGCAAGAAGTCACTAGAGTCCATTCGACTAGTAGCATGAAACTCCTCCTCAATGAGGATGTGATCTAAATATGGATGTCCCTCAATGTGTTCTTCCAAGGGTTGGTTTTTATGAATGGAAGTCAACACCCTATAGGAAGTTGGAGTGACATAGGTTGGGTCATATTCAAATGCCTTAATTGTGCATCATTGTTCAGTGTTGGTCATTATTTGGCATCCCTCTTGCTCCCATTGCCGGCATAAAGCATACAATTTTTGCAAGAAGGAGGAGTCATGGTCGGTAAGCTATTTCAACTTCTCAATTTCTTAGTATGTGGCCATGATTGTATTCTTGCTAAACGATGAAATGAGATGCCGCTTGATTGCCTGCTCCTGGGATATCTCAGTTGCAGTTGACTCCTGAGCTGATTCGGAATCCTTAACGAATATAAATTTCAACTCCTCCCAAGAGCAAGGGAGTGTTTGTACTTCCATTGCTATAGGTTCTTCCCAAAGGCCTAAGTCTAGTCAATCGTAGCTTTTGGCCAAAGTCATGAAGTAGCATCCAAGCATCGGAGGCAAAAAAACCAAGTTGTCCCTTGTATTCTCAACTAAGTTTGTGGCCAAGGTTAGAATTGATCGTCGCTCATAAGAGGGTTGAAGGTCGGTGGGTGGTTGAGGCTTAACAGGACTAGAGAGTTCAACAGCTAATAGTCATAGTTTGGGTTGATCTTTAGGTTGGATCTTGGCCTCACCTTTGATGGGTTTGGTGATAGTTGTAGTTGTTGTGCTACTAGATGCATTTGAAATCTGCAGTGTATTATCAGTGCTAGAGCTGGGCATTTTGCTAGTAGCTGGCTGCAATTTTGGATAATAGATTGGTTCAAGCCATGCTGAGGTAGGCTTCGGAGGTTCTATGGACTTAGCATCCTAATTCTCTTGTGGTTTGAGTGTCTCTGGCATGATGTTACATGTGGTCAAGCTTGAGGGTGGTGCTTGAGTAGGGCCTTTGGTCACTTTGGCTTTAGGTAGCCAAATCCAGGTGTTACCCGCATAGTAGCCTTGAGCTAGCAATAAGGCCTTGGGGACCCATCGTGGCTTGACCGTACATTGATGTTTATACTTTCGACTTGGCTTCCTAGGTTTCGGGTGCAGATTATTAGCTTGGCAAGGCCATGGGTTTCTATTCCTAGCTTGTGCTCTTTGTTTAGGTACCCATTTGAATTGGGGTTCATGGGCATCAACGTTGGTTCCGAAGGTTTGCTAGCATTGAGGCTTGGTAGGTTGTGACAAGTCCTAACCTCACTCCTTAGTCTTGACGGTGGGTTCCTCTACTAGTGGCTTTGCGGTCTTGGAAAGATTTATGCCACCCTTGGTAAAAGCTGTAACAATGTGAATATTGCCCATGGCTAGGTGGATACGCTGCGACTAATAGTCGACATTGCAATGAGTTTTCTTCTTAAAATTTTGTCCTAATAGAGATTTCGTGCCTATATTCTTAGTATTGGGAAACACATAGAAGATTATTGGCACGCTTACAGACTCGATAGAAACTCCAACCTTACACTTTCCTAACATCATATAGGGTTGGACTCCATAAGGGGTGAGATTATCATTAGTGGGCTGCAACTGCAGTTTGTTGATCTGGGTCCAATGATCATGAGTCAAGATATTAAAATCAGCTCCCTCATCAATCAATGCATTGACGGTGCATGCGTGTTTAGTAGTGATCGTCATGTGTAGGTAAGCTGGTGGTATCGCTTCCTCATCATCACTATGCACCTCAGTGATAGTGGCTACTTGTACGTGGATAGGGGGTGCTAGCATTGGGGGATCATGCAATGGGTGTGTGGGAGGGAAATACTTCTTTATGTGACTGCCATTAAAGATGCATATGCCCTCACCCTCTAGGGTTTCTAGTTCAATGTTGCTAGTCGGCTGATGGTTCGAACCTTAAAAGGTCCTAGTCCCTGAAACTTCAGCTTTTGCTTATGTCCTTTTACTGAGTATAGAAGTACTAAGTCACAGTGTTTAAAGCTGCACTACTTGACATGCTTGTCAAACCAGCTTTTGCGCCTTGCCTTTTTGCATATGAGCACATGCATGGCTAGAAGCTGTGTTTCTGTTAAGCGTTTGAGTTCAATCAAGCATTCCATCCATGCCCCCTTCCCATCCCATCTTTCTTGAAGGGCAATCCTGAGGCTTGGTATGAAGAATTCCAAGGGAAGGATTGCCCCTATACCATATGTCAATCTAAAGGGGTCTATCCTACAGCTGTCTTGTAAGTCATGGGGTAGGCCCACAAGGTCGCCATTAATTTGTTATCCCAATCAGTGCGTGAAGTAGAGACAACCTTAGTCAGGACATTTACCAGGATTTTATTTGTTGATTCATCTTGACTGTTTGTCTGTGGGTAATAAGGTGCATATTTCCAATGGATGATTAGGAAGGAGGACATGAGGTGAGCTATTACTTCATTGATGAAGTGTGTCCCCTAGTCGCTAGCTAGTTCGATGGGGTAGCCAAATTGTGAAATCACTTGCTCCCATAGGAACTTAGAAGTGGTCCTAGCGTTGTTCTTTCTCGTAGCTCGTGCTTCTGCCCATTTTGTTAGATAGTCGGTGGCCACAATGATGTATTTAGCTTGTGAATATTGTGTCGTGGGACTAATGGGTCCGATGAAGTCAATTGGTGGCTCATGCAAAGGATGAGTGGGAGGGTAGTACTTCTTGACACGGCTGCTTTTGAAGAAGCCTATTCCTTCACCGTCTAGGGTCTCAAGCTCGACATTACCGGTTTGGCTGATTGCCTGAACCTTGAAGGGTCCGAGACCTCTGAATTTCATCTTTTGCTTATGTCCTTTAACGGAGTAGAGGAGCACTAAGTCACCCTACTCAAACTCGCGCTGCTTGACATGCTTGTCAAACCAGCTCTTGCATCGGGCTTTCTCGTAGATAAGCGCGTGGGTGGCTAGAAGACGAGTCTCTGAAGGCATTCCAACTCGACCAAGCGTTGCGTCCATGCTTCCTTTCCTTCCCATCGTTCTTGGAGTGCTATTCTCAGGCTAGGGATGAAGAATTCTAATGGTAGAATTGCTTCAGTCCCATAGGTCAGCCTAAAGGGGGTTTGGCCGACGGCCGTTTTATAAGCTGTGCGGTAGGCCCACAAGGCTGCCATCAACTTATTGTCCCAGTCGCTTCGTGAGGCTGAGACTACTTTAGTCAGGATGTTGATAAGAATTTTGTTAGTTGATTCCACCTAGCCATTAGCCTGAGGGTAGTATGGTGAGGATTTGCGATGGATGATAAAAAAGGTGGATATGAGATGTGCTATCACTTCGTTGATGAAGTGTGTGCCTTGGTCGCTAACCAGTTCGATGGGGCAACCGAAGCGCGAGATCACTTGCTCCCATAAGAACTTGGCAGTCATCCTAGCGTCATTTTTTCATGTGGCTCTCGCCTCTACCCATTTCATGAGGTAATCCGTGGCCACCACGATGTACTTGGCTTGTGAGTACTGCAATGCGGGGCTGATGGGTCCTATGAAGTCAATTCCCCATTTTTCGAAGGATTGGCGAGCAATAACTGGGGTTAACTCCATTTGATCCTTACGAAGTGGTACTTTTGTCTGTTGGCACTTGTCACAATGCTTGACGAATCGCTTAGCGTCGCGAAAAAGTGTGGGCCACCATAGTTGGGACTATAGCACCTTCCGTGCTGTCGTGTCTCTGCTAAAGTGTCCTCCTGCAATGCCGCTGTGCGCCTCTGAGAGCACATCGTGCATCTCATGCTCACATACGCACCTACGCAGCAATCCGTCTTGCCCCAGCCTATAGAGTTGGCCTGCAATCAGCTGGTAGGGTTGGATCTTCAGGATCAAGCGCCTAAGTCGTGCCTTTTCTATTGGTCGCTCAAGTAGTCCGTGCTCGAGCACTTGGACTATGTCATCTGCCTAGTATGGCGTCAGATCAGCCTTAAATAGATCTCTCTCGCTGGACAGGTGGAATAAGTGGGCGTCAGGTAACTCGTCAATGATGCCCTATCTAACTATAGGCTTCCTTTCCTGCCACCCTCTCAAGCATGTGCTTGGTGTACGGCAACGGATAGTTGTCTCTCTTTGTAGCAGCGTTCACCTTCTTGTAATTGACGCACACTCGAATTTTGCCATTCTTCTTCAGCACAATGACTATAGGTGATACCCAGTCTGTGTGCTCAATTTCGTAAATGAATCTAGCTCTCATCAGCTTGTCAATTTTCTCTTTGACAGCATGAGCGTGTTTTGGATTCATGGGGTACGGTCGCTGCTTGACCGGCTTTGCATCCGACGTCATGGGTATGTTGTGAGTCACAACACTCGGATCTACCCCCCGCAAATACGTTTATGTACTCCTGCAAGAGAGCGATAAGACTCAACTCTTCTTCACCAGTCAAGTCATTGACAATGAACACTGGTCAGGGTATCTCCCCTTCCAGGGCTAGGTTTACCTCCTTGACCTTGGCTGGTCCTTCGATTGGTTCTCTCATCTGCCCTTGATGCTTGGCACCTAGCAGAACCACTACCCTATCCCCTTTTTTGAATTTAGTGAAGCATTTAGGGAGGTCCTGCGGCTTTCACTGTTCTTCTGATCGTGCATCCCTGGGGTGCTTTGCCCTATCCTGCCTTGACCATCTGCACCTCAGGTGGACGGGTAAGTCCCCCTTGATACATCTTGTCAGGGGCGGCCTAGGGATCTCTGGGTCGCTATCCGAAGTAACTTCCGATTCAGAGTCAAACCCTCGATCTTTGCTAGAAGAGGTGGTCTCCCTTGGTGGCTGCAATTCGGATGGCGATTCAGTTCTAAGTATTGATGGCGTTCGTGATTGGGCTAGGCCTGCTTGCTCAAGGTCTACGGCTCCTATACATTCCAACCACGCACGATCACATTTCATGTGCATGACTCCTTACTCCAGTCTAAGGGCCTGCCTTTTCTGCGGCTTGGCATCTGCTCGTATCTGCTCAATTTCTCATCCTTCAGTGTCGTTCTCTATGATATCCACTTCACCCTTGCTCTCATCACTGAAGGATTGGCAGTCTTCGTATTCATTGCAGGAATCTTTGTCATTCGACTGCTCATTGTCTCCTAGGGCTTGGTATGCCCCGTGTCATTGGTCAGGAAACATGGCCCAGTTATACATGAGGTTCAGCTCGTGCACCCTGGTCCATTGCCACTTGGAATCCTTTTAGAGGTCCTGGAGTGGTTTGAAGTTGGCAGCTGGGTTGCCAGCTAGCTGGTCCGTTAGGTATTCCAGTACCCCCTGGAGTTCCCTTTTGTTGGATGGCACTTGGAAGGTAACAGGGTTAGGCCTTCCATGGAGGCTTGTTGCCATCATGTAGACTGGTATAGAGAGTGCTTCGTTTGTCTTGCCGATCGTTTTGATGGCTTGCTCATACACCTCATGGTCTGAGAATGGCAGGTCAATTGTAGCGAGAACGTGCATCCAATCCCGCTCATCCTCTGGGCATGGGATATACTTGGTCAAGGACCCATAGGGCTCCCTGACCTGAGTGTTCCCTTTGAGCATAGTAGAGATGGCGTCTAGGTCAACTGGTAAGGACTTCCAAGTGTCCATCTCTATTCTTACGGCGCCAGTTCTATTGCCAAGGAAGATCAAGCCATTACCCTAATCTTCGATGACTCTAGCGTTGCACATCCAGGGTTGGCCTAATAGGACATCGTAGTCCACTCCCTTCATGACTATAAAGTCGACAGAGAACTGGACACCTACGATCTGCACTGGCCAATTCTTCAGGACCCCGAATGGCTTCACTCTCATACCATTTGCTAGCGTGACGTTAAACCTAGCAGCTTCGATAGGCGGGTTTCCCCAAGTCTGCAGCACTGCGTGGCACTAACCCCCGCTCCCGTGTCTAGGATTCCCTTCCTTGTTGTGTCACCCAAGGCTAGGACCGGCAGGACTGTGTGCATCTCAGAGCCTTCCCAAAAGGCGTTGACGTGCAAAGATTTAGGCGCGGAGTGCAGCGTCAGACTTGGCAATTTTGTTTCTGTATCCTGGTCTCGAGGAACTACTGTGACCTGCTCTGGTGATCCCTCGACCCACTGCTTAAGGTCTTGCCATAGGGCAGGGTGCTGCTTAAGCAGATCCCCCAGGCTAAGTGTTACAAGGGTGGTCACTAGCCTGGTCAAGAGATCGTTAGATACTCATCCTTCCTTTAGCCTAGACTATTCGGGCCAATGGCCGTCGCTGATCTACGGCTCTGTTGCATCTAGGCTTGGTCTCAGCGACACTGCTTGTGGCACAGTGGCTTCGGTCGACTTAGGTTGAGGCGGTGACATTGGCGTGTTTATGCTGGAGAGATCATCGATCTCGTCCTCTATGATGGGTTCAGCATTTTTGAGATGCTGTTGAGCCTCCCTCACCCATTCCTTCACCTTTTCTATGGCCTCTAATTGTTGCTTTGGATGTGGGTATTCCCCTATCTTAGCGCTTCCCTTTTCGGCTGTCTTAGGGGCTGTAGTCTCTGCCTCCGCGTCTGAGACTTTCTTCCTAGTAGGTAAAGTCGTAGCACTCTCAGTCTTTAATGCGACCTTAGCTTCCGATCTCTTCTTTTTCCGCCTGCGGCTTTTCTTTCCTATTGAGGTTGCATCAAGATTGCTAGGTCCTGGCAGAGAGATGCCGGCCTGCTTCGTTTGGGCTCGGGTCATAACTTGCAAGGGAATAAGTGTGGCCTCCCCATCGGGGTTTTCGACACCAAATAGCCCCAATGGGACGGATGGCAAATTAGCTGAGCTAGAGGATGGCTTCCGCTTTGGGCAGTCAATGAAAAGATGGGTGATTCCGCACTCTATGCACCTTTGGTCAGCCTTGTCCCTGTTTTGCTGCTCTCTTTCAGGGCAGCGTGATGAGACATGACCGGGGTGTCCGCAAGTCCAACAAGTGACTAGATCCTATGGCTGCCCTCTAGGCCTCTACCCCATCCTCGTCCTAACGCCATCATCGGCACTGGTCGATAATCCATGAGGACCGCGTTGTCCTCGTCATCATGCGAGAGTAAGGGTATATGTAGGTCTCTTCATCATTCAGCTCCTCCACGTAGTGTACTGGAGTGTCGCTCGGTGGGTGGGTCACATAAGGACCAGGCGGTCTAGGAATGCCTGTAGGATTTATGTCCATTCTAGGGACAGCTGGTTTCATATCGTTAGGCGCGGGTAGAGCCAATGGGGCTCCCCTTCCGAAGAATGGCTACGGCCTGTTAGCTGGATAAGGCTGACCATAGGGTTGCGAGTATGGAAGTCTTCGTGGTAGTCTGCAATGTGCGATATCGTGGCTGAACCTACCGCAGTTAGCGCAAGGTTTTGACCTAGGGTCTTGAACTCGGCCGGCAAGTGGTTTCCGCCACAGTACATGCATTGGATGTGCAGGCGCGTTGGTCGTCTCAACATGTCTTGTATCTTGGCTAATTCCATCTTGACCTCAGCCAAGCCTTGGTCTGTCTCGGTGGCCTTCCCCTTTTCTTGGGATGATGGGTTTGACCGCTCACTAGAGGCTGATGTTCTCTCTAAGCTTCGCGGGTTGGTCTCTTCTAGATTTGAGCTCCTAGAGCTCCGCTCTTTCAGCCGGTCATCGACTCTGATGGCTTCCTCAAAAACTCTAGCCACCATGTCCCGCTGCAAGCTTGAATTGCCTAGCAATGCCTTATATAACTCCTCATCTCTAATTCCGCTGATGAATTCAGTTGAAACTGCTCTGTCAGTCGGTCGCTCACCTAGAGGGATTCTCTTAAAGAGACTTCTCACATGGGTCACGTAGTCGCGGATGTCCTCCTTCTCTTTCTGCTTGACATTCATCAAGCGTACTAGCAAGTTATTGGAGTATCCGGGCTCGGCGAACCTCTTGACAAAGAGATCCTTGAGATTATTGAAGTTGGCTCGTTCCACAGCATCCATGTTTGTATACCACGTCCTACCCTTGTCGTCTAAGCAAAGCCCAAATGCTTGCGAACGTTGAGTCAGGTCGTTGAGGCCGTTGGCTTTGCAGACTTGCTCAAACTGCTCAACAAAGCTGTATGGATCATCATGTGGTTGGTACTTGTCGAGTTGCTTGGCAACAATCGGTATTTTGGCCTAGCTCTTTGAGCCCTGGTTTGCCCCTAATCCTGCAAGCAGAGATGTTGCTAGTGCGGTGGCACTCTGCTCTACTGCGGTGTTATCGAGCAGCCGTTTCATGAGGAGCTCGCTCAATGTCAGGTTTCCTTCTAGCGCTCTCTCATGGTCTATTCGGTTTCGGCCAGCCAAGTTCAGCATTCGCTGCACCTCATGTAGCTCCATGCTTTGCCTTTGGCTCCTAGCCTGTTGATCCCTATTATAATCAGCTATGCCCTGCAATGCCTTGCAGGCTAGCCTTCTCTCCTCCTCTAGGTCTGCAATGATTGCGACTTTTGTCCTGCCGCAGTGCTCGTACCAGGCGTGTACGTCGTAACTGCTCACCATCTGCTGTATAGCATCTGGAAATACACTCAAATCGAGCTCCTCATTAGACCGATGGTCTGAGCTTTCTTCCGTCATGGTCGAATTATTGCGTTCCACTGCGCGTCGATCAGGTTGAATAGTCGTGTAACAGATCCTCTTCATTGGTGCTCCTTACTTGGTTCTACCCTGCGCTTCACTTGTTTGTCTATGTCTTGGGTCCTCTCCTATTGGTGGGTTCCTTGAGTGATTTATCTGAGTGAGTTCCTTTGATTATTGAATATAAACCTCAAGTTATGGTCACTCGATGAGTGTTTCGTTTCTCGTGCACTTGTGCCCAATCAGGCTTTCAGCTTTTTTAAGTGTGCTTCAAGTGTGAAAATTCAATGTGAGTGCCACAAGCAATTCCTCGGCGTCTTACTCACTCTCGCTCGTTTCGGGCCTGATAGGCTTTGTTGCTCAAGTCCTGGCTGTTCTACTGGGTTCTAGGGTCTGCGCTGCTTCTTACTGTTCACTAAGGGGTAGGTCATTGGGGAGTGCTCCAGCACTGTCCCTTGGTCTTGACTCCTATGTCGGGAACTGCCTACAAGGCGTTTGCCATGTCGTCCTGGAGCGGGTTGCACTTCCAGTCACTCGTGGGGGTCAAGTTTTGATGTTTTCCCCCCTTTTTTTTTCTTTTTTTTTTGTGTGTCCGACTCTGGGAATCGGATGTCCGATTTACCAGTGGTCCGATTCTAGGAATTGGACCAGGTGGGTCCGAGTTTGAGTAGTCCAAGTCTTAGAATCGGACGAGGGTTAGGTGTCCGATTTTAGAAAATCGGACAAGTGGTCTGATCGGACACGGTTGGTCCGAGTGTCCGATTCTGGGTGGTCCAATTATGGGCTGGTCCGATTCTGGGAATCGGACCGGACAGGGTGGTCCGATTGCTGACGTGTCCTAATTCGTCCGATCGAACACTAAGTCGGGTGCTTGGACTCAGACTCGGACCGGACAGGGTGGGAATTGGACACTGAGTCGGGTGCCCGATTCCGCCAGCCCGACGCACTTTCAAGCACGGATTCGTCCAAAATCTCAAGATATCGATGACTATAGACCACAAAATTCACCAGTAATGATGTTGGAGTGGTGGGGGAGAGATCTACATATCTGGGGATCGCCGAATGCAACGTCACACCGTGCCCTGATCGATCGAACGGTCGCCCAAGCTCTCTCTCTCTCTCTCTCTCTCTCATCTGGTTGCAAATGAGAATTCCCTTGCCCTTCCAAAACTTATAATCCTGATATGGTCATTCCCCGGATGCTACAGATCACTCTCCTAGCGATTCCTACACATTCAAAAGCGCATTTCCTCCATTTTCCCCCTGTTTTCCCCAATTTTCTCCCTGTTTTACAGCAGCAAACCCTCTGCCTCTCGGGTGTGATTTCCTACTGTTAACCTACTCTAAACACAACATAAATCGAAAGCAAAACACTGAACTAATTTCTCCATGTTTTCCAATCATCAAACAACAAGAATATCCCAAAATACTTACCTGTTTTGAAGATCAAAAACACCCAACTTCCTACCTATCTCAAGCTCTGTTTCGGGGATGAATACCCTACTTCGATGCTCGATATGAGGCGTGCAAGTGCTCAAGCTTGAATCCGTTGGTCCTGGCAACGGAACCAAAATGTGGGAGCTTTCGCTCAACCGCCAAGACCCATGGATTGCTTATTGTTTCAAGCGTTCCAAGTGAGCTCTAATGGCTATCTCTCACCTACGAGTGTAGTGAGCTTACCTTGATGCTCGATCAAGTACCCTCCTCTCTCTTGCACTCCGGTAGCTCCACGATTCTTGATGCTAGCTCAAGCATCCTCAAGCCTCCTCCATCTCCAAGATCCATCCTCCACAGCCGCGCGCGCAAGAGAAGAGAAGAGAAGAGAAGAGAAGAGAAGAGGAGATGGTGACGAGCTTCACCCTCTTGATCCCTCACTCTCACACACACTCACTCCCTCACACTCTCACACTCCCTCTCTCAAGAGCACACACACAAGCAAGAAGGAGAGAAGAAGAGAGGAAGAAGAAGACTCTTTTTGCCACACACCAAAGAATAATCTTCTCATTCACTTTTCAACTTTATATACAAAGCCCTAAATCCTTTTTGGGCGGCCATCCCCTTTTCCCTCTTTTACATGGCCGGCCGTAGCCTAGGCCCTTTTTCCCATTTCCCTCCATTCTAATTTATCCTATTCCCAACTAATGCATACACTTTGCACAAGAGTGAGCCTGGCACTCTTTTACAAAGATTCGAGGACGCTCCCACATTTTAATGGTGCGCCTTTTTTCTCTTTTGTTGTCTCGGGCCAACACCGAGGCTTTCTGAGGGTCGTGCCCGAATATTTAAATTTTTCAGGGACCGATTACCAGTCAAGGTGCCTTTTTCTGCTTTTATCCTGCACCTTTTTTGTTATTTCCATTTTTTCCATTTTCCGCTCCTCTGTACTGCGGGAAACATGGTAATAGCACCAACTGAAGCATGGAAAAGGGCAAAGAGTTTGCAGCAGAAAAAAGCAGTAGCAACAACAGTAGTAGTAGCAAGTGCGAAGAATGTTGCATCAACAGCAACTATATTGGATGATTGGACATCCTTGTTCAATACTAGACCTCCTCCTGTGAAAGAGAAAAAGGAAGGACCAAGGGAAGAGAGTGACGAAGACATGGGGTTTAGCTTGTTTAACTAGACAATTTTCTTTGGTTCTGCCGTTTCTGACTCATCAATGTATGAATGACCTATATGCACTTGACTTGGTGTACACAACCTAGTACATGGAAATATTTTTATGTACACAATGTTGTTAGACATTTAGAGGAATATAGGGTTTTTGTCTGCTCTCACATGTACATAGTGCAGCATCATTTTCTTTCATATCCTTGTCTCTCAAAAGTTCTCTTGAAGAAGGAAAATTTTGAGGAAAGCAGGTGTTGGATTTCAGTCTTCTTCTTCACCTCATTATAAAGATGTACAAAGTTTGCAGACTTGAGGAGCTCATCTTGCTACTGCTTTATTAAGCTTCAAGATAGCTCTACATTTTTTAACTCTCTAGCAAGCATGATGTTGAGAAAGAGAAAATTCCACCACAACCAACTCTACAACTGATCTGGAATACGTAGCACCTTGAGGCTGCTATCTTTCGCAGTTTCCTTAGCATAAGAACAAATGATTTGGGACAAAACAACATCTGATTATGTTTAATGGTTAGTAGGCATATCTAAGAATTAAAGGGAATACTTTATACAAAATCTCATGGTCACCCCAAGCATCCTATTCAAATTTGCAAGATAGGCAAGATTTGCAAAATTTCTGGCATGTCTTGAAGGACTTGTGGCTCTAAGGCCAAGTCACAACTACCTGGATTGATCCGTCTCTGCAGACGCCTACTTTCAAACTGCTCTAGATAGTCTTGTCTACCATATTCTCTGTCATCTTTCTAGAGTGTAAAGACCCTAGACAAAGAAGGCAGCCATAGAGTGGAAAGACCCTAGACAAAGAAGGCAGCCATAGGGTGCAATGCAGTAATTTCCAATTACTCAAGGGCATGGCATACAACTATAGCAACCGCCAGTTGCCCAACTACCTAGTGGTCAAGATCAACATCAATATATTGTGGAACAACAAAGTGTTCCTACAACTGATCAGTGGTATCAACAGCAATACCAAGTATACTATCAACAGTATGAACAATATCAGTAAATGCAAATTCAACAACAGTAGCAAATGATACCTCAATCAATGCATGCACAAGCCATCCTTCAAAGGAGCCAGCTGAGGCTAGTAGTGCCACCCATGCAACAACCACAAAGTCCACATGTTCAATCTCATCATCCATCTCAATTGTCACAATAGTGCAAGTTAATCCACAGTTGCAGGTGTTGCAGTCTATTCCACAACATTTTTGTGAGTCATGTCTATCAGATGCAGGTAGAAGCATATTTTGTTGTCCAACCTATGGAGACCCTCATTGTGGGGGCTCAGCTCTAGTATGCTTGGAAACACTAGTTACTTGACATTGAAGGATCTTGCGAATGGTCAGTCTACAAGTTCTTCATATTGGATGTGGTTGCGATGGCTATCGAATGTATCCTATTGTAGGTGATCGATACCATTGTTTGGACTGCACTGAAGATGTAGGTTTTGATCTTTGTGGAACTTGTTTACGTAAGGGTGGGAGCTTCCATGGCAAGTTTAACCAACATCATAAATCTGGTCATAAGATGATGAAGATTTTGGATGAAGATATGCCAGAGCTCTTATTCTCAGAACATGAGCAACCATTTTTCTATGCATTTGGAGCAGTTTTGCAGGAACAACAAGTATACTATGTAAACAAACAACGTGCTTATCATGAAGATTATGAGGAATATGCAAGGTATCGTGAGTACAACAAGCATTGGTATGACCAACATCATGCATATGACAATGATGAGAACTCTATTGAGTTGCAACATGCAAGTGATGGTCATAATATTTTTGGACAACAACAACATGTCAATCATTATGCTTATGGTCAACCCCAAAAGCAAGGACACCCTTGCAACCATTTTAGACACTCTTCCATGAATGAGAATCATGTGGGAAGGCTACAAGGTTTGAGAATGGTTTCAACTCTTTTGATATGCATTCAAATGGATAGTCATACACATGAATGGGTAGCAACATCTATATGATCATGATCTTGGATATGAGCAGCATTATGTTAGTGAACATGGGCAACATGTTGATTAGTACTTCTATGATGATCAACTATCCCATAGTCAATATTATGATGATGATCAACCATTTCCTAGACATTAGCATTATGTTAGTAGAAATGAATGTGGTCATGACTATGGAAAACCATTTTATCATGAGAAGTATGATAGCCATAATGTCCAGCATGATGTTATTCAAGGAAAACACTTAACCAATGATGATATTAGCTTGCACAAGGCTTATGTTATAGATGTGCTAGACCAATATCTTCTAATCATAAAGATATATGCATGAAATTTAATGTTCAAGTGATGTTGGTTATAGAGTTTCTGGATAATGAAGAGGAAGTTGAAAAGGTCGAAGAGGAAGTGGATTGTAAAGTCCAAGATGGACAGTCTTACAAATCCTTTGAAGTTGATCATGATGCCTATAAGCTTTCTAACCTACACCATGCTAAAGACCAAGTGATGCAATACTTGAAGAGGGATATGTAAAGGAGCTTCATGAATCCATACACCAATCTATGTTTTCAAATGACATGTTCTCAATTGATGACCTTATCTTCCCATTTGATCCATGGGATCATGAGGATACTTCCCAATTTCCATTTGACCTGGGAGGCAATGATGGGACATATTTTTCTACAAAAGGAACTTATGGTTATGATGACTATTTTGATGGTTATCCATTTGACCCTAGAGGCATATTGGACTTCAGTGACTTTCATTATTGGTAGGTTGTAAATAATGCTTGCAATATTGATTCCTCAGCATATTCAATCATCCTCTCTAGGGCTTTGCGATTCCTTCAAAATAGTGGGATTATTGCAGTTACAGGACAGTGGACAGCTTGATGTGTGAATTTTATGTTAGGAATTAAATTGCCTATATGACATCAAAAAGTGGTTTTGATGGCATAAGCTGATGCCTTGGGTTGTATATTTCATTTTTATACCTCAAATACTCAATTCGGACACTCCAGTCAAAAGTTATGGCAGTTTTACATATTCAGCCCTGTTTGGACATCAAGCAGTCGTTTCATTGTTTCAGGTTCATTAGGAGATTTCTTCATGGAAAGTGCTTCCACATTCTTCTAGAACTTCATCGACATGATTTTCTTCATTAATGACTTGTCGAATACCCCATTATCTTCAATTTTGAGGACAAAACCATCTTTGGAAAGGGATGGTTTGTAATGAAGCAAATTAGCCACATTAGTTCACTTACCTTTACCATAATAAACCATGTAAATACCTTAGCCATGATGATACTAGGGTTTACTATAAAAAGGCAAGAAGTGCTAATGTAGGGAGATTTTTTACACATACACTATTTTTCTTGAGATTTCTTGTTCATCACCATCTTGGGATGAGTACCAAGCTTTGTTTTCTTGTATCTTGATTTCAGCTTCCATGGCTATGTTGTGCTATGGTATAATGGCAGACGCCTATGGCATGGCCATGATTGAAGCATTTCATGTTATTTCCTGTTATTTTCTTAGTTCAATTCATTAGTTTTTCTATTGATTTTAATGGTAGAATAGACCTTCTTTACACAATCTCTCTTGCACTGCCACTCTCAAGATTGGAATAAAGAACTCCATTAGTAGGATCACTTTGGTCCCATAGGTAAGCTTGAATGGTGTTTGCCCCATGGTAGTCTTCTAGGCTATCCTGTAGGCCCATAGCACTACCATGAGTTTATTGTCCCAGTCTCACTCTGTGAGGTAGAGACTACCTTAGTCAAGACATTCACTAGGATCTTGTTCGCGGATTTTGCTTGACCGTTAGCTTGAGGGTAGTATAGTGATGATTTTTTATGGTTGATCAAGAATGTGGATAGAAAATGGGCAATTACTTCATTAATGAAGTGTGTCCCCTAGATCACTAACTAGCTCGATTAGGCAGCCAAATCATGAGATCACCTACTCCCAAAGGAACTTAGCCATGGTCCTAGCATCATTCAACCTGGTTCCATGAGCTTCGGCCCATCTTGTGAGATAATCTATAACTACAATGATGTACTTGGCCTACACGTACTACACTACAGGTCTGATTGGCCCAATAAAGTCGATCCCCACTTTTCAAAGGATTGTCGTGCTATTACGAGGGTTAACTCCATATTTTCCTTACGGATGGGTACTTTGGTCCTTTAACATTTGTCGCAATATGCTTCACGAACTTAGTAGCATTGCGGAATAGGGTGGGTCACCATAGCAATAGCCCCCGTCCTATCCTAATCTATAGAGTTGATTGACAATTAACTAATATGACTGAATCTTAAGGATAAGGCACTTTAGCCTAGTCTTCTCTATAGGTCTCTTAGGTAATCCATGCTCTAGGACTTGGACTATGTCATCTGCCCAATACAACATTAGATCGTTGGCCTTGAAAAGGTCTCTCTCACTGGTCATGCTAAACGGGTATGCATTGGATAAGTCGTCTATGATGCCTTGTCCATTGGATTCTCTTGTGGGTATATGGGACATATGGTTTTCCATGTAATGATGCTTATCCTTGCGTACAACCATAGAGAAGTCAAATTCTAGAAGCAAAAGCAACCACCTAACTATGGGTCTTGTAGCGCAAGGTTTGTTCACTAGATAAAGCAAGGCTTGATGGTCAACGAAGAAGAAAAAGCGCATAACCAAAAGATAATGATGAAACTTCTTTATAGCAAATACCATGGCTAGGTCTTTCCTCTCCATGATGGAGTAATTCATCTCTATATTCTTGAGTTGTGTGTTAGCAAAGGTCATAGGATAATCGGGATTATGTTTCACTAGGTTGGCACAAAAACAACTCCCACGATGAACTTCGATGCATCAATGTACACGTGGAATGTTATGTTCCAATCAGGGGCTCATAGAATTGGTGCGGTTGTGAGAGATTTTTTTAATTTCTTGTAGGCATATTGGCATTCCTCGGTCCACTGAATTCGATCAACAATTTGTAAAGGGACCTAGAAAAATCAATGCATAGTTCAAAAAGAATAATCAAAAGTACCCTGTGTGGGTGGTGGCAGATTGAGAATGACTCTGAATTTGGAGAAGTCAGTGGCAATGCTGTTCTTTGACACCGCATGCCCCAGGATGCATCCATGCTTCACCCAGAACTGACACTTCAAGGGGTTCAAGGAGAGGCTATACAACCTACACCGCTTAAGAACTGCACGAAAGTCTATCTAGGTGTTCCCTCCAAGTGGAGTGAATGCATAGATCATCCACAAACACCTCCAGTTTTTGTCTAAGCATGTCTTTGAAGATGGTACACATGAGATGCTAAAAGGTGTTTGGTGCATTCGTCAGCCCAAATGGCATGACTATGTAGGCAAACACGCTTCATTCCATTGCAAATGTTATCTTATGCCTATTGTCAGGGTGTACTTGCACTTGGTTATAACCTGAGAATCCGTCCAATAAACTATAGACCTCTTTTCCTGCTACTCTTTTGAGCATGTGTTCCGTGTAGGGAAGTAGATATTTATCTCTCTTCATTGCAGCATTGACCTTGTTATAGTTTACTCACACTTGAATCTTTCCTTCTTCTTTAGGACAACCATTATGGGCGATACCTAGTCCGTATGCTCGATTTTGTAGATGTATTCGGCCTTCAACAACTTATATATCTCTTCCTTGACAGTGTGTGCGTACTTTGAATTCATCGGGTATGACCACCGTTTAATAGGTGTTGCATCAGGAGTCCTTGGGATGTTATGGGTCACAACCCTCTGATCGACTCCTTTGAGTTCATCTAAGGACCAAGCAAATACATCCATGAACTCTCGTAGGAGAGCAATGAGATCAGCCTTCTCTCCCTCAGTCACATCATCAGCTATGAACACGGGTCAAGGATTTTTCCCTTCCCCTGCCAAGTTGGCTTCCTTGACCTTAGTAGGTCCTTTGTTAGGTTCATTTTCTTGTCCTTGCCTCTTATGTCCTAACAAGATTACTACCCTATCACCCGTTTTGAACTTCGTGAAGTACTTAGGTAGGTCTTGGGGTTTCTATTTCTTTGACTTCCAATCCCCTTAGTTGCTTTCTCTTGTTCTCCTCCAATTGCCCACACCTTAGGTGGACTGGGAGGTCCCCTTTAGTGCATTTGACCTTACGTGGTTGGGGCATTTTTGGGTCACTCTCCAAGCTCACTTCTAACTTAGAGTCAAACTCACAACCTTCACTAGAAGGAGTTTCTCATGGTGGTTGCAATACTGAGGTTGATTTTGTTCTAAGGAGTGGTGTGGCACTTGGTTGAACTAATCCAATTTGCTTATAGTCTATTACCCGTAGGTGGTCCAACCAAGTACAGTCCGTGTTATACTCTACTATGTCAGCTTCTTTCTCACTTTCCTCATTTGTAGAGTAGCAATATTCATACTTGTCATCTGAATTGTTCTCTTTGGACTGCTCATCATCTCAAAGGTTTCTATTCTCAAAACTCTTCTCATCTGAGCAGTGCCCAATTGTACATCATGTTCAAGTTGTGCACTTGGGTCCACATCCACTTGGGCTTGTCCATGAGATCCTTGAGGGGTTTGAGTTGGCAGCTAGGTTACTTGCTAACCCTCTTATCAGGTGTTTAGGGATTTCTTGGAGTTGGAGTTTGCTAGGTGGGGTAGATGTTGCTTGTCTGTTAGAGCTCTTGGCTATCATATAGAGTGGTATTGATGGTGGGACCCTACTATTCAGTGATTTGGGTCCTTGGTCTTTGTTGTTCAATGTCTCCGGTCTCCTCCTATTGGTGGGTTTGTTTAACTTATCTTATCTTGGGTGAGTTTCTTCTTATTTAAAGCAATCATCAATGTTATGGGCACTCAGATGCTAGTGGTGTGCTCCTCAAGTTGCGCTATGTGAAATCAGGCTTTCAGCTTTTCTATGCATGTCAAATGTTTAATTGATGTAGTGTGCAAATCCAATGAAACCAAAACAATGCAACATGCACTTTCTTGATTATTTCATGCGTTCAACAACCACTCTAGTTGGTTCGTTCTAGTATCTATAGCATCCTAGACATGTGGTCTAAGGGGTAGTAGGTTTGGTCGATTAGTTCGGGTCTCTATTAGGACATGGGGATGAGGGACAGTGCTGCAATCATTTTCTAGACTGTCAGATCTTAGCTCTCAAGTTAATTGACTCTATTGCCCCATTTACTCACTTGGGATCCATTGGGGTATCCCACATCTAGGGCTTTTGGCCTCTACAGGGTCTAGTGAGATCAGAGTTTGTCAAAATTTCGTGCTCTATTCCCCATCCGATTTGCAGATTTTGCCGTTCGTGTCTGATTTTGGACTATCTAAGTTCGAGTCCAAGTTAGTCAAAGTTTTTCGATCGGATGATTCGTTGCATTCGATTTTGAAAATGGGACAACTTCGAGGTAGTCGGAAGGTCCGATTCTAGGGACGATTTGACTCTAGGAATCAGACTATCTGAATAATGCGGCAATGAAAGTCCTCGAATGATGAAAATCTTATCGAATCTTGCATGCGCCTAGATCAATCTTCCAACTATGATCCTGGAAGCAATTACCCAACAGAAAGGCACACTCAGAGCTTACTTATGGGGCTTGAAGGCATGGTGATGAAGATTGCCAAGCACGAAATGGTTTCTAGTCATGTAGCTCTCTCTCTCTGTCAAGCTCTCTCCCTCAACTTAGAAATGACAAATGAGCTCTCTCTTTGCCCTCTTGCCTTCTTAAACCCTTTCTCTCTTGCCCTATTACTTCCCCCTTCTCTCTCTTTGCCATGTTATTGCCTTGAAGCTCTCTTTTCCATGTTTTGGGCTTGCTATTATAGTAGAACTCTGCTGTGTATTTCTTTGTTTTTTCTGATGCCTAAATGCATTCAAAACATAAGCAACAAATTCCAACCTACTTACCTAAATCCAAAAAACCAAAAAAGCTTACTTGCAAAGGAGATTGAATACCTGTTCAACTCCCTTGCTTCCTACCTATCTCAAGCACCAGTTCGGGGCAAACCCTACTTCAATGCTTGATTTGGAGCATGCATGCACTCAAAGCTTGAATCCATTGGTCTTGGTAATGGAACCAAAATGTAGGAGCTTCTTGCTCAACCACCAAGACCCATGGACCGCTTATTGTTTCAAGCATTTCAAGCCAAGTGCAATGGCTATCTCTCACATAGCCGTACACACTCTCACACCTATGAGTGTAGTGAGCTTACCTTCATGCTTGATCGAGTTGCCTCCTCCCTCAAGCACTTAGATAGCTCCACGATCCAAGGTGTTAGCTCAAGAAAGTTCAATCCTCAAGCTCTAAGATCCATGCTCCATTATTGCATGTGAGACAAGAGAAGAGAAGAGAAGAAGAAGAGAGGAGAAAATGGAGAGCTTCTCCACCATGGTCCCTCACCCTCACATACTCACTCCCTCACACTCCCTCTCTCAAGCACAACCTCAAGCAAGCAAGAACAAGAAGAAGAAGATAAGAGAAGTGCTAGTTTTGGCTAGACACAAGAATGAGCTTCTTTATTCACTTTTTGTCTTTTATACAAAACCCAAACCGTAATCCCCTTTGGGCACCCATCCCTTTTTACATGACCGGCCATTTTAGCCTAGGTTCTATTTTCCTATTTCCTTCCTATTTTCATTGTGCCTTCACCCAGGCCCATCTACATTTACAAACTACACATGAGGGAGCCTAGCGCTCTTTTAAAAAGATTTAGAGTGCACTTTTATATTTAAAATGTTTCTTTTCTCTTTTGTGCTTGCATTGAACCTCCTTGCACTTTTAGCCTTTTTTCCTCCTATTTCTTCAGCCAAGGCCACCTTTTTCCGCTTTGCACTGCGTTTTTTAAGTTTTCTTTTTGCTTTCTTTGCAATGGGGTTAACAAACACCTTGATGGAATATTCCAATATAATGAGGGAAGACTTTGGTATGTAGGAGCTTGATTCATGTGTATGCAACAACTCTTTCATGTACACCATATTCCCTCATTGTGTTTTTACATCACTTGTTCAAAAAGATTGAAATTGAAAGTAATCGCACTTTCTACTTTTCCAATATGAAAATTTTTATCACTTTCCCTTATGACTTGTATACATACTAATTGTGCAGATTTTGTGGTTTAGAATTCCTGATTCGAGTATATCTTGTTTGTTCCATTGAGAATTAGTTTTTATTTTGCTATGAGGAAAAGAAATGCAGGGGCAATGATTGGAACGAGAGAAAAATCCATGATATTGAGATAAGGAAGCATCCAAATGGGGAATGAGAAGGGTAGGAAGAAAATCACCAAACACGTTATCACTTTTTAGAAACTTACCATGCAATACACCAAAATTTCAAGGCCTTTCCTGCAATAGACTAATTTAGCCATCTTCTATATTTGAGAGGCTAACAAAGTAGAATAGAGAAATATTCACAAAAGGAGATGACCCCAACCAAAAAACCCCATCTAATACATAGGAATTTAAAAAGTGATAAAGCTCAACATAAAGCTACTATTACAAGTGATTAAGGACACAAACTTTAGCATCCATTCTATAAACCAATAACTCAAAGTAAGAGGCACAATTGTCATAATTTGTGGGGGTGTAGGCTTGCTCTCTCACAAGCTTCAAGCCTATGCTATATTAAGTGAGGTCAAAGGACAAATTTGTATTTAAAAAAAACATAGATTACATTGGATCTAGTCCTAAAACATTGAGGTGCCTCTAGGGGTGGCCATAGCCTCCTAACCCTTGGTTCACTACACTTGGAGTTATAACTTCTTGATGTGACATACAAAATTATTTATAGTGGAGTTCATCATCATTTTCATCTCTTGGTCTCTCCATTATATGGACCATCCATATGCCTCCAAGTGCATAATCTTTCTCATTCCTTATGATAATATCAAATCCTTTAAATCTCAATGTAAGACATACATGTTTGATGTTATATTTCACACATGCTTTCTATGTAGCATACACAATACTTGTTGCACTTCAAAAGAGGTTGTAGACTTTCAAACGTTATCAAAATCAAATATTTTCTATGTCATTGATTAGGAGTCAAAATTTGCATTTCATCTCACTAGTCTCACTTTTGGGGGTGATATTAAGAATTAATAAGAGAATGTTGATGTCTATTACTAGAAAACATAATCTAGCTTACCTTGTCTACTTGCAAATATAGCCTATAATAGTTACCATCTTTCTAGCTCACTTACACTCATAAGGCTCATAAAATGAAAACTCAAAATATTAAAGGTACTTAAAGCTTAGATGAACTTACACTAGGACATTGTACATTGTATGGTCAACATGACAAATAGATTGATCAAAGCAACTTGCTATTATGAGGCCCTATAGGGGGAGAGGTCATTGCATGAAAGGGGTTTGTGCCTTGTAACAATTATGCGTGATCACAAGAATGGATAAAGGATAAGGTATTCTTTCCAAGTGAAATGTGCTTTCAAATTCTTTGGTGCAATTGCAGTACTGGCCTTTCCTTAAGCCTACTTATGAGACCCACAATGACTTGTGGGAATAAGTTATACTTAGAGGAAGACAAACATTAATTTGGTAATCATTGATTTGCAATTTGCCATTGAAAACCTTGCAATGCAAGCATTTTCCTCTTGATACAATTGCACTTTACTAAAAGGATTAATGGAGTCTAGTACACGAACATGACGAACATTTAAAATGTTCTTGTTTGGAGTTATGAAAAATGCATATGATAGCATCTTCTTGCAAATTATCTCCCCCCCCCCCCCCCCCCCCAACAAATGTAATATATCAATTATATGACACCCACTACAAGTAATATCATCCAATAAGACTATACATACAATGGGAAGAAATGCAACAATGCTTTCATTAATAAGACTTATTTAAGGGATATTGCATTCACTTTATTTATGTCATTCCTTAGACTACATATAACTCATTGTTGGTGGCTACACGAAACATTTTCTCATTGATATAGTCAAAAGTGAAATGTATCCAATGGCCAATATGGCAATCCTAATTCCAAGATGTCAAAATTCACCAACTCAGACTCTGACCCATTCTCTAGCACTGGAGAAATCAATTCAACAACTCAATCCAACTCACACCTTGCCTCTTGCAATGCTTCCTTGTGATTTGAGTTTGCCCTCAATGCTCTTTTCCCTGAGTCAAGTCTATTTCCTAGACTATGCTAAGGAATGACTATTTCTCAGATGTGACATCTATGATTTTTCTTGATCATGCTATTATTCTTGGCATTCAAACACATTCATGTTTATGTCAAAGGCATTTAGGACTCCTAACAATGGTGGCAATACAAGCTACATGTGAAGAATGTTTTGATAATTGATCATAAAGTACAAAAATTGAAACAAGTGAATAAGTGCATTCTATTCCTCCTTTGATTAATGACAAGAACCAGTTAATACATTTCAAATTCTAGAGCAAGGCATGGGAAAATATACAAATAGTGTGTGATACAAAAATGAAAGTTGCAATGAATGTATGCTCCAAAAATAAGTGCTAATGTTGTTGTGTTGGGATCTATTACCCTCAATGGCTCTCGTGATACATCATCTATGAAATTGAAGGTAAATAGAGTAGGAGTCTCTTAACCGCAGTACAAAGAAAGCAAAAAGAAAATTAAAAAGATGCATGCCAAAGCAAAAAAGGTGGCACGACTGAAGAATTAGGAGGAAAAAAGGCCAAGCACAATGGCAAAATTAAAAGTTCAAGGCAAGAGAAAAAGAGGAAAGGTGCATTTAAATATAAAAGTGCACTCTAAATCTTTGTAAAAGAGCTCCAATCTCTACTTTAGGCTCCCTCTTATGAATTTGTAAATGTAGACAGGCATGGGTGAAGGAACAATGCAAATATGAAGGGAATAGGGAAAGAGGACCTAGGCTAAAATGGCCGGTCATGTAAAAAAGAAATGGGTGCCCAAAAGGGATTAGGGCTTGTATAAAAGGCAAAAAGTGAATAAAGAAGCTCATTCTTGTGTGTGCCAAAACTAGCTCTCTTCTGCTTGTTCTTGCTTGTTTGAGCTTGTGCTTGATAGAGGGAGTATGAGGGAGTGAGTGTGTGAGGGTGAGGGACCATGGTGGAGAAGCTCTCCATCTTCTCCTCTCTTCTTTCTCTCTTCTCTTCTCTTCTTTTGTCTCGTGTATGGCAATGGAGCATGGAGCTTGAGGAACAAGCTTGCTTGAGCTTGCACCTTGGGTCTTGGAGCTACTGGAGAGCTTGGAGGAGGCAAATCAATCGAGCATGAAGATAAGCTTACTACAATTGTAGGTGTGGGAGCGCATATGACTACGTGAGAGGTAGACATTGCACTTGGCTTGGAACACTTGAAACAATAAGCCATCCATGGGTCTTGGCAGTTGAGCGAAAAGCTCCCACATTTTGGTTCCATTTGTCGAGACCAACATATTCAAGCTTTGAGTGCTTGCACACTCCAAATCGAGCATTGAAGTAGTGTTTGCTCCGAACCAATGCTTGAGATAGGTAGGAAGCGAGGGAGTTAAAGAGGTATTCGATCTCCTTTACGAGTAAGTTTTTTCATTTTTGGATTTAGGTAAGTAGATTGGACAAGTGTAAGAGGTTTCTTGTGATTTGGATGCATTTAGGTGAGGGAAGAACAAGGAAAATAAAGAAACACACATTAGGGTTTCAGCTATAATAGCATGCCCAAAACAGGAAAAAACCAAGGAAAAGAGAGTTTTAAGGCATTAGGGCAGCAAAGAGAGAGAAGGGGGAAGTAACAGGGTAAGAGAGAAAGCTTTTAAGAAGCCAAGAGGGTAGAGAAAGAGCTCATTTGTGTGCATTCAATTAAGAGAGATATATATATAGGGCAGGAGCACAGATTCATTCATCGATTTGCATTCCCGCATCATTGAGCCCTACAAGTATACTCTAAGTGATAATTAATGCTTGTTAATCCTAGTCATGACCCTAGTTGCATTGTTAGGACAAGCGTAACTTGGAAGTATTTGAGGGTTTTTTGTTGTTATATAACCCGATCTGCAAATATGCAGATACATTCCTACCATTAAACAACTTCATCTCTCATGCTCTATACTGCTTGTAGAGCATTCATCACAATAGTTTTTGTTTGAGTAGAAGCCTACATCAATTGTTTTGTTGTTGTACCTACATAAGCATGTTCATATTTTGTACTAACTACTGTAAAACATCACTAGAAATTGTGCTTGAAGGTTCTTGCATCCCATATTTCCTTCTGATGACTTTCACATTGGGTTCACTAATGTCGGAGGGGGCTTTAGTCGAAAGGTCATATCCACTAGGGATCAGAGAGAGAAGGAAGTAGAGAATAAGAGATAGAAAAGAAGAAAAAGAATAGACAAGAGGTACACAAGATAAAGATAAATCTCAATGAATCAAAGCACTATGTATTGATAGAACCTGAGAAGATAAATAAAATCCTCGTCTAGGACTACTCGGAGGCAATCTCCAAGCATTAGATCTCTTGGAGCTTCCTGGTAAACCAAAAACACACACCAAAAACTAACTTCTTCTTTGCCACTCAGACAACAAATCTGATGGTTTTGTTGGCTCTAAAGGGGGGGTAAAACTCCAAGATACTTAGTCAAAATTCTCCTAGATTCACTCCTTCTACTTCTTCCCGTTCGGAGTGATGTTTGCTACTCTTGTAAACTGTGTTTGCACAATGGTGGTTGAATTTGAAAGGTCCTTATTTTTGCATGAGATCTCCCAAAATTGGCTCAAAAACCACTTTCTTTTTGCATGCCACTCTATTCTACACCTTTTTAGTATATTTACATGAAATAATATCCAAAATACAAAAAATAGGCCAAACTTGTCCAAACATATTGTATTTTGGAACTAATTATACTATGGATACTAGCACTAATGACTAAGATGACATTGACTCTCTAGATTCATAAGAAAGTTGGATGATGATGCACTCCAAGTTTGTTCACACTATGTTCGCGTAGCAACACAACAACGGATGGCCAGATAATTGAACAGATATGAGAATACTCTAAGCCACAAAAAGCCAATGTTTTTAGGATCGAAAGAGGAGTCTCCAAAACATAATGCGACTGTACTTGGTTGAACCACCTAGGGGTGATAGACTACGAGCAAGTTGGATTAGTTCAACCAAGTGCCTCATCACCACTCCTTAGAATAGAATCGGCCTTGGATTTGTGACCACCAGGGGAAACTCCTTCTTCTAGTGAATATTGTGAGTTTGACTACAAGTCAAAAGTGAGCTTTGAGAGTGACCTGGAAATTCCCCAACCACATAAGGCCAAATGCACCAAGGGCATAGCAAAGACCCAACTAAGCAAGAGAAGGCTGATCTTATTGCTCTCCTGCGAGAGTACATAGATGTATTCACTTGGTCCTTAGATAAACTCAAAGGAGTTCATCTAAGGGTCATAACCCATAACATCCTGATGACTCTTGATGCAACACTCATTAAGTAGCAGCCATACCCTTTGAATCCAAAGTACGCACATGCCATCAAGGAGGAGATATATAAGTTGTTAAAGGCTAGATCCATCTACAAAATTGAGCACATGGACTAGGCATCACCCATAGTGATTGTCTTGAAGAAGAATAGAAAAATTCAAGTGTACATAAACTATAAAAAAGCCAATGCTGCAACAAAGAGAGATAACTATCCACTACCCTACACTGAGCACATGCTCAAGAGAGTAGTGGACAGAGAGGCCTACAATTTCCTGGACATCTTTGCAGGTTATAACTAGGTGCAGGTGCACCCTGATGATAGGCATAAAAAAACGTTTGCAATAGAATGGGACGTAATTGCCTCTATAGTCATGCAATTTGGAATGATGAATGCACCAGCTACCTTTCAGTGCTGCCTAATGTGTACCATCTTCAAAGACATGCTTAGGTGAGAATTGGAGGCGTTTGTTGACAATCTATGCATTCACTCTAGTTGGAGGGAACACCTAGATAAACTTTGTGCAGCCTTTGAGTAATGTAGGCTCTATAACCTCTCCTTGAACCCCCTGAAGTGCCGCTTTTGGGTGAAACATGGATGTATCCTAGGGTAGGTGGTGTCTAAGAACAACATTGCCACCGACTTCTCCAAAGTCAAAGTCATTGTCGGTTAACCACCACCCACGAACTATATAGGAGTTCAGTGCTTCCTAGGACACACTGGATACTATCGATGATTCATTTTAAACTATGCATTGATTGTGAGGCCCCTTTAAAATTTTCTAATCGTATTCGAGTGGACCGAGGAATGCCAACACGCCTACAAGGAACTAAAAAAGGCTCTCATGAGTGCATCGATTCTACAAGCTTCAGATTGGAACATAGCATTCCACATGCGCATTGATGGCTCAAATTTTGGCATGAGAGATGTTTTGTGTCAACTTGGTGAACATAATCACAATTATCCTATGAGCTTTGCTAGTAGACAACTCATGGAGATAGAGATGAATTACTCTACCATGGAGAAGTGTTAGAAATGAGGGATCTAGAGCATGACATAACCGGAAGCTATGGAGGATGGAAGGAGAAGTGTAGACTCATGATGGAATGGACACTGTTTGTTACACAAGTGAATTAGGTTCCAAGATTGAGACTTGGACTCATAAACACAATCTTGTGTATGTGGACAATGACATTGACACTTTACTGAAATGAAAAGAGTACTATCATTGCATTAAGAAAGGAAGCAAGTACAATGCTTTATAGGAAAGTAGGAAACTGCAGTAGGCACTATTGTGCATATGGGATAAGTTAGCCTGCATATCCTTGACCCTGAGATTCCATACAAAGAGGCTGTTTGAGTGTGATTGCTGATTCTCAACACCCCTCCTCAATCACAACTAGGAAAGGCACAAAGTGTGTAGAGGCTGTAATGAGAACCACTTGCAAAGTGTGGGTATACCACAGACATGGCAAAACACCAGAGGCTGTTGCAGAAAAAGCTAAGTGTGGGTACCATAAACATGGTGGACATCCAGAGGCTGTAACAGGGGCCTCACAAAGTGTATAGGGACTGTAATGCCAAGTTACATAAGGAGTTTACAAAGCTTATGGCAGGAAGCATTAGGGTAAGGAAAATACAAGGCTATTAAAACAATCTATCAGAATTATGAGAGTACAAGGACTGATGAGTCTTTTCCTTCCGATCCTGGTGATCTTCATCTTCTTCTTCCTTTGCTTCATTTTCTTCTTCTAACAGTGATGCCTGGATATCAACAAGTTCAGGATTTGGCATGTTGATTAAAGTTGTTGATACGTTATTATATTCAGGAGGCAAGCTCTTAAGTAGAACACCGATGCAAACATCTTCATCCATTTTAATGTTGATTCCTGCAAGTTGGGTTAGGAGTCCTTCCATGTAATTAAGATGTGTGGCAAGTGATGTGCTGGACTTCATTTCAAGCCTGAAGAATTCAATTAGGAGACCATACTTTGATGATTTAGATTGTGCACCGAACAGGGTGTCAAGTCTTTTCCATGTATCCTGTGAGGTCTCACACTTATCCACATGATGGATATAATTGTCGTCTAGCTCCAATTTGATAATGGCCTGGGCTCTGTCATCATTCTTTTGCCAAGTAGTTGCAAGGTCCGCGTCCCGCGGTTTCTTCTCTTTGCCATTTGTGATGGCCCAGAGACCCTTCTTCATCAGAATGAGCTTGATGCGGGTTTGCCAAGTGTGGAATCCGACTCCTTTGAATCGAGCATTTGGCGAGTCTTTGCCCATGTTGGATTTACGGGAACAGTAGCAAATCAACTTCAGACTTTATTAAATTTGAGCAACAGAAGAATTGATTGAGAGACACAAGTGCTAAAAAGCACTAACTAAGTGTCAATGAATACCAAATCTGCAAAAGTCTTTTTCTCCAAGTGATCTTCCCCTTCTTGATTTGATGCTGATGTCTTCAGATCTGAGTGACAATACTTAAACGAACTTCAGAGAGTATTGCTCAGTGATTAAAATCACTGTTGATAACTTCAGTGAGAGAAACAGTGAAAAATGTCAAGATTTTGAAGCTTTTGGCTATGGCTGACTTTTAGGGTTTCTGAGGCAGCCCTGGTTTTTTTCAGATTGTGGGAGCTGTGGTTGACCATTTTCAAAACTTTTTTTATGAAAATGTAGCTCTCATGATGCTCTACCAAAGCCCCATAGCAATCGACCAGATCACGTCGCGTGCAGGCGGGCAGAATCGAAAATCAGAGACGGGTGCAGATTTCGGCCAGATCTGTCGATTTCTTCAATGCCGTCGTGTATGGACTCCAATGTCGTCGTGTATGGTGCCACGCTGCAGCGCCTTGAGGTGTAGAGCAATCCCCCAGAAGGAATCGAAAGCTGATTCAGCTTCTATGATGAGATTGGAGTGCTCAAAGGTGGGCAGGTCAAATCTGGCTATGGTGGACCAAAAAACAGAGATTAAGAATTTGAGTAATGCTGAGCTGTGGTTAGGGCGATGTTAAGTTCTGAGTTGACACAGAGGAGCTATGGAAGCATAGGAATACTTTCCCAGAAGGAGTCACAGCAAGATATGACCTGTGGACAGAGATCCAGGAGCTTGAAGCAGGCAGGGTGCAGGGTGGCTATGGCTACCAAGCAGTCCAAGATGAGAATGAAGTTGAAGATGAAGTCATGTACCCAAGCTGAGCTACCTAGAGTTGAAGAGGGACTGAGAGAGAGCAGAGGAGAGCTTAGCCATGCTCAACAGGCTCTGATACCATGTTAGAAATGAGGGATCTAGAGCATGACATAACCGGAAGCTATGGAGGATGGAAGGAGAAGTGTAGACTCATGATGGAATGGACACTGTTTGTTACACAAGTGAATTAGGTTCCAAGATTGAGACTTGGACTCATAAACACAATCTTGTGTATGTGGACAATGACATTGACACTTTACTGAAATGAAAAGAGTACTATCATTGCATTAAGAAAGGAAGCAAGTACAATGCTTTATAGGAAAGTAGGAAACTGCAGTAGGCACTATTGTGCATATGGGATAAGTTAGCCTGCATATCCTTGACCCTGAGATTCCATACAAAGAGGCTGTTTGAGTGTGATTGCTGATTCTCAACAGAAGAAAGGCCTAGCCATGATATTTGTTGTAAAGAAGTTTCATCATTACCTTTTGGCTACACCCTTTGTCTTTTTTGTTGACCATCAAGCCTTGCTTTATCTAGTAAAGAAACCCTGTGCTATAGTGCATAGCTAGGTGGTTACTCCTGCTTCTAGAATTTTACTTCTCTGTGGTTGTATGCAAGGGTAAGTAGCATTACATGATGGCAAACCATATGTCTCGCATATCCATAGGAGAAGCCACTTGTCGCTAGACAACGCATTGTAGACGACTTGCTTGATACACACCTGTTTAGCATGTCTAGTGGGAGAGACCTTTTTAGGGCCAATCTAAAGCCGTATTGGATAGATGACATAGTCCAAGTCTTAGAGCATGGACTACCTGAGAGACCTATAAAGAAGGCTAGGCCAAAGCACCTTATCCTTAAGATTCAACCCTATCAGTTAATTATCGACCAACTCTATAGACTAGGACAACATGACGGGTTACTGCAAAGATGTGTGTTATGAGTACAAAATGCATGAGTTGTGCTATAATCTCTATTGTGCTCACTCTATTTTGTGATGCTGCTAAGTTCGTGAAGCACTGCAATGAATGTCAAAGGACCAAAGCACCAATCCATAAGGACAAGATGTAGTTGACCCCGCCAGTAGTGCAACAACCCTTTTGAAAATTGGGGAATCGAATTTATTGGGCCAATGAACCTTGCACTGCAGTACTCATAAGCAAGGTACATCAATGTAGCGATGGATTATCTCACAAAATGGGTTGAAGCTCAAGCCATGAGGAAGAATGAAGCTAGGACCACGGCTAAGTTCCTTTGAGCAAGTGATCTCATGATTCGACTGCCCAATTGAGCTAGTTAGTGATCAAGGCATGCACTTCATCAATGAAGTGATTGCCCATATACTATCTACATTCTTGATCATTCATATAAAATCATCACCATACTACCCTCAAGCTAATGGTGAGGCAAAATTCACGAAACAAAATCTTCGTGAACGTATTGACTAAGGTAGTCTTTGCCTCATGCAAACACTGGGACAATAAACTTGTGGCAGTAGCACTATGGGCCTATAGAATAGCCTATAAGATGGTCGTAGAGTAAACACCATTCAAGATTACCTATGGGGCTAGAGCAATCCTGCCCGTGGAGTTTTTCATTCCAAGCTTGAGAATGGTAGTGCAAGAAAGATAGGATGGATAGGAGGCATGGACGGAATGCCTGGTAGCGCTAGAGCACCATTTTGAGACTCGACTCCTAGCTATCCATGTGGTAATCTACAAAAAGACAAGAGCAAGAGTTGGCTTGACAAACATGTCAAACAACGTGACTTTGAGCAAGACTACCTAGTGCTATTGTACTCTATAAGGAACCATAAGTAGAAGATGAAGTTCAAAGGATCAGGGCCTTTCAAGATCTGCAACATCACTCAAACTAGCAACATAGAGCTCGAGACCCTAGAAGGAGAGAGCATAGGCTTCTTCAATGGTATTCACCTCAAGAAGCACTCCCCTCCAATGCATCCACTACAAAAGCCTCCAATGCTAAAACCCCCTACAAAACATAAGAGCAGCCACCATCACTGAGATAGAGGATGAGGATGAGCAAATGGTAGAACCTGCACCTACACATATCAGTGATTGCCCAAAAGACACACGCGTTTGACACTTATTAATGAGGGAGGTGACTTCAATATCCTTACACATGATCATTGGACCCTCATTGGTCATAGCTCTAACTATTGCCTACTAACGCTAAACTCAGTCCATTTGGGGGACAATCCTACTCATTGTTGGGAAGGTGCAAAATAGCCATCTCTATCGAGACTCAAAGTCTACCTATGATCTTCTATGTGATGCCTAACACTAAGGCCGCCTGTAAGGAATCACTACTAGGACGCATATTTAAAAAACAAACACATTGCAATGTTGACTACAACTCGTTGTGCATTCACTCACCATTGGAAATGTTCGGATAGTGACAACTTTTAGTAGTAAGGGCAGCATGGCTCCATTGCAACTTGCAGTGCCACCGGTGTAGATGAACAAAGTGCAAAGCCTAAGGAGGGAGGTTGGGACTTGTCCCACCACCTTGTTGAAACAAAATTACTATAATCCAAGGGAGCTACACCCAAGATCACTGAGCAATTTCTCAAATGGGTGCCCAAATGGCTAATGCAGCTGCCTAGAAGCCAAACCAGAGATTTGTAACCACAGAACCTCACGCCGCTACACCAAAGCAGATGATCAATCAAGACACGATGGGTGCCCAAAGACATATTACGCTCTCAAGGCTACTAGAAAGGTAACAATTGGATTTGGTTGCCCAAGTCTACAAGTGACACACGTCCCCCTCAATCTAGGCCCTCTAGTCCATCTCCACAAAATGGTAAGCCAACTAGGAATGAGATATCAATTGACTCCGAAAGCACCAAATCCATAGAACCTCAACGCATCTATCAACCAAAACCAAAACCAGCTGCCCCTAGACCAACTCAACCTAACACTCCCAATATCTCAACTACTCCAGGAAAGCAGAAGGCAATGCATCATTTTAGCCACAAGACCAATCCATCACACAAGTGGTAGACAAACACCCCAGTGAATAACCTAAGAGACAGGAATTAGTAGCGGAGTTATCCATCTCAACCAAACCCCAACCTCTCGTAGCCTTAGACCCTCCTATACGAGTGCATATCTATCCTTACATTAGCCTCAAACCTAGCCATTAATATGGGGGATAACTTAATCACCTGCATTAGATGATTGGATGCTACTTTAACCATAGTATCTAGGAGCTATGAATGGTTGGACTTAGGGCTCCTAAGTCCAAAAGTGAGCCATTAGCAGGTAGATGTATGCTCCTTCCCATGCACCCAAGAAGAATCCAAATTCATGTTTGTTAAGATTCCCATAGTAACCGAGCCACCAAAATCTCTCAAGAGCAAGCTCGCATGCAATGACTGATCACATCCTATAGCAAGAGCAAAGTCTCTGCAACAATAAGCCAAGAGCTTGAAGAGCTAAAAAAGCTAGTTGGCTCTTACTCTTATTTTTTGTGCAAATGGTACACTCTTTGTCTCCAATGGGAACAAGAAGGTTGCCAAATTATGACCAATGTAGAGCAGAGATGGGCAATCAAAACCTTTGAGTATAACCCAACCTATGTAGCCCCTATCTCTTTCAAAGTATTAGCTTCAGTCTTGCACCGTTAGAAGACCACATCATGCCCCACCCCTATTTTGATCAAATTCTAATCGAGAAGGAACTTCATATTGCTAGTATGATGAAATCTATTGACTTTTCAGTGATGTCGTGACCTACATTACACATGTAGGCATTAGACCTCATGACATGGACCGTTACGCCCACTTGAACTATAAGCCAAATTTCTATGATTGGCTCATGACGAAGTAAAGTACAGCACGCATGTACTTCACACCCTTAACCCTTCACCCTGCAATCCTAGGAAGGATTTTCATCACTCCTGAGGGGAGGGATAAGGGAGAAAAGAAGACATGACGAACCTTAAACCAAACTTTAAAAAGAAAAAAGGACTAATAAAAGTCAATTTGTACTTAAGGGTTCATGGAATTCTGGGTTGAACTATGTGGATTGCTTGAAGCAAAAAATTTCATTCTATGTTTGAGCACTTCATCTTTCCATAGCATATATTCATAACCCCCTCATCTTTTCACAAAAATTCGTTTCAAGTAAACTAATAGGGAGTTGCATCATGATAGGAACCCGAGATGGCCAAGCATGGCAAAGGCAGCAAGCTCCCATTCATGGAAGAAGAGCAGGCCAAATAATTCCTAACAACAAAAACTAGGGCATTTAATTAGCTTAAGTTCAAAAGCATCTAGAACTTAGAAAGTGTGGTGGTGAAAGAGCAGGTGATGAAATAGTTCGTTGACCACGGTAGTCTTGGCAAATACATGGAGAAGATTGGTCAAGCCATCGATTATAGCAAGTGCTAGAGTTCATACAAACTTTCGATGCAAACAGGAACCGTGGCACTGTGGGAGTAAGACGAGGAGAGACTCACAGAGTAGAAGTGGAGTTGTGCCCTAAAATAGTGGAAAAGGGTTGGTCAACAAGCCCAAGAGGTGGCCCAAGAGAGATGTTTACAGTATGCTAGGGATGGACGAGGCCCAAATGCACATGAATGATGGAGTTAGCCTCGCCGACATCCCTAACCCCGGCATCAAAAACTGTAAGAAAGATAGTCCATGCTCTATTCTCCAATCAGAAGTACAGTGCCTTGATGAGCAGGATTGGAGTGCCACTACTCGAGAGCCTCACAGCCAAGTCGTTGGACAAAATCAATTGGAATAGCTATGTGCATAAGACCATAGAAACCTTAGTGAAAGTGCTACCCATAGGAGCTAGATCAATAGGCGGGGAGTCTCCAACTTCCACAGTGGAGACCACAAGGAAAAAGCCAGTAGCTAAGGCCTCCAATATAGGTTTTGGAGATGTGCTCACTGCCATCATCCATGAGGTCATTGGGGACTTGGAAAGATAGGAAGTGGTAGAAGAAACCCTTCAGCACTCACTAGCCCCCATAGATCTCCTGTGTAGTCATCCAAAAAGAGGGAAGCTCATCCTAAGTCCATAGATCACTCGTGAAATTACCCAAAAAGAGAGAAGCTCCATCCCAACTCCAACAACAACAAGAGGCCTTGAGTGAGAGAGCCATTAATGGGGAAGGGAAGGAGGGCTCAGTCCCATTGAGTCAAGGCACAAAAAGAAAACTCAAGCTGAACATCCCAAGAAAGATGAAGAAAACCATGGCAAAAGAAGACAAGAAAGTATAAGCTGCATAGAAGGAATTGAGAGAACTAGAAGATGAATGCAAAAAGAAGCGGGAAGAGGAAGAGGAGCGAGTAAGAAGGGTGGAGAGGAGTCAAGAGAGGAGTAAAGAAGGGAGGAAGAGGAAAGGGTGAAAAGAGAAGAAGATGAGAAAATGGCCCTAGCCTTGTGGTTGTCGGTAGAGCAAGCCTCCCGACCCAAAGAACTCACAAGGGGAATCCCGAGTGATGAGCCAGGCTCCAGCGCTGTAGCAAAAGAAAGACCTCAAGGGCCCATTGTGTTGTGGGCAAGGGAAAGACCCCCATGAACACACCACCATTGGCCATGATTGCCATGCCAGTCACCACCCAAGAGACCTCAAAAGGGGGAGTGGACCAAAGCAACATGGTGGCATGGGTGTAGTACCTACTGAACTCAATGTACCATCTTGGCCTAGCACCACTTGGTGAAGGCCCAATCATAGGGACAAAGAGGCATCCTACCATGGATGTAAAATCTAGAAAGGACCCAAAGAAGTCCAAGGTTGAAGCATCCACAATGTCTATGCCATTAGCCATGCCGACAGCAACCAATTACAATGAATACGTGCAGGAGCTCCTAGGGAAACTTGAAAAGATGAAGGAAGATAGGAAGGCGGCCATGGTAGAATTGGAGGTGTAAAAGGATGTTTTCACTGCCTACCAAATACAGAAGACAAAGCAGATAACCATCTATCACAGACAAATGAACAACCTAACAAAGGAATTAGAAGCAATGAAGAAAATGAAGGCAGAGAAGGAAGAAGAAAGTGCAAAAGAGCTATAATAAGTGGAAAAGATAGAGGGAGAAATGGGGCTAGAAACGGACTTCTCAAGCCTCATACAAGGGTAAAAGGATATGGAGGAGCAATTCAAACAATTAAAAAACCTAGGAGAGGAGCTCATCCAGGAGCTAAAGAGGGTAAGGACACAAGTCCATGCAAAGTTCTAGAAGGACAGGAGGCAAAATGAATGAATATTGAAGGAACTATAAGATATTAGGGGCCAAAAGGACAAGTAGTCAACAAAAAATCTACTAGAGGTGGAGAATCGATTCGTTGGGACCCTCCAAGAGTAGGAACGGCTAAAAGAAGAGTTGAATCACCACAAATATGATAAGGAAAAGATGCTGTCAATATGGAAAGAACAAGAAGAGGTGGTGACAACACTGTCACAAGAGCTATGCAGCTGAGTCAAGGCAAGATGGAGGGGAATGCTGAGGCCTGGGAAGAGAGGAACTTTGGAAGAGTCAGGGACATGGCTGAATGCCTTGCCTTAGTAGAAAGTAGGAGAATCATGGTGGAATAGTAAGGGCCAAAAGCAGTGTAGGCAGGGTTAGAGGTCCAACAACATGCCTAACTCAATACTATATTTCATGTAACTCATGCCGGGGATGATGACCTTGTGGAAGGGCTAAAGAGGAAGCTCGAGGTCTCAAGGAGAGCCATAAAATATGTGCTCCAAGAACACACCCCAAGGACCAAGCCTTGTGCAATGAAGGCAACTTTTATTACAAGCATGGCTCTTGATCGAGGAGTTAGAGCAACTCAAAATTGGAAAGCAGGAGCACCAAGAGTAGCCAACTACAACAGTCCCCAAGCTAAACCACCAAGGGACAAAGGGCCCGATTTTGAGCAACCTGCTGACACAAAGGCACAACCTTGTGAATAGAGCCCTCATCCACCCCCAACAATGGAAGCAGAAGGCCAACAAGAAGAAGATCCTGCCACCGCAAAAAGAATTGTCATGGCCAAAAGGAAACACAAAGAGTTGGGTGACTTCACAAGGAGAAAGTTTAATGCCAGACCACAAGACATGCTCGATGTCTAGATGTTGCAAGCCGAGGAGTAACTACCTATCAATTGGGGACTAGAATTGGGAGCAATGGAAGGATGGGTGCACACCATTTGAATTTGAATTCTTCTGCCCTGAATCGAGTGCTACCCCCTCTAGTGGTTGAAGGATCCATTCAAGTCATGAAGAGGCTAGGGAAGCAATGGCTTGATGAGAGGGCTAGAAATCCCACACTATGGAGAAAAGAGCCTACAAGGTACTGGGAGGATAAGGTCACAGAAGAGCCAAGAAAGGTCAAAGGATATGAATCCCAACCTAAATGGAATCGAAGAATCTGGGACACCAATTTTGAGGCATGGATGGCTTTTTGCAACACACTACCATATGAAAGGGATAACCCCACCTACATGACTTACCCAAGGCACCACAGTGTACATTTTGACCAGGGGAAGAATGGCAAGTATGACTTCCCTTTGATCTACAACATCAATGCTACCAGTCCTAAATAATTCTTGACCTTTGGAGCACAAGACCTTCGACCTTCCATTACCAACTTTCTGGATGAGTTTACGGCACGCCCCTACCCTGCTTTCCTTACCACTTGTAATTACCTCTACCTCTTGTGATTTCTACTAAAACCAAAACCAGTAGACCAAGAAGAGCACCTGCTGCCCCTCTATTTTGATATCAATGTAGGAATAGAGAGTTATGCAATGACCCACCTAATGTTAAGGGCCACTCTCTTGCCAGCTTTTTACATGAGCATTTTAGAAGATATGAGTGACAGTAGGTTCTCAAAATGTAACCATCCTTTCCTCTCTACTACCCCTCTTCAATGTAAAGATTAACCAAAAGGGATACATGCAAAGCCATGCATTCCTTAGCAAATCTCATAGCCCCCCTCAAAATGTAGCTACTAAAGAGCATCAGGATGATATCTAGCATGCTTCCTCCCAATGTATCTCACCAAAAAAAAAAGAGAGAGAAGAAGGGGGGAGGGGGAGAAAAAAAAAGAGAAAACAAAGTAAAGAACCACACAAAGCAAACAGAAAGGACCAAAGAGATTCTCATGTAACACTGGAGTGCCACAAACACCTCATCTAGGGGTTCTCAAGTTAGGTGCATCTGGTGGCCTCGGTCAACCGGTTGTGTGCCTAAACCCTTGGCCCTCCCTATCTCTTCACTTCACCCTTAGCGAATATTAAGGGAAGGACACACCTAGGGAGTTTTGTGCTCACCTACAGTTAAACCTATCTCCCTAAGTCACACCCACAACACTTTCGCTTGTACACAAACTGGGTTCTCACTAGCACACGGACACCTTGCACTACATGGTGAGGTAGGCACCTCCCCCAGGTAGTGCACTTCCTTTTCCTTTTCACGTACATTTGACAATCCACGATCGACCACCAACTTCGAAGGCTCTCGCCATCCACTCAATCTACTTTTGGCCTCCATAGTCTCACATTCATTTTGTGATGCTTCTTCTCCCAATCCAATCTCCATGAAGCCCCATCAATGAACCACATGGCAACCCTTCAACTACCCGAGCCCTCATTAACAAGTGCCTACAAGTGCCATGGGACTAGAATTGGCTAGGAGGAGGTTAAACCCAGTACAAAGAAAGAAAAAAGAAAATTAAAAAGACGCAAGGAAAATCGAAAAAAGGCAGCCCACGATCGAAGAAATAGGAGGGAAAAAGGCCAAGCACAAGGGCAACCTTAAAAGTTCAGGGCAAGTGCAAAAGAGGAAAGTCACATATATAAAAGTGCACTCTAAATCTTTGTAAAAGAGCATTAGTCTCCCTCTCGTGTAATATGTAAATGTAGATGAGCATAGGTAAAGGAACAATGTAAATAGGAAGGGAATAGGGAAAGAGGATCTAGGCTAAAATGGTCAATCATGTAAAAAATGAATGGGTTCCCAAAAGGGATTAGGACTTGTATAAAAGGAAAAAAGTGAATGAAAAAGCTCATTCTTGTGTGTGGCCAAAACTAGCTCTCTTCTTCTTCTTCTTCTTCTTGCTTGTTTGAGCTTGTGCTTGATAGAGGGAGTGTGAGGGAGTGAGTGTGTGAGGGTAAGGGACCATGGTGGAGAAACTCTCCATCTTCTCCTCTCTTCTCTTCTCTTCTCTTATCTTGTGCATGTCAATGGATCATAGAGCTTGGAGCTTGAGGAACGAGCTTGCTTGAGCTTGCACTTTGGATCGTGGAGCTACTAGAGAGCTTGTGGAAAGAGACAACTCGATTGAGCATGAAGGTAAGCTTACTACACTCGTAGGTCTGATAGCACATATGGCTATGTAAGAGATAGCCATTGCACTTGGCTTGAAATTGAGATAATAAGTGGTATGTGGGTCTTGGAGATCGAGCAAGAAGCTCCCACATAGTTAAATACAAACTTGATGGAAAATATAATATCCTACTTTGCATATGCAAACATAACTGCTAAGACCTGCTGGATCACATGAGTCAATTATGTCAGCTAAGAGGTCCATAGATCTTTCCCATCCAAACTTGTGCTCTATGAAACTACATAGCTATTGCTCAAAGCTAAGGTATTAGAATTTTTCATTCTTATGTTCCTTTGATGCCATCATCCAATAGCTATTCTTGCCACTAGGTATGTGATGCTTCCAATTAGAGATCTATTGATATGCTTGCCAAAGTTGGGTCCACTTGAGTAAGGCATATTCTCAACTAACCACAAGTCCCTTCTTGGCACATATACATGCCACGTCCTCCCATTACTCATTGCATGTTTTGACTTTTTGTCTCAACCCGCCTTGCACACATGCATTGTCAAATGTGTGTTTGCATTGAGCCTCGGTGTAGTACAAGACTAGGTGTTGATCCATCTTTGCTTGTGTCAATTTGAGTAGATGTGGTTGTGTTGCATGTGTATGCTCCGGATCAATGGCAAGAAGGACTATGTTGTGTCAATAGTATTATTAGAGTGGAAGGGTTGGCTGGTAATGGAGATGGAGAATCTGGAGGGGCATTGGATTTGTTTGGCATTGTAGATGTTTCATGGTAGTGATAGAGGGATTTACAATCGTTGAAAATAAAATTGAAAGCAGTACAACATAGAGCACAAGTTGCAAAAACATTTTCACGAAAATCTTTGTGGACATAAATGCAACTATAGTATTTAGGTAGTGTAGTCTTGGAAGGGTGATATTCGTACACATTTCCATGATGCATTAACAAATACACAATTACAATTACAATTACCATTGAATCCTAAAACTTGTAAAATATAGACCAAGCGTATCTAATATCACAATATCTAGTGCAAACAATATTTGAGGCAACATAAAATTTAATTTTTTGTGTCTATCACCTAGACCTCCACTTTGAAAATAAGACCAGAACCCTAAATCGAAACGTTATACTGTTGGAACTTAGACGAGTTTGTTATGCAATTGTACTATCCGATTTCATAATATTTCAAACGATGATATACAATACATTGATGTGCATTAGTTGACATAGTAACAGAATGCCATTAATTAGCAAAATTTCATAGATGCATGAATCATGGACATGAAAATGATAGCAAATACATACTAAACGTTCTAGCCTTTCAATTTTAAACATGATGCCTTGGTTGCAAAGCTACTGAGGATCCTATATGCAAGGAAGTATGTGTTTAACGGTCCACATTTGCATACCTACCAATGTTCCAATTGACCACATGTAATTATGCAAAAATATCTAAGGTAGAAGGAACATGGCCTTCTTGTTTTGGACATAAAGAACATTATTTTCACTTATGGAGCTAGATAGACAACAACAAACAAGTTAATGTGATGCAAATACTAGTTGGGCATTACATAGGTTCAAGATCAAACGTGCACAAGTGTACAATGGTTTGTGCATACATAAGTAGAAATTAAAGGGTAGATAATGTGAATCCAAGAGATATTACAATGTACACAATAGTTTAGCTCTTACTTTGTGATAAAGTATGCTACAACATAATAGAATGAGATCTAGCTATTATTCCTTTAAATATTGCATCCATGGGACTTTCGATACTTACGCTTGTTTGATATTTTCTAAAAGTTTATAGTCCTCATTTTTTGTATCCTTTTATGTGTCAACTAGCTTTAACATCTCCCAGGCTAACAATCGGTCTTCATTGATTCCTTGACTATGCTTTGACCAGTTTGGCCAACCCTTGGACTTTAACTTTACAATAAAAATGTTCATCATCCTTTTGTGGCTTTCTCTATTTGGGGTTTAACATTATTCCTGTAGAAGTTCCATGGCAAACCATTTGATGTAGCATGATGGGAAAGCACCAAAGACTTCAAATCTAAGGATGCAAATGATAAAGAGATATTGGTTGGGTAGGGCGTTATTAAAGAAAGATAAATGTTGATGGTTATGGTGGTGATTTCGAGGTATACTTGAAATAAAATTTTGTGCTCCTTGAGAGGCTAGTACCTAACCTAAGTGTGCTAATGGCGAGTGCTTGTTCATTCCAATTGGGAAATGATTCTAACACTAGGCAAGCTGAAACCTCTCGTATATCCTAGATTTGAGGATTCAATCAATGAAAGGGTGAATGCATGATGAAATTTAGATTATAAATTTGTTGAGAACCTAAGGTGTCCTACCCTTGATGTGCCCTAAATTTCTAATGTGGGGAATAGTTAGGGGTTAGAGATGAAGTTGTGGCCGGCTAATGCCGATAAGAACCTCTAACTTGAAGATACCTCAATGTAGTGTTAGTGCATACACCTATCTTTTGGTGGAGCTTTTGCTTTCATTTGTTGCTTCTATTTTTTAACCTATTGCTTCTATTTCTTCTTTTTTAACAAAAAATCACCTTATTATTTCTTTTTTGAATTTTGCACTTCAAGAAGTGAGCATAAAAGCCAATTATATCTGAATGGAAGAATGTGGAAGGTGTGAGACCAACCATTGAATCGACTCTTGGCCATATCTTCTAGCAATTTCAAGTAATATGGTAGTAAGAATGTAGCATGAAGGATGAACCTAGACATCATGCATTAGTTAACTCCCCCATTCATATTGAAAAACAAGGGCAGTAGATTTTCTCAAACATTGTGAGTTTTTGCTTTAGCAAAACAGTTAATAGGCATAATGATTATAAATGACTAGAAAAGTTGGATATGAAACGATTGGTGAATAATCTAATTAAGGTATAAAAAATGGTACCACGTTTCTTGGTTAAAATAGGTAAGTGGTGTGAGGATATTTGGATTGACATTAGGGATCTTTGAAAAAATAAGCCCACATGCATGTTAGGGTTGAATGAAGCTCCATGCTACCTTGGATAGGGGTAACACATCGTATTAGCTCTCTCTTTTGCTAGTGTCCAAAATGTTACACCTCCATTTTTCCTATTTGTCATGCTTTCAAAAGCCTTTGGCAAGCCCAACCACCAATGAAGGCTATAGACATAAAATACTTTTTGATATATAAAGAGCATTGAAGCTTAATATCGCAAGTAGGCTAGGCAAGATCACATGTTATATATATATATTGATTTCTTTGCAAATTTTTTTCCAACGATGAGATAAGGATATCGAAAGCCATTCTCTCACTGAAAAGACTAGTATATGATCATGTCTTGTAGTTTGTTGATTGAAGGATGGGATACTAGAATATAAGGAAAGATAACTTGTAATAGAGATCATGAATCTATTACTTATAAATACATGGTGGATATTCAAACTTTCATAGTAGGTTTTATTATCGTAGATGGCATTATATCGATAACAATCAAGTTGCTTTAAACCAAAATATTGATTACTTCAGTTAAGACCTTATGTTGGATCTTGATATATGTTTCAATGAGAAAGTTATTATAATTCTAAAGGTGAGATCATTAGGTACATTGAATCAAGTAAGAATGAGACTTACAAAATAAAGATACTGAATTGCCAAGCTCATTTATTGCCAAGCTCATTTATGTTCAAACTACAAGGGTAAGCTTCTACACCACATTATACAAACTTGTGTGTATATTTAATTTAAATACTTTAATGAGAAACATTAGTGAATCATGAACATCAACTTCTTTCATGAACCCTACAAGAATGATTCAACCCTTAGTCTCCCATTCATGGGCATAAAAACTATTTCTACAAAAGTGACAAGATGCTTTAAATGGGTTAGAGTACTTACTTTCATGCAAATATTTCCCTTGATTAGGTATAACTCCCATAGGAGGGTAATTGAACCACTAAGGACAAACATTTGCCTCCCATGCTGTCAATTTCCTCTCACATAATATTGAAGAATACATAGTGTTTTCATCATGGATATCAATCCACTCGGTTGTGAATTCTGGAGCTACATCCAACCTCTGCTCTTCTAAAGATTGTAGTACCCACCTACACTTACCATCATAAGACAGCAAATGAGTACTCTTGGTGCATAACCATCATAATTAACCAACCACCCTCACTTGGGCTTCTAGTTGAAATTTATGATAAAGAGTTTAGAACTAATCCTAGTCTCTCATCTCAAAACTAGCATTTTAATGTTCAATGTATAGAAGTAGTCTAGATGCAAACCTATAAATCATGCATTTGGCTAAATACACAAGCTCTGGCATCTTCTCTACAGCACTGTGTCTAAAGACTTCACCCCATCCAAGAGATGTACAAAAGCCTACACACATTTTACAAGAACTTATACATTAAGAAAATACTCAAGAAAGCAAATGAATGCATTGCATTGTGTGAACCTGCATGACATCGTTCTTTAAGTTAAGCTTGAAGAACTCCTTGAATGAGTCCGTGTGGGCCTTCCACTTGTATCCTTTGAATCTGTAGCACTACCTCTAAATGCAAATGAACCCAATATGTCTCTTTCTTCATGTAAATTCAAAAAATCTTGTAATCACCAAAATGAGGGTATTGGGGGTCTTTAGACTTTTTAAGTCTCATAATATGCATCAATATTTTTTTCTTGCAATGCACAAAAATATACACAAATAGAAAACATTGAAGAAAAAATAAACATACACACAACTTGCTTAATAAATACAAAATACCTCTTCAGAGAGATTTTTGAGCTTCTAAGACAATATAACTTGTCTCTTATGATCTTAGCATTCTCGCATTACCCCACCTTAGGCCAAATAACAACTTGAAGAAAGCATCCCCATTTTGGGGATCGGGAATGCATAGGTACTTGTAACCTCTATCTTTGAGGTGCTCCTCCTCCACTCTTATAGCCTTATCTAAACATTTCTTTTTCTCTAACCCTCATCTAGACCAAGACCCCAACCTTCACAGTTTCCATTGATATGAAGGCATGGAATTCATCCTATCATGCCAAAATAAAAATAACATTTTAGCCAAAGATAGAAAAGCACATTCCATACAAGAGAGCTAGAGATGGAAAATCACCTTCCATACAAGTTGAGATATTAAACCACAAGGAGAGTTATACCATGGAGTGGCACCATGATAATACCTTCCAACTATACTCATCTCAACCTCAATCCACTTCCTCATGTCTAGACTCAATCTATCTAGAATGGATTATTTGTTTGTAGTACCAAACTTCAGGAACATATACACCTCATGTGCAATATTTGGAGTAGCATGAACCCTACAAATACTATTGGAAACAAACGCAATCATAACATGAGAATGTAAGCATAACACATTACAATGAGGATCTTACTTGAAGAAAGAAGACTTACACATTGATGGTGTGCATTGCGAGGTAATAGCTCTGCTTCCTTTGCCTTTGGCACCTCAATGAGTTGATACTGCACTCAAACATGGTATTGAGCATTGTCCGAGTACTCTATAATTAAAAACCAACTAACATAAGAGTGGGATGCAAACATTCATTGCTTACATGTATAATGGACAAAGTATGAATGATTACTTACTTTCTTTGATGCATCTCCACCATGTTTTTAGCTTGTGGTTCCCATCCCAAACCAAGAACTTCTTGCCTTCTAGGTCTTCCCCCTCTCTCCCAAGAGCCCTCTCAAACTCCTCGTTTCTTTGATGCCAAATCAGACCCTACTCATCTAGATTGTTGGCTATCATAGGCATGTCTCCCCTCTAGGACCTATAAGTGATATAAGGAAGTGTCCCATAGTCTCAAGATAACCAGTGCAATCAAAGGAAGGAATCAACCACTGAGCATCATTTGTGGAAAATCTAACTACTTCATGAGCCACCCATCTACAAAGAGGCACATTAGGAGGCAATGTCCTCTTCTTAACATAAAATTGGCTCATCACAAACTTCATCAAGCCTAGATAGAGTTGCTTGCCTAGGTGCCTTGAGTGCCTCATCCTCCCCTTGATCACCATTATCACTTACCTATTCAATATCATCTAGACCCTCATGGTGCACATTAGTATTTGTAAACACAAATGTTAATAAACAAAGATAAAAAATAGCAGCATTAAAGGAATCTTATATAAAAGGATAAAAAACATTGCATAACAACAAACAACAATGATGTATAAATGAAATGGACATACAAGTGATTATGTGTGTGCTCAACAACCTTGTCTCAATGGTATTGGAATCCCCATTTACTTGTGCTTTGTCATCAATGAAAACACATCTTTTTAGACCACATCCTTTATTTGCTAGAGGACTATCCAAAAGTCTCACACATGAAGCTGCTTCCTAGTCTATAATCCACTTGTCGGGAACACATCTCGAACATAGCTTCATGCTAAGTTGACAGCCACTATGAGGTGAGACACATTTCTTTCTCTTGCTAAGCACTCTTTTTGGTACCCATAATATGCAACCTAAGCATAAAGCACAAAAAATAAGATAAAATCCACGATGCCTTTATTTATTCCTCAACATTGTTAAAATCCTCTTTTGGCATGGTCATAAAGTGTGCACACCCACACAACTCTTTTCAATCTTATGCATGTGTAGACATGTTTACATAGCCATAACTCTTTTCAATCTTATGCATGTGTAGGCATGTTTACATGCACTATGAACCAAAATGTTTAGATAGATACACCAATTACATCCATATCTACTAACCCATACAAAAATAGATGCACTAACATTGGCTCCATTGTCCCTAAATGGCATCATGATTGTGTGCACACCATTTACCCATGGTACACACCATTTATGCTTTACAGATGCCTTTTTTTCATCCACTTCATCCATATGACCAAGTTCATGCTCACAGATATCAACTAGTATAGCAACCTACCATCTTCATTCGAATGTATATGTAGTTAATATGACCTAATCGACTATGATAATAATACTCTAAAAATAGTGGTAAATCTTAGAGTGGTTGAGCTGTAGTTTATTGTAATGTAAGTATACCCATGAGTTGTGATTATGAATCTATAGCATTAGTGACTTGTATAATCAAACTTCCCACTTGATTGGTGCAGGGCATTGCAATGGTGAATAGCTATTACATAGATGAGTCTTTGGCTAGCAAAGGACTTCATGAATTCCCTCCTTGTAGCATTGTAAGCTCATGGAAAAGCAATCTCCAAAGTTGTCATTTATAGCTATAAGTCAAAAGAGTCATTTAAGATGAAACTCAGCATGGCAATAGCTCTAAGATGCATGAAAGAGTTGCATGTTGCCTGCACAATTTTTGACTAGAAATATGTGAATGACATTCTCAAAGTCATGCATAGAGAAATTTAGAAGTAACATATGAACTTATTCAGACTCAAAAAAATTGTTTTACTCCCTTTTCATATGCTCCACAATCTACCATGACATTATGACAATTAGGGTGCCTAAATCTAAAAGAAGATATCTCACAATGTAACTTAAATTAATCAAGCGCACTCAGAAGACCAATGTTTCAAATACTTGCTATCCTCTTAGAGAGTATGGAAAATAAGGCTTGTTGTCCCACTCCTCCCTTGAAACACAAACTCTTTCTATGAATATTATTGGTGTGTAAGCTACCCAATAAAGACAAATCGACAATCCTCCACCTCATTTGGGACTATTGAGAAGCAAGAAGCTTGTGGAGAGTATTCAAGAAATGATTTAATTTGGTGGCTTTAATTTAGTGTATGAGAAAATTAAGCTCTTTCCACTCATATAAAAAGCTACAATTATAACTAGCCTGGGTGGTCTGTGAAGAAGAACGAAAAGGCCAACAACTTCATTTAAAAAAGGAGGCATTGGATCTTAGCTTGCAACATGGGTACCTCCTTCCCTAGCTATGGAGAGGTGGAGATGGAGAGTCAATCAAGATCCAAACTTCACTATTGAAGTGATAGTGGAAGACAATGATAGAAACTAACCCACTAGCGCATACTTGAGTCACCCAAATAGCATGCAGGATGGTGGCAAAATTTAAGAAGATGTGTGCAAGATGTGTAAGCATAATCTTCAAAAACCTCCTTCACTACAATGCATATGAGAAACCTAGCAAGCCATAAACACACACACACACACACACACACACACACACACACACACACACACACACACACACACACACACACACACACACACACACACACACACACACACACACACACACACACACACACACACACACACACACACACACACACACACACACACACACACACACACACACACACACACACACACACACACACACACACACACACACACACACACACACACACACACACACACACACACACACACACACACACACACACACACACACACACACACACACACACACACACACACACACACACACACACACAGATATATATATATATATATATATATATATATATATATATATATATATATATATATATACATTTTTTCTTGCTTGCCTGAAAATTGGTAGAGAGGACGGAGCCTTTTTTGCCTTGCTTGCCTAGTGAGGGATAATTTGAGATCCCTTGAGGCTTTTGGCGGGGGGGGAGATGATCTCAGAACCAACCTTGGTAGCCTGTAAAATTTTTTGAAGCTAGCCAAGGCCCTTTTCCCTACGTGATATTAATGGATTTGTGAGAATTGAGTGCCACTTTCCAAAGCACTGGAGATTTGAGTGGCTTTGTGAGAGACACACACTCTCTCTTCTCTCTCTCTAGTCTCAAGTCTCGAGTCCCAACCATTGCTTTTACCTTAAATCAATCCATTTTCATTGGTTGGTTGGGTTTTGTGGGACCATAATTTCAAGCTCCAAGGGACGACAAGTTGGCACTGCTTCTTCCAGGGTTCTCAGCCCCTTTCCAAAATCTTCTCAAGGTGGGAAGTTTTTCTTTCTTTTATGCATGGTAAAGCACTTGAAAATTCTAAAGCGTAAGATGTTTCATATGATTTGTGAACTGTAATCGTATAGGTAGGCCTTACTATGTTTTTTTGTTTATTAATATTTATGCTCACAGAGTTTGATGCATCCAAACCAAGAGGCATGGCCAATATCCTAGGATTTTCTAAAATGTACAATGTTGTGCAATCTAGGAAGCTATTAAATCAACCCTGCTAGAGATATTGTGGATGGAACAAAAATTTAACCCCAGAAGGCTTGGTACAGGCCTCGATCTATCATCAATAGCTACAATCCTGAAATGGAAAATCAAGTTGTGCCCTTATTGTTGTTGGTTAGAGCAGTGGTCTTCCCAAAACAAAGCTCTACTCGTGGGGATTCCATGCTTCCACAACCTTGTAAATTCTTGTTTGTTTCTGTAATGTCAACTAATCTTCAAGTGTTCCATGCGCTTGCTTTTTTTGTTTCAACTGGGAAAGTTGGGTTTTTCACGAAGTGCATTTTCACAACCTCCACGCTTCTTATTTTGAATGCAAGTTTTGTCAAATCATAGATGAGCAATGCCTCTCCTTTAACACGCATTGTGTACCCTCAACTTATTACTTTGACTTGTTTTGATATTTGAACATAAGTGTATGTAAATAATCTTTTCTTTGATCATCCATATGCAAGCTTAACAAGATCAAAAGTTAAAGCTTGGCATGGTGGCTGGTGATTCTAACTATAAATACAAAAACCTGCAAGCAATATCAACAACTAAATTTCAATGGCCTTTAGAGTACTTACAACAATGGAACCTTATTGTCAAACAACACTTGGTATCAACTCCAGATGCCTTGCCTCAAAATTTTAGGTGTGTTTCGAAACCCAAAATGGCCAGGATCCCATTTCGATCTTCAATTTTGAACATTGGCACCACCAACAATCTTATTTTAAGACAAATTATACTCAGACATAAGTACACTATGAAGTGATAGAGTGAAGTAATAGGTAGTGACATATCAACAATATCAAGATGACATCTATTGTGAATTAGATAAAAAACTCATAATTAAGTAGTGACATATCATTGAAGCATTTCGAGAGGAGATAAATAAAGATCGTGAAAAATAAATAAAGAACTCATAAATAAAAAACTTGTGGGAGAGTGTGTGTGTGTGTGAGGGAGAGAGAGAGAGAGAGGGAAAAAAGGAGTGAAGGTAGGTGAGTGATTGAGTCTTAAATTTTGCTCTTAAATTCTGATGAATCTTCTCATTCATAATTATAGCACTTAAATTTTGATGATCCTGCACATTCATTGTTTAGTCATCTTGGTTTGCACTGATGGTTGCTACAGCTTTCAAGTTATTCAAACCCTCTTGGAACATCCTCTATGCCTCCATTTTTCCTTTGCACAATCCTCAATTTGTGAATTGTTGCCTTCTCTTTATTAAACACATTGTAAGCTCAATACATAGTGATCTTCTCTTTCATCAAATAAAAACCCAATAGAGAGCACAACATGTCAAGTTTTTCCATTTTGACATGGAGAATAGCTAGTTATAGCATAGAGCACAAGATCTCATTGAGAAATGGAGAGGTTATTTTGAGTGAGTAGTACCTACAGAATCTATAGCCTGCAACACGAAAATTAAAGGGGTTGCAAGCCTTCCTAGAGAATGAAGATGAAGCAAACAAGGTCAATGTGTCTCCAAGATGAGATCATAAAGGGCATGTGCTCTACTTGATTGATAGTACATTATCAACCACCTAGTCTATCATGCACTCAAATGGCTTTGTATACGTTTCTAATAGTATTGAGTCAACAAAAGATGAGACTGACGACTACATTGATTATACTCCTAGTTGTAGCAAATAAAACTCCGATGTGTCGTGATATGCCCTCAGATGATAACAAGGATGTTGATGAAGTGACACTTTCAAAAGTTGCATATAGTGACAGAGGTGTCCACATGGGGGTTGCATGACACATATATGGAGTTGTATGTGGGCACTTGAAGCAAGGATGTGTCTTCCTATTATAAGTCTATTATGGCCTTCATTGAGGAGAAAGCTAGGCCAAGTAGATTGAAAAAATTCCTAGCACTTTGTGGACCTCCACTAAAGGCAAATGAGCTCCCAACTGAGTATAATGGTAAGATTGTTTTTGAGCTTCCAGCTATATATAGTAAGAAATGAATGATGGATGAGCTCCCAGAGTATAATGGTATGATTGCTTTCGAGCTTCCAACCTACAGATAGTAAGAAATGAATTATGGGTATGGAACAAAAATATAGTCACATTTGATCACGGCCCTCACAAACAAATATGGCACTAGAGTGCACAGTGTGCTTGAGCTATTGTCTTAGAAGTCTTCAATGTCTCAGGATCACTTGTCCTTACTACATAACTGAGAGAAGATATTATGATGATTTCTCCGTGGTCACTTGGACAACATATAGGTGAGCTTGGGCTATCCTGCAAGCAAGGGAAACTCCAACATAACATGTCACTATCATCAAAAATTTGTTAGTTGTACAACCATTTACAGATCCTCGATCTATTATGTATTGCAATCACTGGACCCTAAAATGACACAGTTGGTGATCCATGTTGGGGAGCAAGTTCATAGTGTTCAATAGGGCACAAAGAGGGCAACCATTGAAAAAATACAAATGCTAATCGCCCGTCAATAGATGTTGTTCGAATCTTTGACAAAGGAAGATGAATCAAAGGCAATTGAGGTGGATCTTAGCCATTTTTTAGAAGAAATGATGCCACTTGTGAATAATAAAGGGTAAGCTCCTGTATTATTACTTTCTACTAACGTTGTATGCCCTACATTTGCAATAACCATCTAATAAATGCATAGGTTCAAAGGTATTATTTCACACAAGAGAGGTAATCAAGGACAAGTCATTGGTGATGGCTATGATAGCATACTTCTTTTGCAAAAAGGTTGTGGCTTCCCAATTTTCCATGGAAGTAGATTTCCTAGGCAAGGTGATGCTAAGGAGCTGCTACTTATTTAAAATTTCCACTATATGAGGCCAACATCAGGGGGGTAGACTTAGTGAATCATACAAGGAAACTAGGGATTTGAGATCTACGAAGTGCATGGGTGCACTTTGATCACACCCATAGGTAGGTGGCCAACTATGTCTTGTTCCATTTATGATCATGGGTATGTGCCAACTTTACTATATCTTACATTGAAATTGAATTGTTGCTAGCAAATATTGTACTAACATGCCAAGTGTCAACTAGCATGAGAGCATCACAGGTAAGTGGAGTATCCAAATTTAAAGAGAAGGATGAAGAGCCTCAAATCTTGAATGGAGAAATTTGAATTCTGTCATGGTTCGATGTGGCTATGCTCCACCTAACTTTGTTGCGATGAGGCAACTGTGTGAATTGGCTGGCAATAAGGATTGTGTACAATGGAAGACTGCTTAACATAATGGAAGGGAGGGAGCACTCGTGTCTTTTCATTGGGAGCAAATTTTACAAAAGAATACAAAGAAATTAGTCAATGTAGATGAACAAATGCATCACACTAAATTTTGTGAAGCCTGAAGGCTAGCATTTTAGAGATTGGTGAGCACAAAATGTAAACAAGGATAACATTAAGACTTTGGATAGGTGGTTGAAATGGTGGCAGCAAAGATTTCCCATTGGGGAGGAATTGAATCTAATGTAGGTGTGTTGTTTTTCTTGGGTCATTAGAAGACTTGTTGCATGTACTAATGGGGAGCTATTAACTCTATTTCTGGACTTGACTTTGCAAGCCAACAAAAGTCCATAGGAACATGCTCAAATCCCAAGCATAAACTTATCAAAAAGTGTCCATGCTAGCTAGTTAGCATGTGAAGGTGGAAAAAAAGAGATATCATTGTATGATGCATGCGTTAGTGATGTTCTGAATGAATATATTGAATGTGCAAAGAGGTTGGGCTATAACATGGGCTGATATACTAGATCCACTCCTTCAATGGACTCTTTGTTAACTAGTGCTAGCAAAAGGGAATCCCCAAATCCCACCTCTATTGCATGTGCATTACAAGTTGTTGTAGTTGGGAGTCCTTTTGTATGAGGAGGCCATAATGCAAGGTGATAGGGGAGACTTTGCATAGGAAAAAGAAGGGAAGTGGAGCAGCTACAAGTTCCCACAAGCTAGGATACATGATGGAGTCCAGGCAATGCAAAAATAGGGGCAAATGCCACAAAGTATAGAGTTTGATGACTGTAAGATGGAAGAGAGATACATACAAGATCAGGAAGAAGATGAAGAAATGTCAATCAAACCCTTTGCAAGTGGAGTAAGTGTGCCAGATGTGGGAACATCGACCTATATAGAAGAGGTAGAAGTGGCACGACACGAGTGGGCTTTACAAAGGATGCCACCTTATTGTGTGAGAAAGTTTTTTGGTATGGACGATAGAAAGAGTTGCATTAGAAAATTATAAAGTTGGCAAGTGGGGCTAGTCATGACATGCTTTTTGTTTGAGAGAGCCTATAAGGACAAGGCCATTTCACAATGGATATGGTTTTGTAATCATGACATCAGGCATACAAATGCTATGCAAAAACAAGTAATAGTATCATCAATTGTTCCACGTATGTGGCCAGTTGATACAAGAAAAAATATATCAAAAGAGGAGTTTAACAGCCTAAAACAGACTAATTTCAAGTTTTCCTACTTTGCAACACCATCAAAAAATGAGAAGAACAGACCTCCTACTTTTGTAGAAGGTGATTCAAGCAAAAGGAGATGCAAGTGGAGGCATGGAGTTTCCAAATATGCACAAAAGAGGATAGATGTAGCTGATTGCATGGTTGTGACTTTCTTAGAGGAGATAGTGGAACTTGAGAGGCAGCATTCAGTATTTCGAGACTTGACGGAGAGCTCTTATAATGTACACATCAAAGAAGAGCCTAGGTGCACTTGTCCTGATTTTTAGAAAAAATCATCTACTCAAAATGCATTTCTTGCTTCCAAACATATATATTATGTGTACATGCACATGCTTGGCCTTTAACCCAAGGAATATGTGATCATATATCAACCTGCATTAACTCCCACTGACCTTGCTTTTGTGTTAGGGTAAACATGTAAGATATGCCATGTTATGTAGGAAGCCCAAAGCTAAGCATGTCTTGTTCATTATTTTGGTCTACTCTTCATCCTACTCACATCAATAGGGTGTAGCTTGTCATTTTTATTGCAAGAAGATTAGGATCTAGCAACCTTGGAGAATCTCTAGATATTGTATGATTTTTGAGTGATGCAAAAGTTTGGAATATTTTATCCTATAGTGATAATTTAGTGCAATTGCTTCCTCTATTTTGGATAGTACACATTTCATTGGGAGCTCCCGGATGGAGATGCATGCATGCTATTTCATATATCTTCATGTTAAAAAAGAGCAATAGTGTGCGGCATTGTGAGACTACTATATTTGATATCGTTATACCTTTATGTAGTGAACAATAATGTCGATGTCATTTGTAGAAACAACCTAAGGTTGTTTCAAAAAGCTAGAAAAATCAGTTTCAATTGCAAAAGCACAAAATCGAAAGCTCACCAAAATAAGATACTCACATTCACATTATATGAATTTCTTCTATCTTAGCATGTCTTCCATTCAAGATGCATAAAAACATGTTTTCCATTCATGGAAATAGCTCAAGACTAAGTAAATCTAGCCCTACACACTAACCTAAGCATGTACCCTTCATTTAGTCTATTTATTTTACGGAACATTTATAGGATTTCTAAACAATTGTTAGATAGAAATATATGAGACACATCTAGAATCATGGATGATGATCGTATGCATGCATTTTGTTGATTGTAGAGGGAACCTTGTACCTTCACATTACTGTAGTTGTATAGTAGTACGAGAATGGAATGGATGGATAAAGGAGGAAAGAAGGGTGAAAGGTTGCACAATTTGGAACTCAACATGCCTCAATCCTTTTGAATTTGTCCCTCTAATGCGTTTGTTTGTCACCATTCTCTCTCTCTCTCCCTCTGTCTCCATAATTTCCAAACCTCTCATAGCTTATTTCTCCATAGGATGTTTGTGAGAAAGGGAGGGATCATCAAGGTGGCTTATAGCAACAACCCCTTTTTAATAGTAGCGCCCCCTCCCCCCAAACTAACCTATTAATTCTCTCTTTTTATCAATTTTAATTATTCAACTAATGTAACTAAACCAAATTAATTACCGTATAATCCTAACTCTACTAAACATTGAGTTACTATATCTAATTATTAATTTACTAATAATAACATTATTTTTTTATTCTTAATGATTGCAACTATAGAAATGTTTCATGCACTCATGGGTTGGGAGTTCATATGCATATCTCAAGGGTATTAGCACACATATTTGAGGTGAGATTGACGAACATTAGGTTTTTGTACGTGTGTCAAGGGAAGTTGCATATGGGTACATTATAGAAGCATTGGGACATAGTGAAGAGTATCATCAAGAGGAATAATGCATTTGTCCTAAGTTATGTAGATGTTGATTTTGCAGGGAATGTGGACTCTAGGAAGTCTATGTCAAGTTTTGTCTTCACATTCACAAGAGTTGTAGTCTTGTGGGTTTCTCAATTACAGCCATCTATGGCCTTATCTACCATTGAAGTTGATTATTTTGCAACCACTAAGGCATGCAAGAAGCTATATGGCTTACTTACCTAGTAAGAGACTTGGGTATTGTGGCATACCCATTTTACAAAGTCAATAGTCAAAGTGTTATCTTGTTGGTATGGAATCATGTCTTTCATGTAGAGACAAAAACACATTGAGGCGAAGTATGACTCATCAAAGAGGTGCTTGAGGACAAGTAGATTGAGCTTTTCATGATTCATACGAATGAGAACATTGTAGATCTTCTCTTGGAGAGTTTATATTCCAAGTACTTTGCATGTTGCAGAGGTAACTAATGGGCATTGGATAGTATCTTCACTAGCAATTTATCCTTAACGGCACATTGGCCTTTAAATGGGAGGTTGTTTAGGTAAAGAACCATATTGAAAGGTCAAGAAACATCCCTTGGTCATGACCAAAGGTAGGACAAGCATCTCTTGTACTAGTACACACCATATAGTCATATACAAATGAAGACAATGAAGACTAATGGTAATCGAGTATCCACAAAAGAATTCTTGAGTACCTCTCTCTCTCTCTCTCTCTCTCTCTCTCTCTCTCTCTCTCTCTCTCTCTCTCTCTCTCTCTCTCTCTCTCTCTCTCTCTCTCTCTCTCTCGGCTTAGAGAATTTATAAGTCTATTAATGCTACTATGTAAACAATAATAGCCATGACTTTGATGACAATAATGACCACCTTTGACAATGCAACTAGCCATGTCAGAGGGGGAACACAACATTTGAAGATCTTATACAAGTGTTGAACAACAATACCATCACAATATCAACTCATGTAGACTCTATGAACAAGTTTCACTCCATTGAGAGTAGGCATGCATGCGTATAGATTGCATGGAGTAAACTAGAGTTGGACTATTAATAACCATTAGCCTCCTAGGTGATATAGATGATTAGGCTAATTAAGAATGTGTAAAATGCCCCCACCTTTTGAGAGTAGTATTCAAATTAAATACAAGTAGTAGGAACCAAATATTCCACATTCTCTTACCAAGCCAAGACCACTACCATTGAGCGCATCACCAACTTGTCAATGAGATGAATCAATATAGCCAAAAGGTGGGTTGATATTTAACTAAAGCTAGTGCACCATAGATCGGCTATAGCTAGAGTGCACCATAGATCGACTACAACTAAAGAGCACCATAGATTGGTACAACTAGGGTTCACCATAGATCAAGAAAGTGGGATGCCAACAACTTTGCCACCACACCCAACCATAGGTCCACATGTTTGTAACCAATCCTAAGCTTGACACATAGATGGTCATTCTATAGAAGTGGAATACTTGCAACTTGACTTTCGTGCATTCATGACATCATGCTAATATACCATTTAGCAATAAACATCATTCATGAATAAACCCTACAATTTCCCTAATCTATTGGTTAAGTCTATGTTTGTTGGTCCCACTACCATTATCTAACCTAATTAGCATGAAAACTAACATTAACCAAGTGTGTTGCAATACTCATAGAAAATAAGAGAAAACTACTAATATTTAGAGTTTTGCATGAGTTTGGAGGAACTAAAGAGTCCTGGACAGGAATGAGGATTAGGAAAAACAAAGGAGAAGGGGTACAAAGACGAGAGAGAAAACAAGGGAAAGATAAAGAGAGGAGGAAAAGGTAAAGGGAGAGGAGAGAGAAAAATGAAAAATAGAAAGAGAGAGGGGAGAAGAGGAAGAAGAATTGAGAGAGAGAGAGAGAGACAGAGACAGAGAGAGAGAGAGAGAGAGAGAGGATATGTGCATGTGCATGCATATATTTTAAACCTCTTGTAGGTTGTAAAGCTACATTACATACATAGATATCAGTGAAATATATGTTGATGTGTACATGTAGAATTTGCAAGGATATAGTAAAATGGCCCAATACATGCCTTTGAGAGAGAGAGAGAGAGAGAGAGAGAGAGAGAGAGAGAGAGAGAGATCCTACATTTCAATTTTTAAGCACACCCTTTCATCAAGATAACCCTCCCCATGTATTGGGCATCACAAAAAGGAACACAAAAATTGAAACTAAGTACAAATTATTTCGTATTGGGACATAGGCTTGCCAAAATGATGTTCAACTTAGCACCTAATTGAAGGAGGATTCAAACTATAAGTTAGAAGTTGGAGGGAAGTTGCATGCACTTGTTCCCTTATGTTTGAGCCTTCTATTTGACAATGATAATGGATGTTAGTTGAAATCTTTGGTAACACATAAAAGTATCAGACAATTGCATCAATATTTTGCAAGCATTAGAAGCATCAAACGTGGCAACTAATGACAAAAGCATGAGACAAATCCATCATCATTTTGTGTGTGTGTGTGTGTGTGTGTGTGTGTGTGTGTGAGCAATTGTCTCATGTTTTCCTACTTGGTTGCATGATATATTGCATACTTGGTGCCCTATGGAGGTAAATCATCACTTGGTCTAGTTTTGGCATGGATGCCACAAATTCTCCATCACGCCACTCAATGTAATTAGCCTCCTTTGCCTCAACTAAAGCTTCTCAACACTTACAAGTATATTTCAACTTGAAATTAACCAATTTTTAGCTCCAATTTCATCAAATAATAAAACAATACACATGAAATGCGCCACAAAGTTCATGCACATTGCTTGGATGCTATGTAGACATTTGTATTCAAGTTAGATGCTTGACTCCCACATAAAAAACCAACGTGGAATTTAAAAACTTGCAGGTTTCCTGTTTTGGAAAGCCTAGTTTGCCCAATTCTAACTATGCCACTAGAATGCAAATGGTGCAAGACTGTGTGGATTTGGGAGCTCCTACAAACATAGTTTGGCCTCGAGTAGACATAATATGAATTCTAATGCTTCCAAATTGTTTTCCAGATCCCAAAATCATAGCCAAAACTGAATTTACATTCTTTTTGTTGCTATTAGATGTCTTGATGCCCAATATGTCCATTCAAGCAATATCAATGCATGCATGTAGACAACCGATATATACTAGCATTTCGCATGAAACTTTTTATGAGTTTTCTTATGTATATTTTGTATTTCCTTATGCTAATTTACTCTCTTCCGTTCTTCCATATTTAATCTACTTCAACAAATTGATATCTATTGAATCCATCTAGTTTTTTAAAACTAGTTAGATAGGTTTAGGATAGACTATGCTCCATCATGGAGGAGAGTGATTCCATATCTACTGAATCCATCACTAGCACACCACCCTCCTAAATAATCATCCATCAAGTAAAATGTAGCGATACTAAAGTATGACATCTATTTCTTTTTTAACAATGGAATGAAAATGTAAAGGCTCACACCTCAACAATGGAATATCAATAGATACCCTCTAACTCCTATAAGAGATGTGATCTGTTGAATCTAATACCTTTCAAATAGTAGTCTTTATCCCTACTTTTGTATATGCATCTCATACTCTCTTCTTTCAAACCCCATGAAAGTAAGAACACAAGAAAGGAAGAAATATCAAATGGTTGAATCGTTTCCTCTCCCTCATGTGTAGTCTAAACTCCCAATGGTGATGCTTTGGTGCTCACCAATCCAAGTGTGGCCACTTGAAAACTCCAAGCTTTCCCTCCTTCATCCAAGCCATGGTTGCTCACATGCATAAGAGGGGGAGAAGAGGTGAAGGCTCTCTCTCTCTCTCTCTCTCTCTCTCAGCAAGAAGCAAGGAGAAGGGGATAATCAAAGAGCTATCATAAAGTTTGCACACACATCAATGTGAACGTTTTGAACCCTAATAGCACAAACTAACATGATTCGTTGTTTCCCCCTAACATTTCTTAATGAAACCTTAATGCTTGATGGTAGGGTGCATGTATACATACTTGTGTGTTTTGTCTATGCCTTGTTAAACTCCTTGTTTAGGGATTGAAAAGTACCTATTCAAAATAGCTTTTTTAGGGTTTATTTGAATTTCTCCTTTGCAAAACAAAAGCCTGAGAACTTTAGTGTAACTTACATTTTCATGGTTGGAATGCAATGGTAGTGTTATCTTTTAAAATTCACCACTTTTTAGAGTACTTGAATGCAAGCAGGCGCACACACATGTGAGCAAGAGAGTTAAGGCTGACATTGAGCTAGCGAGTCAATAGGTACTTACAAACTTAATTAGTCCTCGCTCCAAGGCCAACTTGCCAAACATTGCCAACACAATAGCATTAACACATCATTGATGAGTTGAAAGGGTTACAACAAATCATGCAACCATGTCGTTGAGCACAACACCAACCCCACCACCATTCCTAGCTTTGTTATCTTCAACAATTCTAATCCATCATTACCTACATTTGAATTAGCTATCTTATATGCCCCATGACAAACATTGTTCCATTGAGAATACATTACTTCTAGTGACTTCTATTGATTAAATTGGGATCCTATCAATTAGCTACATGATCATTGAGAGATCATTTCGTACATGATAGTAACCTTATGATTCCAATCATGAACACATTTAGTAGTTTTTTTTTTGTCACTATTCATGATTTAAGACATGGTTAGATGTACCAATTTCATCTCATAGGCCATCTTGCCTTTTTAGAGACACTTGTCTCTCTCTCTCTCTCTCTCTCTCTCTCTCTCTCTCTCTCTCTCTCTCTCTCTCTCTCTCTCTCTCTCTCTCTCTCTCTCTCCATGGGAGGAAATATGTGTCAACAACTTGCAACTTGAAAGCAGAGAATGGTTTTGAAGGAGTCATAATCTAAACTACCTATGTAATTGGGAGAGGTAAAGAGAAAGCTTGCAATAAAGGTTACTACATCTAATAACATAATTAAAGATGAAGTTAAGGAATTGACGACCAAAGTACAAGAAGGTATAAAAGGAAATTGAAACAAAATTGAGGTAGATAAGGTATGACAAGCACACTCTTTTCATTAACTAATAAAGCTACATTGCAAAAGATTGCATTCCATGTGTTCTTGGGAGGCCTCCCCTCTGGATGGCATAAAGAAACACAATAGCAATTAGATAATGAAGATGACAAAGGATATTTAGACTCATTTATGCTAGAAATCAAACTAAAACTAATACTATAAGAAAAAAGGTTTAATAGGAATGGAAGATGGAATATCACCAAGCAAGGAAATAATCAAGCAATTTGGAGTTTGAAAATATACAAAATAACATTGAAGCAATCAAAGTGTTTCAAGGGAACCAAAACATGGATTACAAATACAAAAGATATACAAGATAGCAAACGAGCAATTTTAGCCTTGTAGTCCACACCTAATACATCAACCACAACAAATCCTAAGCTCCCACACTTTTAAGTAATAATCATGGGTTATGAATTGCAACCTTTAAGGAAATTGCCGATGATTAATACATATCACCCGTAATATCTATGGACACATTATATCAACATATATCTATAATATTTATTCTAGACTAGATGCATCATGCTTTTGATACAAGTTACCACTAGCAATGTCCTCTTCCTTTCTTTGATTAGATATAGTTTTGAAACTCATACAAATTTTCAAACTTGAACCAATTAATTATTTCGAATCTTCAACGATAGAACCATGAAAGTGTGGTAACTCAATTGAAGACCATACATTAGATTGTTTTTTTAAACATCAAGTACATTACACGTGAAACAAATCCATTCCAACTAAACAACAAATCCACCTGTACCTCTAAGGAACAACTTAGCCTTTTCTCCTTTCTTTGTTTTTTTGTTTATGGTAAGCCCTTGTGATTTTATAATCTTGCTGTTGATGTTTTAGAAAACATTAGCCATCCTGATTATATCATTAATTCAAGGTCCAGGATGAATTTCACATTGCTTTGCTATGTTCGAAGATAGATGATCCTAAAATATGTTGAATGAAAAATTGGATAGTTAAGGAACACATTAATAATTCCTATTATCCAATGCAAACATAAGAAATTACTATAGTTGATATTTTTCAAAAGCAAAGAAACACATTTAAGGTACTCATTCATGCAAACATCAAGGCAGATATCAAGATGCTTATTATGAACTTGCTCACACATGACATCTACCAACCCTGACAAAGGAATTCCTGTTCATTATCTCTAATAGTTAATCAAGCATGCATATAATGGAAACCATGTAAGAACCATGGTACCTGCACTGTAGATCATGGCATCACAACTCTTATGGAGTTGACCAAACGCAAACTATCACATAATTTCGTATAGTGACATTTTGTGATTAAATACATAAACTACTGTCTGGAAAAACCATGCTCTAGTTCACTGCAAGACTCTACATATTTCAATGTAAAATTTGGCATTCTAGATGCAGGAACCAAATTCCTCTGTAAAAAACCCATGGACAGCACAATGCTCCATTTTGAACTTCACATGTAAGTTTTGATATGCCAGAAAGGCAGCCCGGTAATCACCTGTGGCCAGCAAAAGATTGTGCTATTGGAGCACATCTGTCTCGAGTTTTGGATCTCTTGTCACATATCATACAAAACAATTATGATCTCAAAGACGACTTCAGGTGATGCAATGACTCTTTTGTATAGTCATAAAAGAATTTACAGATGTAATCCGTTGATTTTGCACTAGTAGACCCTTGAGGGGCTAATCCCCAGCCCCTTTCATCATTATTTGTAAGTATCTTCCCATCCACAATAAGTTGTAGTGTGACTTTCTTGATGATGTTGTGCACCTGATGAAAAATCATAAGAGGCTTAAACTGTATGGCATTGGAGCTACCTTTGAAAACATACTACTGTCAAACACCTTCTAGGGTAAGTAAATGAGGTAAACCAAATCCACCTTGAACTCAAACCAGAATCACAATGGCTTTTCCATACGCTGATAAGCGTATTCTGCTCAATCAGAATAAAGGAATTCTATCAACTTATACAGGTTCCTCAATAACAAACCATTCAGAAGCCAAAAGGCTAGAGAGGCCAAGGCAAATATAGCTGATTCAGTTCCTATCAGGAGGCTCCAGAAGCGAATTCTCTAATTGACAAGTGTACAAATGTTTTTAGAAGCAAGCAGTTGCTACCTTCAAGCATTTCTTGTTAAGTCGACATAAGCTAGGTGATTGCAGGCCACCAAATAGGAAACAGTAATGAAAATCTGTTCCATGAAGGGCACCTCCTATAACTGCTTGGGACTTACAAAAATATAGCTCTTCAGGTCATGAGACAGCCCACAAGATGGCCTCAAATGGTTTCTGTTTCGCTTTGTAAGGTTTCAAGCAGGCAATGATATTCTCGGTTCTTGGTGCAGGACAAGTCATTCACATGCAAGGAAGTGTGGAGAAATTATGATTGGCCACATCTGGCAGAACCCTGGGTAGCATCAAGTTTGTAGTAATTTCAAGAACCAAGCTATGAGTGTTCAGTTAACAAGTTCAACTGCACACAAATTTGAAAGGGTGCTATGCACAAGAAACAGTCACGTTTTTCAAACCCCCAAAGTCAAGAAAGGAGGAATGTAGAATGCAGGCATTGAATTTTATTCAATCCACAACAAATGGGGTACAGGTAATAGACCATTTGAAGCAGCAATATGCAGAGCTGGCACAACAACTGTATGCATGAGAGGGCAGTTAGACAGAGGTGCAATACTGTCAATAGTTTAGGAAAATCCATAGCAAGAAATTGAAATCCAAGAAACACATGTATTTGGATACAGGACCAAGTGCAACCATGAAAAAAGGCATTCAACAAGGTTCCTTGCTAGTCTAAGATGCGATTCTGCAAACTAAAAGACGATTGTCACATCATCTGAGTAGCAGTGTATAGTCATGGCAGTAGACCTATACTTCGATAAGATGGTGTGGAAGAAACATTCCAAGTTTCAGTGCTTACCGGAACTTTGTCATCAAAGTGTTCAGACAGGTAGAGCTCATTATCATGGCCCAGACATGGGAATCCAGTATCTGATGGACGGTAAAACCACCTACAGCACATAAGACATGGCCTCGCAAGCTTCCTGTTCTGTGCTTTCACAGCTCTCGTCTTTACTCCACTTTCAGGCCCAGCATAGAAACTTTCAATCTGAGCAATATAAGGTTCCTTTTCATCTTCCATGTAAGGGTGTATCTGGAAAAACAAGCAGCAGCATCAAATAATATTTTGGCAAGTCCTTGCTGAAAGACAAAACCTGAAACCAAACAATCAGCTTACTTCTACTATATCTCCAGCTGAGTAAATGATGCCATTCACACAAACCTCCCTGTAGTATGAGCTTTGTGATGGCTGTACAGAATGATATCTTTTACAATGCTTTGGAAACAAAAAATCAAATGAAAGCCTTTGCCTTGACAGCTCAGGTGTTGCCATGCCTTTGCCAAGGAAGGTTACACACAGTTCAGTTACACTCTTTCTTCTCGAGTGTGGAGGGTTTCTTTCTTTATATATATAATCACTGCCGTCAACTTGAGTTATAACTTTTCTTTTGACTGGCACCTTTTTCTCTCGTAGAGCTTTTCTCTCTAAGGTTCTTTCACTTCTAGAAAAAAATTGGTTCCCTGTAACGCATCCTTTCCGCTTTCTACTAGCAAGGGATGCACTTTGGGTCCCATCAGCACAAGCTTTCTGCTTCCAGAGAGCTGAATCAGGCAGCGGAAGAAGCCTGCCATCAAGTAGGCTCTTTATGATCCAGTCCCCTGCCTGCAATAAGCATATATGTTAGATTCACACACACACACACACCTTAATTATGAAAAAAGGTACAGCCATCATGCATAAAATCTGAGACACAGTCATAGTACAAAGGAAGCGCACGCATGCGTACACTCTCTCTCTCTCTCTCTCTCTCTCTCTAAGGGCCTAACACATTTAATGTGTTTGGGCCGCCATGCGCCTGTGAGAGTGCCATGTGAGAGTACGCAATGGAAAGAGGAAAGTGAACACGGAGAGAAGCAGACAAAGAGAACACATGAGAGAGAAGGAACAATGCGCCTGTGAGAGTGCCATGTGAGAGTACGCAATGGAAAGAGGAAAGTGAACACGGAGAGAAGCAGACAAAGAGAACACATGAAAGAGGAAAGTGAACACGGAGAGAAGCAGACAAAGAGAACACATGAAAGAGGAAAGTGAACACGGAGAGAAGCAGACAAAGAGAACACATGAGAGAGAAGGAACAATGTGACTACAATGGCTGAAGGTACAAGGCTGCAGTGGTCAGCCCCAATACGCAGCTCTACGCGTCGATGTGGGCGCCAAACGGTAGCGGGGGATGAGGGAATGAGGGGGGCTAGCTAATCACGAAGGATCAATGATGGATAATGGATGATGGATAATGGATGATGAAAGTGAGAGGGCATTGCCTATATATAGGTGAAAAAGAGGGAAAACCGTAAATATGGTCAAACCCCTAAAAAATAGCCAAAAGTGCATAAAAAAGAATGCACTAATGTTCCCTCCATCTAAAGTGTCTAAAACACATAAAATGACAAACAAAAACAATGTCAGAGTTCCTAATGTCCTCGTTTGACTCACACTGAGGCTCATAGGCAAGAGATAGCCATGCAAGATACACATGAGTACTAATACCCCCTCTCAAATCCTAGATGTGGCAAAAGAATCCCCAACAAAGGCAGCCTGCTCGGTGAAGGCAATGCGGGTCCTAAGACGAGGAAGGCCATGAACTAAGGAGAGAGAAAAGCCCAAGTCAAGAACATGTAGGACCTAAAAAATGGAGGTCGATAGAGAATCAGACAATAGAGGCAAGGCACCAACACCACTAATAGGCACCGAAGAAATGTCACCACCAATAGTGACAATACTCTCTTACGGATAGAGATCCTGTAACAAATCACCTAGAAGAGTCATAGGACTCCATGTACCATTGTCAAAGAGCCAAGGCTGCTCAGAAGATGAGATAGGCAAAGAAGGCTCCTCCACCTGATACATGTGTAGAAACACGGACTCCGTGGTAATAATGTGTAACGAAGTAGAGATAGATGAAGGCTCCGATGTAGATCTACCCTTCGCTCTTGAAGAAAGATGAGGGTATATCCCCAGAACAAGCCGAAAAGTCGTCGTCTAAGAGCAAAATAGCAAGGAAAACAAGGAGAGGGGCTCACCTTCTATTCTGGTAAGGATCTTCTTTACCTTCTTCCTACATCCTTCGCAATGTATATACACCTTCAGATGGATCGTCTACGAGGCACCTTCAGATGGATCGCCTACAAGGCCAGTTCCTAGAGTGACTTAGAATGACAGCAACAAAACAATGATTGTAAAATCTTTTAAACAAAATTCAAGTTGCGGCCTTCTTTAAAAAATAAAAAAAACAAAGGAATCCTCTTGGACGAAGGTGCTCTACTACATTCTCACAGGGAGTGTTCCAAAAATGTGAGTTACCTCCAACACTTCTCGAGGTGTGAAGTTTTCCCACAATGAGAACACATGGGATATTCTCTATGCTTCCTCAAAAAAGATGTATCAAAGTTCAAAGATGACTCCAACTTCTTCCTCTTTTCTTTCTTTTACTTGGCTTGTCCTATACTTGTAGAGAAAACTGCATAAGTACGGCCATGTGCAGAGGCTCTGCTATCAACGAAATGCGTGACGATCAAGACACACAATGTTGCGGTTCGCACAGTGAGAGAGTGAGTGCAAAGTAGAGAGTGAGAGAGAGAGCACAAGACTCAATGTGCGTCCAATCTCAAAGTACCACTTTAGGTTTTTGATTTTATATATATATGTGTGTGTGTGTGTGTGTGTGTGTGTGTGTGTGTGTGTAGTACATGTGTAATGGTACATGCACACCCGAATACCATAAAAGGCACGATGACCCTTTATTCCCAACAACCTCCCACCTAAAGGCAACATGCCTGAAGGTAGACGAAAGAATCAGCTAAGTCTATGTATGTACAAAGCTGAAATACACATATACTATCCAATCCCCATCATCTGGCGGCAATGATCAAACCGCTCTGTTGGAATATATATATATATATATATATAGTACATGTGTAATGGTACATGCACACCCGAACACCATAAAAGGCACGATGACCCTTTATTCCCAACAACCTCCCACCTAAAGGCAACATGCCTGAAGGTAGACGAAAGAATCAACTAAGTCTATGTATGTACAAAGCTAAAATACACATATACTATCCAATCCCCATCATCTGGCGGCAATGATCAAACCGCTCTGCTGGAAGACCCTTCGTGAGAAGTTCGTGAGAAGGTCTACAAGGTTATCATCAGTATATACCTTGACAAGCTTAGTGCTCTTACTATCAAGTACATCCCTGATAAAATGATACTTCATCTATATGTGCTTTGTCTTTGCATGAAAGACAGGATTCCGTGCTAGTATGATAACACTCTGACTATTACAATGGAAAATAGGAGCCTGTGTATTGCCAAGCTCTCTCACCAGACATGAAAGCCATAAAGCCTCCTTGCATGTCTCAGTGGCAGCCACTTACTCTCACTCTGCCTCTGTAGTAGACAATGCAACACACTTCTGCAATCTGGATATCCAAGAAACTGCTCCCCCTATAAACGTAAACACATATCCTGCTGTAGACTTCTTGCAGTCAAGATAACCAACATAGTTTGCATCCATGAAGCCAACAACACATGACTTCTGCTTCCCAAAGCAGATGCACAAGTCCTTTGTGCCCTTCAAGCATCTCATGATACCCTTCACTGCTTCCCAATGCTTTTTGCTAGGATATGCCATGTACCTGCTAATCACTCTCTCCTCGGCATTCTCTCTTATCTCCAGCCTTTCTATAGCCTTGCTCCAAAGATTACAGCATTGAGACCACCAGAGGCTGAGAAATTTCAGATTTCTCTATTGTAAGCCCTAATCTGTAGCAAAAATTAGGGTTTAGCAACAACCTCACGAAGCGTGCCAGAAATTGGAAGCTCCAAGTCTTGGATTCAATAGGGCTGAAATTGTTTTTAGTCAAATTCAAATGGAGGGACCAACAAATCAATGAATTTGGGGCATTTTCCATCTCCATCAAAGTGAATGAAGGCCAACCAGATCAAGGGGCAATCAGATTGAAGACTTGCTGGTCATTTTGGACAGCAAGGGAAGTTGGAATACCGAAAGGGATTGGAAGAATCCCATTCATTGTACATCAACTTCTTCAATTAAGTTAAATAAAAATTGAAAGGGACGCCAGTTTTGGGGCCAACAAGGTGTCCAATGTCCAAGACTATATGGTAAAGTGTGCATTTTAGTTTTGTGAATTTGTTAATTGCTGTAAATAGTGCTTAATCGAGTTATTTACCACCCTATCCAAGGAGGAATGCTGGTTTTAGCATACCAAGTCCGGCAAACCTCGAGCATGTTGAATACAAAAGCAAAAAGCATGTGGGGTTGATTGGTTTTCAAAGATCCAATAGGTTAACCCTAGTTTACTAGCTTGATTTTTGAAAACCTACATCAAATTGATCATGTTTCTAACCTACAAAACTACCACATGTATTGCCTATTATAAAAAGGGTAAGGGCCCTTGAATTCAAACACGTTTTTGGGACTACTATTCTTGGAATGTTTGCTATCATGTCACGGCAAGTTTGGGACAACATACCAAGTCAGCAAGCATATTAAGTATGAAAGGCAAACGCACGTGGGGTTGTGCTTTGGGGTCTCCATGTGCTATTGCAGACAATGCTTGCAAAACCCATCTTGTTGCATCTCAACCGAGCAAGTACCTACTACTCAACCCCCATGAGCCACTAACCATGAGAAGTGCTTTGCCCGTTGTTATTTGGAGGTGCACACCCAATCCATATCATGCTATATCAAAATATATATGTTGATTCAGCGTAGGTGAAGAAGCTTACTAGTTAACCTACAAAATCGAAGGAGGAGGCAAGCTCTACTCTCCTGAATTCCAATCCAAACTCATCCACAGCTGGGCCCTTCCATATCCACAATTGCCACCCTGGATGTCCAATTCTATGACTCAAACCCTCCTCCAAGGAAGGTCTTGGAAAGCTAGGCCTTGTTGCTATCTATCCAATGCTAACTTGCCACCCTTTTGTACAATGAACACGGTGTTTTGGGGGGCACCTATGACCACACTTGCTCTTGTACAAGAATGCCTAGCGGTGACAATTGGGCTTCCTATAGTCGAGTCAAACTGCACAAGCTCTCTTTGACGAGAAGAGAGCCACTCCTGTGGGATCATTGCATCAATCTCCCACCATGTAGCCCCTACACCCTTCCTATACCCCACTACATGCAGAAGGATCCCCAAGTTTGCATCCCTATAAATCTCTCCAAACCTTGATGGAGCAATCACACCAAGCTCCCACCAACCCACTAAGTGTGCATGTGCTATCCAAGCTCCAAGTGCCTATCTATCAATCTCTCCAAACTTGATGGAGCAAGCACACCAACCTCCCAACCAACCCACTAAGTGTGCATGTGCTACCCGAGCTCCAAGCTGTCTTTATCCTTGCTTTGTCCATTCCAAATGAGTGCCTATCTATCAATTTCCTTGTAATAGGCTCAGTGAAAATTGTAACAAACTCTGTAGAAAATAGAATCTAGGGAGGGTGGTTAGGGTCGTAGTGAAGACCATCTCAAAGAGGGTCTCCAATATCCTCTAAGATGTGGCCCACATTCTTGGAAGCCCTCCTAAAAAGGAAGCTTCTAGATCTATCCACCTGGCATGAACCATCGAACCACCGACTTGCCAAAGAGGGCTTGATTCTGGTACTCTAGATCAATAGCTCTCAATCCTGCCTCTCTACGATGTCTAATGGTGGTCTACCAAGCCACTTCAGAATTGTTCCTCAAAAAGAACCACATGCAAGGTAAGAGACTATACAACTATTGGTCGTATCCACATTGAACCAAAGGTTCCCATTACACTTCTCGAGGACATCTCTTGTGAGTTGTTGGCCAACCAAAAGAGGGGAGGGACAGCTACTACAAAGGGAGAGAGTAGCAATAAAACCCAACTGAATAGGGTTAAGGGGGCAAAAGGTTGGATGAGAATCATGGTGGATTGTCACAGCAAAAATCTCCTACTCTCACTCATGGTGGGCTATCCAAAGCACAAATAGGAGGCACTATGGCGGGGAGATTGTGGCAAGGAGGACGATGTGGCAGTAGCAAGGAAGTAGAGATTGGGGGGAGCTGGCAACGGGGCTGTGGCTGGGGACTATGGCAAAGAAGGTGAGGCAAGAGGAGCTGAGAAGAGGAACTCAATGGCAGGAGGAGGAAGGAGGGCAGTGGAGCTGTAAAGATCAGCAGTGATGGCAACTTACTACAAGGCTCAGATCATAATGCCATAAAACTTCTGATAATTGTAATATTGTAAAACTTCATGCAACAAGACAACTTCAAAACTTGTTCAATACAAGACAAGTTAGAAATTGAAAAATAATATTCAGGTTATCGTATAGCTTCCTTGCCTCTATTTGATTTTGTTGTACATAAAGATAAGTAAAATTGTTTATGTATATGCTTTATCTACTTTAGATACATGAAGTTGAGGATGACTTTTGCTCAAAAGGGAAAATTGTCACGGCACTACAATATTGGAAAGGGACAATAGCTTTGGAATGGAAGCACAAATATATGAATCAAAGATCTACGTCTCATCTAAAATATACATGGTAGTTTCAATGTTGAAGCGGAAGTATCAGTAGTTTTCCATTCTAAAGGCTCTTCCATGCTCAAACAAAGAAAAAGATATGATGAATGCAATCAAGACATGGAAAAAACAAGCAAGCACGCCACTACATGTTAGCAGATTGTCTGATCCATTGCCATCTCCTCATTGCGAGCTCCATCAGAGTATGACAGAGATGGAGGGGCTCTGGCATGCCAGTGTGTGTGCATGAACTAAGAGTTGTCACTTACTGCTGCTTTCAGCCTGTTCAAAATATATACAGCCTGCTTCTTTAGAGATGCATTTCATGTCTGGCAGAGGGCACCCTGAAGAGCATCATTCCATGATGGGCAGCCAATCTTTTGTCTTCACCACCATGACCATGATCAGGTCGGCCAGATTTTTCACTGGTAGCAGGTCCGTTAACATTATCTGCAGCAGGTTGGTATGTTTCTTGCCTCTTGCCTGTATTAGGCAGCCACTCACATCCTCCAAGCACACAGCAGGCTATCACCTCCATTGTAACATTGTCACCTGCATCATCTTCATCATTTGGCATCGATTCCAGTGCCCTCACTGATATGGCACTGACACATCTAAAGGTGACTATTCGCACTAGTATTTGCCTTGAGATCAGCATGTTATTCCTTCAGTTTCATCTATGTTGTCATCTTCCCTCATAGTGTCTTCACTTCTCTCTATGTTCCTTTGCTTCCCTTGCTCACTCTCACATGGTATATCACCAAATGCTTAGCATGGAGCTTCATAATAGCTCCCGTGTTTTCTATTGAGTTAGCTGCAATGGAGCTTCTGTGAAGAGATGCAGGTTGAGAGAGAGAAGAGATAGAGACACACGATTTGTGGTGCTAAAGAGTGTACCTCAATAATGATTTTAGATAGGTATATGTACTATGCACAACCTGGCCCTTACGGGCGGACACGAGCATTGCCCTTTATCCCAACAACCTCCCCCCTAAAGGCAATGTGCCTAAAGGTAGAGGAAAAGAATCAGCTAAGTCTAAGTATGTAAAAAGCTGAAGAGACTATACCTATCTAATACCCATCATCTGCCGACAATGGGCAAACCTCTCTGTTGGAAGACCCTTCGTGAGAAAGTCTGTAGGGTTATCATCAGTGTGCACCTTGACCAGCTCAATGCTCTTGTTGTCAAGTACCTCTCTGATGAAATAATACTTCACCTGTATGTGTTTTGTCTTTGCATGAAAGACAGGGTTCTGTGCTAACATGATAGCACTCTCACCATCACAATGGAGAACAGGAACCTCAACAATCCCAAGCTTAGCAACCAAACGTGATAGCCATAAGGCCTCTTTGCATGCCTCAATGGCAACCACATACTATGCCTCCATAGGAGACAGTGCAACACACTTCTACAGCCTGGATATCCAAGAGACAAATTCCCTTGTGAAGGTGAACACATACCCTGTAGTGGACTTCCTGCAGTCTGCATGTCTAGCATAGTCTACATCTGTAAAGCCAACGACAGATGTCTTCTGCTTACCAAAGCAGATGCACAAATCCTTTGTGCCCTTGAGGTATCTCATAATACATTTCACTACTTCCCAATGCTTTTTGCCAAGGTTTGCTATGTACTTGCTAACCACTCCCACTGCAAAGGCAATGTCAGGACGTGTAGCAACCATAGCATACATCAAACTGCCAATGGCTGAAGCATACGAAATCTTGGCCATTTCAGCCTTCTCATCCATCATCAGATGTAGGGTTGTCATCTGCACTAAGTTTCACATATGGAGGCAATGGAACTCTGATTGCTTTCCCCCCCTCCATATTGAAATGCTGCAAAATATTAGATACATACTCCTGCTGAGATAGATAGAGTAACCCCTTCGATCTATCTCTGAGTATCTGCATCCCAAGAATGTGATTGGCATCAGCAAGATCCTTCATATCAAAGCTGCCATGAAGACTTTGCTTCAATGAATCCAAGGCATGAGTATCCCTGCCAACAATCAGCATGTCATCAACATACCGAACCAAGATAATCAAGCTGCCATCTGTTGCCTTCTTGGTGTATAAGCAGTGATCTGTTGGGTGTAAAGGCCCTTCGCTACACTTCCCGTGTATATATTTTGCTTGTACATGTGACCACACTCTTGCGGGTGTAAATGTACCGTACCCTAAAACATAAATACATTCTTTCATTCTTTGTGTGTGCCACACTGGTATACACCCAACTCAAGTCTCTACTCTCTTTGCACTCTCTACTGCTGAACATACTCCATTCTATCTGCGCACACCACTTAGGCATTTTCGCTTTCCTTCAAACTGGTATCAGAGCTTCGGCTAAGGTGTGCACGCTTCCCGGAGCCTGTGCAAGACATCGCTAGTGCTTCGCTCGTGAGAAATCAGCAAGTCGTCATCTCTGCTAGTCAGGCGAGAGCACGCGCGAAACAGGAGACAGTGCTGCAGGGTCGTTTTTGCTCAGTCTGTAACTAGATAGATCAAGCGCAGCCATTCCAGGTCAGCACAGGTCAGGTCGTCAGCTTTCCAGGTCACGTTTCTGTTCAGCGACAGTCAGGCGACAGCTGACAGGTCAGCGTGGACAGGCGACAGCTGACTGGTCAGCGTGGACAGGCGACGGCAACTGACAGGTCAGCGTGGACAGGCGACAACCAAATCTGCTCAGCGACAGTCAGGCGACAGCAGCTGACAGGTCAGCGTGGACAGGCGGCAGTTCATTTCTGATCAGCGTGATCAGTCGACAGGTCACGACAGTCATTTTTGCAATTTTTTGTGACTTGTCACATTAAAACAGGCCCCGGTTCGCGAGCGCAAGCACAGTTCTCACAGTTGTGCAGATTTGAGCCAGAAAATTTGGGGCTTTTCCAGATTTAGTGCTGTTCATGCATAATACAGACATCTGCGTCAAAATTGCAGACATTGTGCGCGTATAAATTGGGGATTTTGCCAAATTTGGTGAAATTTTGCTCGTTTGAGTAAAATTTCTCAACATTGGACCCATAAAATTTGGGCCTTTTGCTGTATTGGTGAAATTTTGCTCAGTTAAGCCAGATTGGTTGACATTCGTGCACACTTGGACCCGGAAAATTTGGGGCTTTTGCAAAATTTTATGAAATTTTACTGAATTTGCCCGTTTTATGCTCTCGGGAACATGAATTAATGCAATTGGGGCAGATTTATTGCAGAAAATTTGGGGCTTTTCACATTAGTGATGTATTTTGAGCCGATTTGTGCTTTGACAGTGGAATTACAGCAGATTCACTGCTAAGTGGGAGAAATTTGGACTTGGGATATATCAAATGTTATGAAAAGGCAGCTTCTCTTGGTACATGTATTGCTGAATGCTCATTGTGCAGTGAAACAGTGGCACATACAGCACTCGGGTTATTGCATTTGGGCATTACGGTGATGTATTATTGAAGTGGGAGCTGTCTTGTATGCACATGTATCAGATTTGCTTTGTGTATATGCTGTAATCAGCCCTTTGGACTGCAATTACAGCAAAATATCTGCTTCTTGGGCACACTTTGAAGTGCAAGTTTGTGTATTTGCTGTTATATACAGCAACCTTGCTATTGGCTGATTGCATTCAGCATTCTATTGCAGAAATTTATTGCTGAAAAATGGCTGGAAGTGCATCCACTGCTGACACAAAGAATCTTTTTGAGATTCGCAAATTTGATGGCAATGGCTTTGATCTTTGGAAAGATCGTATGCAGGGTATCTTTTTTCTGAAGGATTATGAAGATGCTTTGGCAGAACAAAAACCTGTTGCTTTGTCAGATGAAGATTGGGCTAAAATGAATAAAAAGGCCATTACTTACATCAAAATGGCAGTTACTGATGATATCTTAGTTGATATCAAGGGGCTCAACAGTACATATGCAGTTTGGGAGAAACTCAAGGCTACGTATGAGAATACTACTCCTGTTAATCAGGTCCATCTCATGCGAAAGTTAGTCAACTTAAAGCTTAATCAGTCTAAGCCTACCTCAGAGCATTTGGCTGCATTTACAGGTATTTTAAGTTAGTTACAGGATGCAGGCTTACCGACTTTTGATCCTAAACTAAAGGCTATCTTCTTGCTCATGACTTTGCCAGATTCATGGGAAGCATTGGTTGTGTCATTGAGCAACAACCCCAACTTGACATTTGATGGTGTACGTGGTTCTATCCTCAATGAGGAGATTAGACGCAAGTCTAGTGGGGAAAACAGTGGATCAACCTATAATGTTAGAGGACGGACTGAAAAGAAGTCAAATGTTGCAAATAAGCATAAAAATTGCAGCAAAAGCAAAGAAAAACAGCAAGATGTCACTTGCTATCAGTGTGGACGCAAAGGGCATAAAAAGCCCGATTGCAGGTACTATAAGAAGGAGCAAGAACGCAAGAAGCAGGCTAATGCAAAAGGTAAAAAGAATGAGAAGGATAGCAGCTCTACCCCTAAAGAAACAGAAAAGGCAAATATGGTATCTAGTGTTGTCATTGAGGAGATAGAAGATGATAAAGATGCTGATTTGCTGGTTGCATCTTCAGATCCACATGCTATGACAGTGGAAGACATGTATATCACTAAAAGGGATGTGATAGATGCCTTGTTATTTGCTCATGATGGTTTGTCACAATCGTGGATTGTTGACAATGGTACCTCATTTCATGTAACTCCATCTCTGGAGTGTTTTTCTACTTATGCAGCAGGTAATCTTGGAAAAGTTTACCTAGGGAATAATCATGCATGTGATATTGAAGCAGTGGGCACCATACACCTGGCTCCTGAAAATGGCCAAGAATTGATTCTTCATGATGTTAGGTATGTACCTGGCATTAAGAAGAGCTTGCTTTCTGTTGGGCAGTTAGATGGCAGGGGTTACTACACTACCTTTGGTGGTGGAATGTGGAAAATACAGAAAGGATCTATGCTAGTCACTAGAGGTGGTAAAAAGGGAACTTTGTATTATCTTCATTGAAAGGCACTTCGTGGAAAGTTTGCTGCAGTTGCAGAAGTACAGTCACACATGGAGCTATGGCATAAGCGTCTTGGACACATGAGCCAAAAGGGTTTTGATGTACTTTCTTTACTTGGAAGAGTTGATGTGAAAAACTCAAAGCTTGACTTTTGTGATGACTGTGTCTTTGGAAAACATGTAAAGAGTTCATACTCTCATGGAGCCTCTAGGAAGGCATGTATCTTGGATTTAGTCCATTCCGATGTATGTACCATGCCAATAAAAACTCATAGTGGTTTCCGTTATTTTGTGTCTTTTATTAATGACCACTCTAGAAAGCTATGGGTTTATTTGCTTAAGCAGAAAAGTGAGGCATTGGATACCTTTAAAAGGTTTTATGCATTTCTTAGTACTCAAAAGGGCTTAAAACTGAAATGCATAAGAACAGATAATGGGGGAGAGTATGTATCTAAACAATTTAATAGTTTTTGTGATGAAAATGGGATTAAATGAGAGCTTACAGCCCCTTATAATCCATCATCTAATGGAGCCCATACAAACTCCATTTGAGTTTACAAACCATCTTCTCTTTGCCCTTGGCCACAAAACCTTCAAGTTGTTGCATGTATATGTCTTCATGCAGAAATGCGGTCTTTACATCCATCTATATGAGCTCCATATCTTCAACTGCAACCAAGCCCAAAATGGTTCTTAGAGTAGTCATCTTGACTGCGGAAGAGAAGATCTCGTCAAAGTCAATTCCATGTTCTTGCTTGTACCCCTTTGCAACTAACCGTGGTTTGTACTTTGGCGAAGAACCAGAAGTGACCATCTACCCACTGGTATGGAAGAGTTTTCAACCCTTTAGGCAACTACACCAAGTCCCAAGTACCATTCTTATCAAGTGATTCCATTTCCGACAACATATATTTTAGAAACATCACTTAACATGTGAATTAACTTTTAATCACATGATTAAGTAAATGTTGTACATGTGAGGTGCATTTAAGATTAAAGTAAATTTATGAGCCCGAGATCCGAAAAAATCACAAGATGACAAAGGCAAACATTACTATAAGTTGTGCCGCATAGATACTTGGTAGTATTTGGTGCCAGTTGTTAGCCTAGGTCGTTCATTTGGCCATAAGTGTCAATTGGTGACACTAGAGAAGTGACACTTAATGGTATCTAACACCAAACTAATGGCCAAAGATGGTGCAGAGACACTCAGGAATAGAAGTTGCCTAACCAATTTAATTATTGACTAGTCAGATTATTTTTCAGGATACCAAAATAATTATTAGATTAATTTTCAATTTTTGAAGGCTGAAAATGAATATTTAATTATGAAAAATGATGGAAAAACCATTTGAGAAGGCTACCACTTGTCAAAAATGCCCATGCAAGATTGAAAAACGTCTTCAGAGGCTGGAGAGAAGCATTTTTATAAATTCAGCCTGCAAGAGAGAGGAAGGGGAGACTGTTGGTTTGATTTGCAGCCATTGGAGGACCTTCTGAGGCAACCAGGGGCAAAAGGAGACCAATCAACAGCAGGTGACAGCATCTACAAGCTGTTGAGATAGGATAGCAACAATAAATGACTAATTTTCTTCAGTTCTTTGCACCTACATGCTGTTGTGGCGGCAAGGTAACAGCTGCATTTGATTGATTTTCAATCATTCTTCAAGACAAAACTCTGAATTCTCTCTCTCTACAGTCTTCCCTCTCATCTCCTAGCCATTTCACAGCCTTACTCCAAAGATCTCAACATTTGGACCCTTGGAGGTTGAGAAATTTCAGATTTCTCTGCTATAAACCTTAATCTATAGAAAAAATTAGGGTTTAGCAACAGCCTCGGGAAGTGTGCCAAAAATTGGAAGCTCCAAGACTTGGATTCAACAGGACTGAAGCTGTTTTTAGCCTATTCAAGTGGAGGGACCAGCAAATAATTGAATTTGGAACATTTTCCATCTCCATCAAAGCAGGTGAAGGCCAATTGATTGCCTGAATCAAGGGGAAAATCAGGTTAAAGACTTGCTAGTGATTTTGAACAGCAAGGGGAGTTCGAATACCGAAAGGGATTGGGAGAATCCCATTGTAAATCAACTTCTTCTTCAATAAAGCTAAAGAAATATCGAAAGGGGCGCCAATTTTGGGGCCAATTGGGTGTGCATTGTCCAAGATCAGTAGGTAAACTTGTATTTTCAGAATTGCATTAATTGTTTGCTGTTGTAATTAAGTTGTAATCAAGGATTTACCACGCATCTACGGAAGGAAGGCTGGTTACAGCCTTGAACCACTTCTTGTTGTCTGGTCTAGTCATTGCTTCCTTAAAGCATGACGGCTCACCAGAGTCAGTAACCATGACATAATCTGCAACCTACTGCACACCAAGAACAAACCTATTTGTCTACCTTGAAGGTCGGGCTGACCTACGCAACGAAGGTTCTGCATTTGCTGGTTTTTAGGCCTACAAATCTGCATTTACAGATTGCTGTCTTGAAATACGGGCCTGTATTCTGCATGTACAGGTTGCTGTCTTGAAATACGGGCCTGCAATTCTGCATGTACAAGTTGCTGTCCTGAAATTCCAGCATGCTGTCCTAACGATTTAGGCTGTCCTAACTACATGTTTTTAGGCTGAAACTGTGGTGTATCATGGGCAATACCTTGTTGGTCATTTCCAGCACCATTTCCTGCATTTTCAGGAGTATTTACAGCAAGTATATATTACTGTCCACTGGGCACAAATGGCTATCTAAAAGGTACATCCTCCCTGAAAACAACCCTCCCGACTTCCTCAGTCTTCTCGGGCTACTTATGCATGCGGTGTTCACAGAAGATGACGTCATTGCTGCGTACTATCTTTCTTTACTTGGGATTCCAAAGTCTATACCCCATCTCACCCTCGTCACCGTATCCTAGGAATATGCATTTACACGACTTTGGTTCTAGTTTGATGTGTTCTTTCCGTATGTGCACAAAAGCCTCGCAACCAAATACTCGCAAATGAGCATAAGAAGGTGGCTTGCCCGACCACTCTTCCTAAGGGACTCTCCCCCTCCCCCAAAGACCTGTTTGGTGACCTGTTAATCATATGAACGGTTGTCATAACAGCCTCTGCCCAAAAGCCATGGGGTATGTAGCATGAGACAGCGTCGTACGGACCTTATCCTGTATGGTCCAATTTATGCGCTTTGCAACTCTATTTTGGGGTAGATTATGAAGGGCAGTGAGCTCCCTCTTTATCCCCTTGCTATCACAAAATGCCTCAAAGGCTTTGGACACATACTCCCCACCGTTGTCAAAGCAAAGACACTTGAGTATCTTATCAGTCTGGTTCTCAACCAATGCCAGGAATTTTTGAAACCTGTCAAGCACTTCGTCCTTGCTACGAATAGGGTAAACCCATACCTTCCAAGTAGCATAATCGACAAATGCGAAAGTATTTCTTTCCTCCTAGAGATAACCCTAGCATCTAACATATATCGGAATGTACTAACTCTAGAGGTGAAGATTTCACTAAAAGAGACATTTTATGAGATGTCTGTGCATGCTTACCATAAACAAAATGATCACAGTGCTCAAAATCAACATAATAAAGACGAGGCAAGTAACCCAAACGAGAAAGTACTTTCATTCATGTTTGACTCATGTGTCCCAACCATCCATACCACAAGGAAACACTTGGCTGCTCGGTCACGGCAACAACATGGTCGCGCACGCTAGATACATGGAGAGGATACAAAGTATCACTCTTTGAGGCTCTGGCAATAACCCTAGATCCTCTGCAGATCTTCCATTTCCCATCGCCAAAGGTGGTATGAAATCCATCATCATCTAGCTCTCTAGTACTAATCAAGCTCTTCTTCTTGAGCTGCGATACATGCCTTACATTCTGAAGAGTGAAGACAAATCCATGTTGAAACTGCAATTGCACACTGCCAATGCCTACAATGTTACATGCATAATTGTCCGCAAGATGGACAACACCGTCTGTAACCACTCATGGTGACATGAAAAGAGGCACCTGAATCCAAAATCCAAGTATGCATGTCATCATCCGTATCGGCTACCAAATCATGTGCACTGAAACATGAAGAGACAAAGAGTACATCATTCCCACTGTCGTGGCTAACTACATTCACCTCTTCGATCTTTACACTGCTCTTCTTAGCAAGCTGACTCTCCTTCTTTTCCTTGCTGTCATCCGTCTTCTTGCCCTTCCCTTTCTCTTTCTTCCATTTATAGCAGTTACGTTTGAAGTAACCCTTCTTGCCACAGTGATAGCATTCAACATCATTATAATGTGATTTACTGCGTCCCTCACTATCAAATTTGCCTTTCTGTTATGATCTGCCTCTAGTATGCAAAGCACTGGAAGACTTACTAGATGCATTGTTCTGCCGATTCATTTCTTCCATGAGTAGAGTACTCTCTACATCAGCATATACAATAGCATAGCATTAGACTTGTTAGAATTGCTCATAGTAGTCCTAAAGGTATCCCAACTCTCTGGCAAAGTGCAAAGCAAAGACATAGCTTTGAACTGGCACTCTTCTGGGCATACAATTCTTCCAGTTGCTTCCAAATGTCATAAGCAGAATCCCACCCTTCAATGTTAAATTGATAGCTCAATGGATGAGCATGCAAGCTCATTCAGCTCATCCCAGTCATCCTACTCTACATCAGTTGGTTTTGTTCCCTTTACTGTAATCGGCTTTGCCTACTGCTTCTGCAACAAGATGTTATAGCACTGCTTTTGCCAAACTACAAAGTTATGTGCTCCTTCAAGCTTCTTGATATCCATAAGATGATTGTCACTGCCGCTAGCCATGATTTGCAACCAAAAAACCGTATGAGAGTAAATGACAGCTAATGCCAAACAATGGAAGCTTCAAAATCCACTCAGCAATATGTTAGGAATATCCCCAAGTATGTAGCAACAAAAACATACATCAGTTCATCGTCCAAAATGCCTCAAAAGCATTCAATGACTGTAAACATACTAATTTCCTGACAGGAAAAGAGTGCAGTCCTGAAATTCCTGACAATACAGGTGGTTGTCCTACAATTCAAAAGTGCAATCCTGACATTCGAGAAAAATATGTCCTAAAAATTCAGAACTGAAATAACCACTCAGACTGACTGAGATTGAGCTCCAAAGATCATGCAAAGCTGCTCAAAACATCACCATAATGTTCTTGCATAGAAACATATCAAATTTCCTAATAGTGAGGTATGTTGTCCCGCAGGAAACTGTCTTGAATGTACAGCAATAGACTTGTAGGTAAAGCTGATCCAAAAATGAGCTTTAATCACTGCTCAAATGCATTCCGGAATCAAATCCAAGCATGTAACATCAACCATAAGCATGAATACTTGGTTTAGAATCCCCGAGACCAAGTCTAGAAGCAAGACATAATGCATACGCAGTCAAAATGTCATTCAGCCCTAATATTCCAGCAGCCAAGTATATCTGTAAAATGAGCCAAATCCTTGCCAAGATTAGCTCAAAATGGCCTCAAGACAATGCCAAATGATTTCCAAAGCATGCATCAAGATACATCCAAATAGCTATCATATGAGCATCAATCTCAAGAGAGCAGGCGCTGCCCTGTTTATTACAGATCTGAATACTGTGTATTTCAGACCTGGAGCTGAATGTATATCAATCCCAAGTTGTAATACTACACTTCAATGCTCAAACTAAGCTTTGGATGCAAAGTTTGGAGCACAACCATGATACCAAATGAAGAGAAGCGACTGCTGTAGGTTCTGAGCATGCTGAAAACCAGATCTGCATATCCATGCTGATGACACCTTCAGCCCTGAAGAGATTGGAATGCTGGTCCAAGTGTTGGAGATGATGGGGAGGGTCCCCAAGTGGCCAATGATGGCTGATGGCTGCCAATAAGCTCAAATGAAGAGGGAAGCTTCAAGCTTCAAGAAGCTACTTCAAACCTTGCCGCCCGGTCTGCAAACTCTTCACAGTGAACTCTTCTTCAACTTCAAGCTCTTGCACCTAAAGAAATGCCAAGCTCCTGATTGCCTAAACCAAGCTGTGATACCACTTTGTTGAGTTAGTTGCAATGGAGCTTTTGTGTAGAGATGCACGTTGAGAGAGAGAAGAGATAGAGACACACGATTTATGGTACTGAAGAGTGTACCTCAATAATGATTTTAGATAGGAATATGTACTATATACAACATGGCCCTTAAGGGCGGACCAAGCACTGCCCTTTATCCCAACATTTTCTCTATTGTGTTTTCTCACTCTTTAGCCCACTCCTCATCCCATGTGGATCAGTATAACCAGCCTTCCAATTTAATATTAGCTAGTCAGATTATTTTCAGGGCACCAAAATAATTATTATGGATAAAGCTAGAAAAACCATTTGGCAAGGCACTTGTCAAAAATGCCCATGCAAGATTGAAAAACTTCTTTAGAGGCTAGAGAGAGGCATTTTAGTGCATGCCACTTGCAAGAGAAAGGGAGGAGATGCTGCTAGTCTGATGATGTATAGCCATTGGAGGACCTTGTGAGGCAACGAGGGGCAGGAGAAGACCAATCAATAGCAGGTAATAGCATCTATAAGCTGTTGAGACAGGGCAACAGTAGTAAATGATTGATTTTCTTCAGTTCTTTGCATCTACAAGCTGTTGAGACAGGGTAGTAGCAGTAAATGACTAATTTTCTTCAGTTCTTTGTGAAAAAAATCTGAATTTTCTCTCTCCTCAGCATTCTCTCTCATCTCCCAACCTTTCTACAGCCTTGCTCCGAAGATTACAGCATTGAGATCACCAAAGGCTAAGAAATTTCAGATTTCTTTGTTGTAAACCCTAATATGCAGTAGAAATCAGGATTTTGGCAACAACCTCGAGAAGTGTGCCAGAAATCGGAAGCTCCAAGACTTGGATTCAACATGGTTGAAGCTGTTTTCACTCAAATTCAAATGGAGGGACCAGCAAATCCAATGAATTTAGGGCATTTTCCATCTCCATCAAGGCCGAGGAAGGCCAATTGATTGCTCAAATCAAGGGGCAAATCAAATTGAAGACTTGTTGCTCATTTTGAACAGCTAGGGGAGTTGGAATAGCGAAAGGGATTGGGAAAATCCCATTGTACATCAACTTTATTTTCAATTAAGTTAAAGAAATACCAAAAAAGGGGTCAATTTTTTGAGCCAACAAGGTGTCCATTGTCCAAGATTGTAAGTTAATTTGGGCAAACTGTCAAGGAATGGCCCCAAGGACGGAGTGAAAATAAAACGGGTGGGTAGAGAAGGGACCCCATTATTAGGGAAAAAGCAAGACATGGTATTCATGAATTATTAGATAGGGATGTTTCCATGAAGATATGTAAAACAGACGTGCAAGGACATATCCCCACACTTAAGATCTTTCAAAAAGTAACTGAATTTTAGGCTTTTCCTAGCTCCTAAGACCCCATTTTTTACTAAAGATTACTAAAATGTGCATGAAAATTTGTGAGACATGCTAGTTTAGTCCATTTACCTCCAAATTAGCATGTCTTGCCATTTAATAAGACTTCCATCTTGTGTAGTACTCTTTGTGTACCTGAGTAAAATAGGATTTCCGAGTGTCTCTGTGCCATCCTTGACTATCAGATTGGCATTAGATACCATTAAACGCCACTTCTCTAGTGTGACCAACTGACACTTATGGCCAAATGAATGACCTAGACTAACAACCAGCACCAGATTTCACCAAGTATCTGTACGGCATAACTTATAACAACTTTTGCCTTTGACATCCCGTGATTTCCTCGGGTCCTAGGCTCGTAAGTTTACTCTAACCCCAGTTACACCTCACATGTGACACATTTGCTTTAACCATGTGATTAAAAATTAATCCACATGTTAAATGAGGTTTCAAAGACACATATACTCATGACATTCAAATAAGATCATTTGGAGAACTCTTTACCAGGTGGAGGCAACATGCAAGGACATATACATGGCGCACCAATGTGATTGGCAAAATCTAGTGGACCTAGAATACAACAAAGACCATGAGGAACACCAATGTGATAACTGAGATACAATGACAAGCATAAAGGACCACTATGACCATAAGGATGTTGTGAAGATTGCTAAGATCTGGACGATCATCACAAAGACAATCGTGATTGTATGGATGGTAAGGATCAACACAAATATCAAAGAGATCGTGGCAAGGATTGAAACGTGGAGTATGACCGACCTTCCTCCCATCCCCCATCCGTTCGTCATTCCTTTACTCCTTTACCGATTGCACCCTCTATTCAGTGAATGGCCACCATGCATGTCACCCCCCATACGCATGCTTGCAGTACGCAACCCATAGTCATCCACGTCCAATGGACACATGGACTAGTTCAATCCACCCTATCCAATATGACTTGTTTGATGTCATGCGATGGCGTGTAATCCAAACTATCTAATCCTTTTAAAGTGCCCATTTGTGGTCAATTTTGTAGTTGTTGTAGGTGTTTTTTAGGCTTCCTCTCTCACAATACAAATGCACATACCTCCAACACACCATAGTCTAATCAGAGCCATCGTTGCAACACACAAGAGACTCACCCCTCAACACATTGGCAAAGTGGCCTTGTGTGAAGATATGCTAGGGTTTGCACCTGTGGGACACAGAAAACTCTCTAGAACCACTCCTCGTTTAGTGAAAAATTTGGTAATTTACTGTTGTAGGGCTATTAATCACAGCAGTAGAATAGTTTCAAATCTCCCCAATATTTGCCACAAACATGCATCCACAAGCATCTGTTTGTCTTCTCCTTGTTTACTTCAATGTTTTTTTAAAATTCATTTTCTTTTGTGCAAGCCCAATGCCTTACTACAACTTGTTTCTATGAGAGTACGCAATGGAAGAAGGAAGACAAAAACGAAGAGAGAAAGAGACAACAAGGAAAAAAAGGAATAAATCTGCACTGATTGAATAATGAATGTTGAATACAATGAGAGGACCGGTCCCTGTACGCAGCCCACAACATTAGTGAGGGCACCAAATCACCCTAATGATGATGGCAACACCAAGCACGAAGGAGACTCAGATGCCATAGTGTGCACCTGCAATGCAAGACAAAAGAATGTGTCTGCCAAGTGGGAGAAGTGCCATATATACATAGGCACAAATCATGGAAAATTGTTGACTACACTCTAGGCTCATGATCTGGGAAGCCCCCTCTAAAACACTAGGCACTAGAGAGTCCACAACCGCATCACCGAGATCATCCCCCTCTAAAAGGAATGGAGAGTATGAGGGAACCACAAGAGAGGATGGGGGATGGGAAGGAACCTCTAGAATAGATGGTGCACAAGTGGAAATAAGTGTAGCAATAGACAATTGCCTAGGAAGACCCCACATAAGAGAAAGGGAATGGAGCCTTTAAAGCCCGCTCTCCTATCAACTTGTCGCTAAAAAAGCTCTTGAATAAGAATCCTCAATAAACACGGCCTGCTTGGTGAAGACAAATCAAGTACCAAGTCAAGCAAAGTCATAAACTGAGAGGAGTGGAAAGCCCAAGTTTGGAATATGTAGAACTTCCGAAGTGGAGCTAGAGGAATGAGCTTGCAATAACAGCAAAGTGCCAACACCACTAATAGGCATTGAACAAATGTGACCAACAATGACTAAAACCTCAGATGGACAGAGATCCTATAACAAGTCACCTCATGGAGTCATATGACTCAAAGCACCACTATCCACCAACCAAGGCTGTTCAAGACATGACAGCTACCGAAAAAGGCTCCTCCTCAGAGTTGAGAAAATCCCATAGGATTGCACGATCCATCAATGGTCCCACTGTGGGATCCTTCATTGGACGGGGAATATGGTGGATAACAAACTCCCAAAGATCAAAGGTATCAAAGATACACTTCACCTTACACAACCAAAGTGAATAGTTTGAACCATCGAGCCAGTCTTCTTTGAGTAAAGAAGGGAGTACGAGCACCTATATAGAGGGTGCCAGAGGTGACACTTTTAGGCCAATGGAATGGGCCTTCTATGAAATATGCAAAGAACATGGAGGAGAGGGATCCCATACAAACAAACTAGGTGACCTCCGTTTTGCACAATCTTCACAGGAACTAGCATAAAAATTTCTCCCATTCTCAAACAAATGATGAGAGACCTCGTCCTCTGAGTCATCAAAGACGAAAAATTGGTGATGAGACATCTTTAAGAATCTCCAAAAAGACAGGAAAAGCTGCATTTGCAATAGACAGCTCCTCAAGAGGTGAAAAACAGCTATAGATTCATGGAGAAAATAGTATAGAGGGTCTGCTCGGAAGAGAAAACCTGTCGCCAGCACAAAATTGCCATGTGGACAACAAAAATGCTGATCAAGGATAGTCCGTAAGCATTGGTGGGGCTGCGATTGCAGCAAAATGCAAGCTGATGGCTATTGCCTGGCTCCAAAGGGGCTATGTTTCAATAGAACAGGGTTTGGGAAGGATGCAGCAACAGTCCAGGAAGTCTCCTTGATGTAAATCAGCTCCAAGTTCTTTCTTTTGGCAATGATACCATGTGAGAGTGTGCAACAGAAGAAGGAACATGAACACAGAGAGAGAGAGAGAGAGAGAGAGAGAGAGAGAGAGAGAGCAAGAAGAAGAAAGGAAGAAATCTACACAACCTGAATAATGAATGTTGAATACAAAGAGAGGACTAATCAGTCCTTGCACGCAGCCCACAACATCAGTGAGAGCACCAGATTAGGCTGCTGACGATGGCAACACCAAGCACTTAGGAGACTTGGATGTCGAGGTGTGCACCTGCAATGCAAGACAGAAGAATGTGTCTGCCAAGTGGAGGGTGCCATATATATAGGCACAAATCATGAAAACTAGCTAACTGCACTCTGGGGCCCAAAAATGTGGCTGACCAGCATTTAATGCTGATCTGACTGCAACAAATGCATGGAAAAATACCAAATGGGCACAGAAAAATCATGACAAATATGGACAATGTCCAACAAGTGGATATAGACTAGGAAATACTTACAACCGATTATCAATATCGATGATGAGAATCCTTTTAGAATGTCAGAATAGGAGATAGACAAATTTAGAAGTACTTACAACTGATTATCAATATCGATGATGAGAATCCTGAAATTTCAGCACAAATCAAAGTCTGTTTCAGCAAAAGCCCCAAATTTCTTGTGCAAATGTTGATGAAATTGCACAATGTCAGTGATTCTCATGATGATGCACCCAAAGGATTGAGCATCGGAGATGTGTTGAGAACGGCCCAAGATGGACTGAAAGTGATGGGCAAACTGCAAGTGGCACTAGAAAATGTGGCTGAGTGGTGGCTGAGAAGAACTAACTGGCAGCACTGCTAGTAGACAGGTGGCACTAGAGGGCACCCTAGTAACACGTTTGCAGCTAGCTGCAATGATGGACCCTAGGCAGCACAACAATACAGGCACAGGACTGATGGACTTTTTCTCTTCTTCCTCACTTGCTCGTCTACTCTGGTGGCTGAAAACAGTAGCTGTTCTTCAGCACCTTCTCCTCCTCCGAAATCTGCGCCTTCTCCCTCTCTAGCTGAGCAGACTGAGCTGAGCTCACAGCAACATGGACCTCAGGCAAGCACCAAATGAGCGGTGACGAGACGGAATCTGCATGTGAGGCTCTGACACCAATTGTTGGACATGGAGGTGAGAGAGACATGGTGAACACAAGATAGAGTGGACACTAGTTCCACACTGAAAGTTGTGAGTATTGGGATGACTGAACAAGAGTACAATAGGTCTAAAGTAAGCTAGAGCTATACCCAACTCAACTAGAGTCAAACTGACTCTAGATTTTTTTACTTATTTAGTTGTGTCCACACCACACACTTACACATTGGGCACTGCCCAAAATTGGCAAATTCTAACAGCATCATGATCATGTCATCTTAAGGCATGCCTTAGCTTGTCGCCATCCTTCATGTTTGCAGCATTCATTCATCTTTAAAATGAATAGGGCTTCATGCTCCAATTTTCTAAATCCTTGAGGCCTTCAATAGTTCCTTTCCCTCCCCCAAAAATGCACCACACTACTATAATATGTGTAACATGTGAAAGCTCGTGTGAAAATATATTGCACCGACGTACTTGGAGAAGCATAGATACTACTACAAAGATGGAGATGTGGAACAAGGCTACTCTATCCCACAAATGACATGAACGATGGAGTGAAGAAGACCACCAGCAATCTTCTACTTACAATGAACCAACTAGTTAGTTAAATTGACACACCTTCAAGTCCCAAGCAATTGTACCTATTCTGACATTCTAAAACATGGGATTTGTTTAGCATACAAAAGTGTACAATTGCTATGTGCAAGTAAGTGGAAAGACTGACTGAGTATAGCTATGTAGTACAGACAATATTAACAGCTTCAAAAGACTAAAATGGCCTATAATACCAAAAACAAAACATACATCATATCATTGACAGATATGATAAAGATCATACTTATGGTGGGACCAACTTGGAACACAAATTTCAGGCCAATGACAAGCTTTCCACACTCCCTCCGGCGGGTGAGGAGCCTTTCTGAAGGCAACTAAAAATTTTTTGGTGCTTACGCAAGGGCAAGGGGAGGAAATCCCGGCCCGCGCCGTCTCACAAACCCCCTCACCCCAAAAAAATGATAATCCCCCCCCCCCCCCCCGCCACTTTTTCACTCAATTCACTCACCTTCCCCACTCTATCTTTCAACGGGAGGCCCCGAGCCACTTAATCATGCCCAAGCATTACGCACTACAGCCTCATGCCATGACGCACCTTGGAGACCCAAGCCTCAAGTGAGATACCTCCTATATACCCTCCCCCCCTACAAAAAACTCATCATCTCATACAAAATAATAATGAAAACTACTTTGATGAATATGAAATACATCATACTTTTGAAGCATATCATCATCATGTTATACAAAATAAAAATGAAAGCTAATGTCCATGAATATGGATGCGATCCTATAATTTCCTTATCAAGCAACATAACATATAGAGAAAGGTGTCTAGGTCCAAGTGGCACAATACTCAGCTCCTATGATAATTGATGGTTTAGATCCTGCATCTTGGAAGAGGCAACATCTCATGATAAGCAGGGCATCTGCACAGATGATGTGTTCCTCCATCTGGTCTCTAGATGGCATAACTAGCATGTCTAGTTTGCTAGCGCTACTATTGTTCCTCCATATCGTTGTCCCCCACATGCAACCAAAGGGATGAGGTGCAGATTTGACCAATCATAAACCCCAAACCATGTGGCAGGTATAGCATCCTTGTAGAGTGGATGTATGTCATTATGTGTGAAGTGGAGAAAATGATCTCAATATAAGGCCATTTTCAACTCAAATCGCCCTATTTAGGTCTATGGGGCTGACATCAAAGAAAGGGGCATCCATGGTGTGAGGGGGGTGAGAGGATCGAGGTGCAACTGAGAGTGCAGTAGACAATGTGAGAGTGAGAGAGACAGAGTGAAGCACGACACCCAATAGAATAGACTGAAAGAGTGTGAAATGAAATTACAAAGTACAACCCTTAAACCTTAGGGTTGTAGGGGGTGTTCACACCCGAACACGGTAAGTGCCCATAAGTGTGTAACATAAGCACATAAGCACATACGAAAATAAGGCTATAAGTCTGGGGGAAAAAACCTCTCCTACCGAGAGTAAAAAGTGCCCCAGTATCCTACTGATCACCGACACTCCCATATGAGCGTAGGCGTAAGTGAGGCGTGAGTCAAATATCCAACAAACCCCCCTAGAGTGAAGAGTGATCAAGAGTACAAGGATCATCCACCACCAAAGGATATCAAATTTAAAGCATCGCGAAATGCTTCAAATTTGTCACGAGGAAGAGCTTTGGTGAAAATGTCTGCCACATTACTGGTGGCAGGACAATAGACAAGGCTGATATCACCTGCATGTAGCCTTTCTCTGACAAAGTGATAATGGATCTCAATGTGTTTCATGCGGGCATGAAACACTCGGTTCCGTGCCACTGCAATGGCACTTTGACTGTCAGTGAACAAAGGAGTAGGCTCCGTAACAGATACATCCAGATCAGCTAGCAAGCGTCTAAGCCATACGCATTCAACTGTGGTAGTGAAAGCTGCCTTGTATTCAGCTTCACATGTCGATGTGGCAACAGTGGATTGTTTCTTGCTAAGTCAAGAAATGCAAGAAGAGCCAAGAAAGAAACAATTGCCACTAGTGAAGTGACATGTATCATAATCAACAACCCAATCAGAATCACTGTAAGCATGTAACTGCAGTGGTCCCCCCTTGGCATAAAGCAACCCAAGAGATCTAGTACCCTACAAATAACGAAAAACACGCTTGACAGCTTGCCAATGTGATATACGTGGCTGATGCATATACCTGCTTAAAGCTGAAACTGCAAACTATATATCCGGCCTAGTGTTGCATAGGTAGATAAGACATCTAACTGCAGGAGCATATGTATGTATATCAAACAAATCACTGTCATCATGTAATGACAGTTTCAGTCCAGGTTTCATAGGGGTACAAACTGGCTTGCAATCCTGTAAGCCAAACTTCTCAAGAAGCTGCCCAATATACCTTGACTGTGATAGCCCAATACGTCGAGCATCATGTATGAACTGGATGCCCAAGTAGTAATGCAAAATTCCCAAGTCAGACATGTCAAACGTTTGCTGCAAATTTTATTTGAATGCTGAAATCTGATCAGCATGTGTTCCAGTGAGCAAAAGGTCATCAACATAAAGACATATAATCAACATAGATCCCCCTTCTTTACATATGTAAAGGGTAGACTTAGATGAACTATTTAGAAACCCCTGACCAAGCAAGAAAGCATCTATTTTTGCATATCAAGCTCTAGGAGCTTGTTTCAAACCATATAGTGCCTTTTTGAGCTTGCAAACCAAATGTTCTGAGCCTTCAACTGCAAAACCAATGGGCTGCTGTACATAAACTTCCTCTTGAAGTTCCCCATGTAAAAATGCAGTCTTGATATCCAGCTGATGCACTGTCCGACCATAATGTGCAGCCAAAGCAATCATAGACCTGATGGTCGTCATACGCGAAGTAGGAGCAAATGTCTCCTCATAGTCAATGCCCTTTTTCTGTGCGTAGCCTTTAGCTACAAGCCGTGCCTTGTATTTATCAATGGATCCATCTGCTTTCCTTTTCAGTTTGTAGACCCATTTCGTTCCAATGGCTTTCTTCCCAAATGGCAAAGACACCAAATCCCAAGTTTGATTCTTAGTGATAGAATCTAATTCAGCTTGCATTGCTGCCATCCAATGCACACTGTGTTGTGCATCCTCAAAACATTCAGGCTCTTCATTATCAAAAGTACTTGCTGCCATAACAAACTCCATAGTATGTGCTAAATCATGCAAACGAGTTTGCCTTCTAGTACGACCAACCATGGGTGCATCCAAAGGACTATCTTGCATAGTCTGCAAATACCATCTAGGTAACTGTCTAGCTTCCTGACTGTGTGCAAGCTCTTGCTGAATTTCAGTTTCAGCATTATGCTGAATATTCCGATCAGCCAATGGCTGAATTTCTGCACTTTCCATAGGAGCAGCTGGCTGAACATTAGGTTCATTTTCTGAAGCTCCAGCTGAATCACCAAAAGTAATGGGCAGCAGCCCTTCAAAAACATCACGGGCAGCCTGATATGTGTCCAAACCAGCCAAGGATAATTCTGATTTTTCATCAAAAACAACATCCCTGCTGACAAAAACCTTCTTTGTAACGGGATCATAGAGTCTGCAGCCTTTGCTCTCACTGCTATATCCCATAAAAATGCACTTAACAGCCTTGTTGTCCAACTTTTTTCTAAGTACCTGTGGAATATGGGCATAGGCAAGACACCCAAAGGTACGGAAGTGGCCAACAGAAGGTTTACGGCTGTTCCAAGCCTCAAAAGGTGTGATGGTCTTCAAGGCTTTGGTAGGGCATCTGTTCAAAATATGGCAAGCACACATGACTGCTTCCATCCAAAAACTATGAGGCAAGCTCTTTGCCTTCAGCATACATCTGGCCATCTCCATGAGTGACCGATCCTCTCTGCTACCCCATTCTGCTGTGGAGTATAGGCAGTGGTGTACTGATGGACTATGCCTTTCTGCTTCAAAAAAGAATTCAACATAGAGGACATGTATTCCCTCCCTCGGTCCGAACGGAGAATCTTAATTTTGCATCCAGATTGATTTTCAACAAGTGCACTGAAAGCCAAAAATGCATCATACACTTCTGACTTCTTTTTCAAACAGTAGGCCCAGCAAAAACGTGTAAAGTCATCAATGAATGTCACAAAATAGTAACAACCGCCCGATGACATTGTTTGCATAGGCCCACAAACATCTGAATGCACCGACTGCAATCTGGTTGTTGCTTTGAAAGCAACATCATGGGAAAATGAGAAACGATGCATTTTTTCCAAAATGCATCCCTCGCATAAGTGCTCAGGAGGTCTCTCCAAGAGAGGTAAACCATCCAGCATCTGAGTACGCTGCAAAAGCATCAAGCTGCCAAAGTTTACATGCCCCAAACAAGCATGCCATAACTCCGCATGTATCATAGCAGGAGTAAGAGTGGATGTTAAGTATACCGACTGATCTACTGAAAGAGCATCCAACTCATATAAACCATGACACAAAGATCCTGTCAAGACCAAAGTCATGCGTTCTTTATCTCTAACCATGCAACGGTCATTATCAAATGTGACCTGCAAACCACAACGTGCCAAAGAGGAAATAGATAGCAAATTCTTCTTGATCCCAAGCACAAACAAAGCATCCTGCAGGCGGAGAATAGAGCCATCAATGGCTGTGAGCTAAATCTCCCCAAGACCACGAACAAGATATGATGCATTATTGGCACACTGTACAGATTTCCCAATGGGAGGTGCACTAACTGAAGCAAACAAATCTCTGCGAGATGTAATGTGCCTAGAAGCACCACTGTCAAAGAACCAAGTGTCAGCATCTTCTGTAGAGCTAAGTGCTCTATCAGCCCAAGAAATGTCATAACTACAAGTGTAAAAACAATAGTCCCTGTCTACAACAAAGGACTCGGACTCACTAACAGTGGAAGGAGTAGTAGAAATAGTCATTCCTGACTCCTTCTTCTCTTTGACAATGCGTTTCCTGCACTCAATGATATAGTGGCCTGGCTTCTTATAATAATAACATTTTCCCTTTTTAGCTTGCGTGCCCCCTTGTGTCTGATTCTGTGATGTGCCAGAAGTACCAGAACTCTGTGGAGCATTTTTCACCTTGCTGTTTTTGCATTTCTGTCTTGCCACAAAAGCTTGCTCAGAGACTATAGCATCCACACCACTATTTTTCCTTGTTTGCTCCTCCTCTAGAAACAAACTAACCAGCTGAATAAAGTGAGTGGGTGCTCAACTCTGATACCAAATGTGAGGGGGGTGAGAGGATCGAGGTGCAGCTGAGAGTGCAGTAGACAGTGTGAAAGTGAGAGAGACAGAGTGAAGCACGACACCCAATAGAATAGACTGAACGCGTGAAATGAAAGTACAAAGTACAACCCTTAAACCTTAGGGTTGTAGGGGGTGTTCACACCCGAACACGGTAAGTGCCCATAAGTGTGTAACATAAGCACATAAGCACATACGAAAATAAAGCTATAAGTCTGGGGAAAAAAACCTCTCCTACCGAGAGTAAAAAGTGCCCCAATATCCTATTGATCACCGACACTCCCATATGAGCGTAGGTGTAAGTGAGGCGTGAGTCAAATACCCAACACATGGTGTACTAGAAGGGGGGAAGTGTCACCATCTAGTGCTAATTGTTGTGATGATTTCAAAGCAAGTCGAGAAACTCTCTTTTGTGGCAACCCTCATAATCTATGCGGGAAGGTCACTATCTAGCACAAGGCCTTGATTAGCATTCGAGCAACTCCTAGCTGCCCTCATAGAATTTCATCTGTGTCTATTGGCTTAATGCGGATCATACAAGACATCATCATTCCTAATGGTTACTCCCTTAGCTTCTAACCATTATATACATAGTTCTCTGAATGTTCCCCCACACCATTCGACAATTTTGGGAGTGACCAATGTCTAAAATAGCCTGAGTTTCATCTACAGCTCTTAGAGAACATGATAAGAGCACAATGCTTCTAGAGCCTACAGTGCTCCCAAGGCCACAAACCTTCTTCTTGAGCAAACATAGATTTGACCCTGCAAAAGTAATCCCCGGGTAAGCATATTATGTAGCATGGCATATAAACCAAAGGTTCACATTGAGGTCTCTATCCTCAAAGAAAATCAGTAGGGATCTAGGTATAGCCCTTTATAATGTCTGATATTAGAAATGCCATCTGCATAGACCAGATGGGTATCAATTACCTAACAAAGAGTGTCAGCATTTCAGTGCAATATTTAATTGTACACTGTCTCAGGTCAGACATCTCTTGTTTAATGCAATGTCCAAGGTAAAACATTTCTGTTTTTTAAAACATCAGTCTAGAGCCACCCCACAGGCACGAGCCACAGTTGGTCAGCATGAGCTGCTCATGATTCTGAGAGCAGCATGCCAAAGCATATGTGAAAACTGCAAAGTGGGTCCTTGTGACACTTAGTTAAATGAAAACTTCTCTGTCATAAAGTCAAATTATAACCACTACACTACCACTATCAAGACATGGGCTGAAACATGTCATAGCAAAAGTAGTTATGGAATACATAAGTTAAAATCTCAAACTTCTCTATTATCGACTCAAACGTCAACCACTACACTACCACTATCAAGACATGGGCTGAAACATGGCATAGCAAAAGTGGTTATGGCATACATCAGTTAAAATCTTATGACTTGTAGCTTCTACTACATCCAGCTGACTTCAACATGTCATTCTCAAGAGTCAACACATTAAGCTGGCAAAACACAGATAGAGAGATTCGACTGCCTAGAAGGACAATTGCACACATTAACCTAGTATCACTCTTTCCCCCATAAAATTGGCAACACCATGTCAACTACATATTCACATATTCCGATCATATAGGAACAAAAAAGTTTTGCTACATACTTAATCACCTTACAAAGTGCCAAACATTTTCATCACTGTTGAGATTATCTAGCTGATAGAAGAAACAATAACATCCTAGAATTGTGTTGAGACATAAAACATAGGTTAATTTGATGCTGCAGCCACTATTGTGTACAGGTGAATATCAACACTTTTGATAAAACAATGATATAATCAGTGACTAACCACGATTGGGAGTCCAAGTCTTGCTGCCTGCTGTTTCAGGCCGCCTGGTATCCTACTTTGATGCTCTACTACAACAAGATGGATTGAGGATGTCCCATGTACTGGATTCTGTAAGCTTTGTAATATTCTTCCTCCCCCATGCTGTTTCAAGTGGACTTAGTTAGCTTTCAAAGTATTCATACAATATGGTGACAAAGTCCTCAGTGCAACCTTGAAACATGACTACACCAACCTGGACCAATGATGATAATTTAGCACAATACTCTTCTTGTCCGTGGAGAAATGCCGCAATACACTTAAAGATCAAACACTTGCTTTCTTCTTTAAAACGCAAGAAAGTGTGTGTAGTGTAATCACATTTAATTCCTTTTTCAGGATCCCTACATCAAAAACTTCACATGTTCAGTCTCTTAGGACCAGGCAGAAAGACCTCACTAACACAAACAAAAGACAAGCAAAGAAGAACTATGACACGTTATAGCACTAATATTATAGAAACACTAATGTGGCTATTTGTGAACCTTTGGAGAAACATAACAGTTCTCTTAATGAATGCAAAATCAGGAGCAATGGAACTCTTGGATCTTTGTACATACACAGGCGGACTTCATTAAAAACATTTAAAAAGTTAGGGTTATAAAAGAATTTTTCCTACCAGGACAATATAGTTATCTCTAGTGAACCTGCATGATAAGTTTCCAAAACAACTAATCAGCCAAATGAAAACAAAAGACTGTGGAAAAAAACTTCAAACATTGCATTAGTCCAAACCAAAAAGGCATACACCCCTCCCCCCACCTGCCCAAAGGAGTGTTTGCTTTGCTGCAATTCCTAGCAAGTAGTATCCCTTGACTTGTGCACCACAAACCTACATGGCAGTCAAGTAACTTATCTAGATTATACCATTCAAAAGTACTCCAAAGCAATGTTTGAACCAACAAGGCTTGAAGTACCAATCTAACTACAAAATGTTAGAAGGCTTGACTCCAAGTCTTCCAAGAGTGTTAAACATAGGTGCCTAGAGTCTCAAAAAAGGGAAAATGGAAATGTGTTTTGGAGTCGTGAAATGGAGTTTCGCCCAGAGGCTTAAACTCCAAAATGGAGGAATAGATTTTGTCTATTTCTACAGATGTCTTAATATTAGACCTATATGAAGGGGTGATACCATTTGTAACTTGAACCTCTACACCAAAATAATTAAATTCCTCAGCAATATAGAGTATATGTGTAGCATTAGAAGAGATTTTACGAGTATACATGATTCTACCAAAGACTATAAAATCACAATCCACGAGTTTCAAAAACTTGTAAGATCAGGATTCAACACTCCATATAAAAGACTATAGTAGGCCATGAATGATGATGTTAACAGTGAACAATCATAGATTCGTATTATCATTCATGTCATAAAGACTCAAAAAGAGAGCACTCAATAAACAATGACACGTAAAATAAATACATGCGACATCATCCAAATGCCAATGATCCATGAACATGATCAACTACAAAGTACAATGTAAAATATACTTCCCAAACAATCATGATCTCATTTCTTAGATCTATCTAGTATAAATCATGATGTATCTACTATCATCTATGATCTAAAGTAATCACTTTATCTCCTCTATCTCATTCTCCTTAGGACTACTATCAGCAGCACTACTACTACTAGTAGAGAAAGAGGAGGCATCATCATCATTACCCTCATTAAACTGAGAAGCCACTAAAGCTATAGAGATACTAGGTGAGCTTGATAGAGAGGTAGAAGTGGCTACATGCCGAAGTCAAGCTCCTCCCACTCTAGATAATGCATGGCCAAACTGTGTCTGATGCGCACATGCAGGCATCTCCTCATAAAGCATGTTGTAGATGCCTATCTCCTCTAGAATGGTAGAAATATCCTTAACCTTCTCTCTCTCTATATATATATATATATAGTCTACATTTACTTGCTTTGGCTCAAGTGTGTAAACTAACTTCTCAATCAAGGGTAGGTTAGAATAACAAAATACCAATCTCTCTAGCTAGGTGGTCTTCAAGTTGTTTCTCTTTTTTACATGATACAAAAGGCCATGTGCTCCAATTTCTCTCAGCAAGACCACTATCATAATCTTGTGAGAGAACACGAATAGCCATCCTTTTTTGCTAAATTCCAATAAGATTAGAATTTAGGACTCATGAAGTGTTGCCTAACTTCAAGCCCTAAAATAACAAATAAGAAGAAATTTAAATTACTTATTTATGTTCATTGTTTACTTACCAAAATTGAAGCACAATTTCCGTATTCTCCCACCAAGACATAGGCTAATGCTATATCTCACGAAACTCAAATGAGAGTATAATTATGAAGCTTGAGGAGATCATTCTCAAGACACGAAATGATCAAAACATCTCCATCAACCCACTTATTGAAGTAATCTTACATCCCCTCTTCAAGCTCTGTCAAAAGATGACATACCGGTGAGACAATAGGGTTTGTAGGGAGGAACACGGAGTGAACTCGACAAACATGGAGAAGAGAAGAGAAGAGAGAAGCAACTCTAATGAATGGAATGATGAAGTTTTGAATCATGAAGTGAATGTGATACAAGGGAACAAGGATGCCGTAGCACAAGGAAGATGATGAAGACAACCACGAACCACCAACCGCAATGTCCTCCTGAAGGGGTGTGAGGGTAGTGGAGAGGCTGGAGAGAAGAGGTGATGGACTGAATGAATCAGCCGTGAGGAATGAATGAGAGAGTGGCCTATAAATAGGCATAGTTAGTCTAGGATGGTGCCCCTTTTTGGGGCTGCAAACCCTGAACGCAAAACGCAGAAACGCAAAAATGCAAACTATGGGTGAAGGGTGAAGGGTTTCTTAACATCCCCTCTCAGGCCCAAAAAAAAGGAACAAGAGGAGTGAGGTGGAGATGCAATGCTACATGCTGAAGAATGCTCATACAGCAGGTGCTACTTGGACAGTGTCCCTCGTGGGGAAATTGTTCACTTGCCCAAGCACCCTAGTACAAAGATGATGAAAACATGCAATGCATAAGAGGAATGTCAAACTTTGTGTGGTGCTGAGAACCATAAGGATATGCCTGTACTTGATCTCAAGAGGTGGCTCCATGCTAATCAAGGGATGAAGAATATCCACCCTGTAATCTGAGAATACCATGTAAAAGGAGACCTTTGAAGATAGTCAAGAGATAGGATAAGCTATAGAACCCAAAACTCAACCTCGGGAGAGAAGCCACTAGCTCCGTGCATCCATACTAGAAGGAATACGAAGGCCTAGTCACCGAGTCGTGTTGAAGATCCAAGGGCCCCGATCTAGGTAGATCCTCTAGATCCTGGGCATCAATAGAAGAGATGAATGGTCGAAGACAACCACACCAAGAAAATAGAGGATGGGTGAAGAACTTTATGTGGAGTAGGTTCCCCCACTGAGGTGGGAGGTGGAGGGGCCCTCGCTAAAGTCAAAGAAGAAGTAGATGCCCCCTCTGAGGGCAAAGAAATAACATCCCCCTCTGAATCCCCCTCTGAAGTAGATAGGAAATCCAAAAACTCATGGATCACGGACTCCGAAATATCTAATGACAAAGGAAGTGCTGCCGGTCGTGCTGAAGAATATATCTAGGCTACCGAAGAGCTCCCAAAGGTAGCCTCTCGAACCTGAGTAGTCAAGGCTTGGGAAGGATGGGGCTCAGAATGAGCAAGAGATGGGCAATAGTCATTGTCTCTTAGTGGAGCGGATTGGGTAGCCGAAGAAGAGGAAGGAGTCAAGCAACCACTGTCTCTCAAAGAAGCGGACTGACGAGGAGACAATATCAAACAATCACTATCTCTCGATGGAGTGGACTACAGATCCGTAGGTCGTGGAAGCCAGTGTACCTGAAATAAGTGGGAGAAGACTGCCGATGGCATTGCGACGATCTCCAGGAGGTCGTAGCACCAATTGATCCTCCATGTGCTCGAAAGGACTTAGTGCGCATCGGATGCGTCTTATTGCCTTGAGCATAATACTCTGATAGCCAATGCAGAACGATCTTTGTGGCCCAGAAAGGAGAGGTGGCACAAGGAGTGCCTGGTGGAAGACGCATATACTCCAGCGGGGTGGGGAGCAAAGGTCGAAGTCGGCAAGCATCGGTGGTATGTCCGGTGATGCCACAGTAGAAGCACCCAATAGTCTGGACATCTGTTGGTAAAGAAGCTATGGATACCAGTATGCCTTGCTAAAGAAGGAAGAGGTCAGCCACCATGAACCACAAACCGCAATGTCCGCCTCAAGGAGTATGAGGGCAATGTGAAGCATGAACCGCAATGTCCGCCTCAAGGGGTGGGAGGGTAGTGAAAGGGTTGGAAGTAAGCTGCCAATGGGAGAAGAATGTGATCAGCAATAAGAGGTTGCAACCATTAGAAAAACGCAGGTGAGAGAGAAAGACTAAAAACACAAGCAGCAGGTGAGAGAAAGACTAAACACGCAAGCAGAACAGCCTGCAAGAGAGAGAAAGACTAAAAACGCAAGCAAAACGGCCTACAGGAGAGAGAAAGACTGAAAACGTAGACAGCAAGATTGTGATGACGTGGCAAGCTGTATAGCAGCAGGTCTGCACAGGAACAGTAGTCACCTGGCTAGAATCAACTCCAAACTGCGTGAAGAGGGCTGGAAATCAAGCGCCAACTGATGGAGACAGCAATTGACGGCTTTGGCTGAGATGTTCTCTGCGAACAGGGTGTGGACAGCAAGCTGAAACACCTGAAATCTGCAAAAACGAGATTTTGATGCAGCGGAAGAAGAAGAGAAGTGGATGCCGAACCCGCCACCGGTCTTTGCCTTCACTCGAGTGGAGGATCTTTGCTACTAGGTGAGCAGATCCAGCTCTGATACCATGTCAAAAGAAGACGTACCAACAAGACAGTAGGGTTTGCGGGGAGGAACACGGAGTGAACTCGACAAACATGGGAAAGAGGAGAAGAGAGAAGAAACTCTGATGAATGGAATGATGAAGTTCTAAATCATGGAGTGAATGTGATACAAGGGAACAAGGGTGCCGTAGCACAAGGAAGATGATGAAGACAACCACGAACCACCAACCGCAATGTCCTCCTGAAGGGGTGTGAGGATAGTGGAGAGGCTGGAGAGAAGAGGTGACGGACTGAATCAATCAACCGTGAGGAATGAATGAGAGAGTGGCCTATAAATAGGCACAGTTAGTCTAGGATGGCGCCCCTTTTTGGGGCTACAAACCCTAAACGCAAAACGAAGAAACGCAAAAACGCAAACTGCGGGTGAAGGGTGAAGGGTTTCTCAACAAGCTCCTCATTTAAATATTGATTCTTTCGATACCAAAGGGGATGCAAGCAATGTGCAATGGCATGGATTGGTTTGTGAAACCAATCACATCTCTTGTTCCACATAATATGAATGTCCTACACCCTATAGCATTTTTTTTTAGTTAACCCTCATATTGAATCTTGATACAAATTATGATAAACCAATCATCATAGATATATTTTAAAAGAGAAATTGGAATGAATGGTGATTAATATACTTACTTATCTCAAGCGAAAATGATGTTTCTATCCAATGTCTCTTAAATATTATCCATATACTCATACAAAGACCGAGAGTCTTACCTTCCATGTCAATGATTCTCAACACTGTATGAATGGAAGTGTTACCAATATAGCTGCATCATCTCAATAAACCGCATCCACGACATTTTTTATAAATGCTAAAGCCTTTGGTGATGCTTCTCATCACATGCAACCCACTCCCTAGAGACAATTGTCCCCATGAGGCCCTGACAGACTCTAGCAAGCCTAACCACAATAATGAGCATGTAAGCAAAATGAGTGGTTGATGACTTCAAAAGATCCAAATCACTATTTGCCCTAAATATAGCATGCACTCTAAGCCTCTTTGTGACAAACTTTACCATGTGGCTGCCTTTCTTGAAGAGGTCATACCAACCTTTTACAGATTCTCCATAAGTAGACCCAAGCTATGTGATGCAAATGGAGTCCATATGATCTTAGAGAACTCTCTCCCTAACAAAGCACCCATAGCCCCACAATCACTACCATTGCCAATGATAACCTACACTACATTTCCTTTACCAATCTCCCAAATGGTAGCCCTGTGTACCTATAGATATAAACATTTGTAGATGTAATCACCTGTAATCACTATCCTTGCTACTAATGCATCTATAGCACGCAAGAGCATGGTTCCTTTGCAAGCGGAAACTTAGATGTGTGGCTCCAAAACCTGTCCTTCACCATCATTGTACGTTGCTGAAAATAGAAGAACCCGGCAGCAAAAGGGAGGGAAACTAGCTCTAACAAGTGTGGACAGCGAACGATGAAGAGAGGAGAGGAATTGCTCACTAGAAACAGTGAAAAAAAACAATTGCAAATCCGAGGGAAAACAGCTGGAAATAGTGTGGACAGGAAAGGAAAAGGATTAGGTAGCCAAAGGATGAGGGAGTTAGGGTTTAGGCGTCGTAGACAGTAGTAGATCTGCAAGGGGGGAAGCAAACAGCAGCTAAGGAGAGTGACCAGCAGTGAAACAGGGTGGAGAGCAAAGTAAACAGGTGCAAACTGCATGTGGGGCTGGAATGACAAAAATGACCTGAAACAAGAGGTCTCCCCTGCCTGTCCCGAAACACGTTTTGGGCCATTTCTATTTCAGTTTCAGGCAGCCCAAAATGTTGTTGTAGGCAACTATGGTGTTAAATGACAATTCGACTAACTGCTTGGTTCCTCATGGCAACTACTAGAATAGCCAACCAACTGTAACAATGCCTCTCACTGCATTAACCCACTATGTTGCTCATGGCAACTACTACCCTAGCCAAAATTTGCAATCATGTTGTTAGCAGATGGACACCCCTTGGACGGGTGGACAGCAGCAGGTATGTTGGGCAGTACACAAGCAGGCAGATCATGGACAGCAGGGCAGGTCTGATTGGGGCAGGTTGGACTGCCCCGTGACAGTCTGACCAACCTGCCCCAATTAGCCTATTTTGGGCAGGCCGATCTGCACATTTTTTAGCCCCTTTTGTAGCCTATTTATAGGCGCCAGCAACCTGGTCACTGTCAATCAGTTACACACAGAATGGAAAGTTCCAGCTGTCAGCATATACACACAGCCTTCTGTACACATTGTACCCTGATTTATTCACCTTCAGTGTTCAGCATTCTCAGCATTCTTTATTGCTTTCTCTCTCTTCTCCATGTTCAGCATTTACAATCAGTCTGTGCATACCCTTCCACGGTTTGACATGGTTTCAAAGCAATTTTAAGAGTCTGATCCAGCATGGACAGACCTGCTGAGAAGGATTCGCTGTGCAACCCAAAAGCTGTGTTTTCAGGGTATACGAGGAGCGAGGAATTGTGCAAACGGAGACTTGTTTGCATTTTGATTGTGCAAAAACACCTGTCAAAGCATGAAAAAGGATGCATTTTGAGCCTTTCGGAGCAGGTTTGAGTTTTTATCAACTCCTGTGGTAAATTTATTCATTGAACCAAAGAAGGAAGTCCTAGTTGGCTGCCTTTTTGGAGCCAAAGGGGGGCTACCCAACATGTGCAAATTCATTCCAAGGCAAAATAAGATGTCCTTTGAGGCAAACATGGAATTTTAGGCTAGCATGGACCACAATGTCCTTGTTCTACTAGCTCTTCCCCAAGATCAAAAGCTCGATGGAGAAGACTACAACATCTAGCGAGTGATGATGGAAGCCATCTTGGATTCATATGGATTTGTGGAGTCGTGACCAAGTGTTAGTTATTATTCATACCTGAGTGTGAACACATTATTGTGTGTAAGATAGCAATTTAGTCAACTCGTGAGCGAGTTTGGGTATGTGTAGTTGCAGGCTCAATATTATAGTTTATTTTAGGCGTTTTTTCTAGTCGTTGTTCATGTGATTTATGGCATTTATGCCTGGCCAACCAACATTTATTGCTGGCCGACTTGATGCATTGACGGCATTATTTATTGCCTATATATTTGGCTCCCTCCTCCTCAGTCCGTATCATTCATCACTCGTGGATTCCAATCCAGGTCCTATTGGAGAGAGGGAGCCAGTGCCAGTGCCCACACAACTAGTGACTCACTATTGTACGCGACTATCTCATGTTTGGTATATGGATTCCATTTGAGGTTGGTCGATATTTAATGTTATTTCAATGAGGGTAGGACCAAACGACTATGCAGCTCAAATTAGCATGTGGAGACTCCCAATGAAAATGGAAATTTGCCAAACGTCAAGTTTGGATCAATTCTGCATGTAAGTGTATCTTCCATGTTGGCCACTTTTTCTCCTACCCTGTGCTGTTTGGAGTCAATCTGAGTGTAGAGAATTGAGGGATTGGCTGAGAGAGAGAAATTGAGCCATCAAGACAGTAAAGGGACCTAATCTACAAACAACAAGGCAACTGCTGTCCAAGCATTTTCTTCGCAAGAAAGTCAAAAACAATTCTCTAATTTGGTGATCATCTCCTACTCTCTTAACAATTTCTTCCTTAACTCTTTATGCACTGGAAACTTCCTTCCTTTGTATATCCTTTTCGGATGGGAGCGTACCATTAAATTTTACCCAAGCAACAACGGGATTTACTAGTAACTTGAGAAATTGTAGCAGGTCGGAGAAGGATTGCTCATCTACAGCCAAAGTGACTTGCATGCAAGTGTAGAAGACTCAATTTGTGCCTGCATGTGGTCAAATTAAGGGGCAAATGTGGGGATCTTGATGCCGGTCACTGTTCTAGGACTGGAAATCAGAATTCTCTCTTGTTCATTCTCCTTCATCTATGTTAGACGCATGCTGAATTTGAGGATGAAATTTGAAGATTCACACCTCATATTTGATCCTGATGTGTTGTGGTTGTTGGTTTGTTAATCCCACTATGCAACTGGTGAGGATTAGGGGTGGAGTTTGTATGGGCTGAAACAAGCACTAAGAGAATGGTATCATAAGTTTGATACATTCATGCAATCCCAAGGCTTTCATAGAAGTCAAGTGGATCACTATTTGTACACCAAGAAGGCAGTAGATGACAGCCTGATTATCTTGGTTTTGTATGTTGATGACATGCTGATTGCTGGCAGGGATACTCATGCCTTGGATTCATTGAAGCAAAGTCTTCATGGCAGCTTTGACATGAAGGATCTGGGTGATGCAAATCACATTCTTGGCATGCGAATACTGAGAGATAAATCTAAAGGTTTACTCTATCTATCTCAGCAGGAGTATATCTCCAAAGTTTTGCAGCGTTTCAATATGGAGGGGGGGAAAACAATTGGGGTTCCATTGCCTCCATATGTGAAACTCAGTGTAGAGGACAGCCCTACATCTGATGATGAGAAGGCTGAAATGGCCAAGATACCATATGCTTCAGCTGTTGGCAGTTTGATGTATGCTATGGTTGCTACACGTCCTGACATTGCTTTTGCAGTGGGAGTGGTTAGCAGATACATGGAAACCCCTGGCAAGAAGCATTGGGATGCAGTGAAAGGTATTATGAGATACCTCAAAGGCACAAAGGAGTTGTATATCTACTTTGGAAAGAAGAAGGCATCTGTTGTTGGCTTTACGGATGCAGACTATGCTGGTCATGCGGACTGCAGGAAGTCCACTTCTGGGTATGTGTTTACTTTCACAGGAGGAGCGGTCTCTTGGATCTCCAGGCTACAAAAGTGTGTTGCATTGTCTACTACAGAGGCAGAGTATGTAGCTGCCACTGAGGCATGCAAGGAGGCTTTATGGCTTTCACGTCTGGTGGGAGAGCTTGGCATCACAGAGTTACCTGTTCTCCATTGTGATAGTCAGAGTGCTATCATGCTAGCACGGAATCCTGTCTTTCATGCAAAGACAAAGCACATACAGGTGAAATATCACTTCATTAGAGATGTACTTGACAACAAGAGCATTGAGCTTGTCAAAGTGCATACAAATGATAATCCTGCAGACCTCACAAAGGGTCTTCCAGCAGAGCGGTTTGCTCATTGCCAACAGATGATGGGAGTTGGATAGATATATTTATTTCAGTTTTATACATACTTAGACTTAGCTGATTCTTTTCTCCTCTTAAGGCACATTGCCTTTAGGTGGGAGGTTGTTGGAACACACCCTTAGCACATTGTACTTTCATATATATATCTATCTAAAACCTAAAGTGATACACTCATCATTGTACCGAAAAACGTGTTCACTCTCTACTCTCCTTACTCGCACTCTCTCTGTCTCTCTCTTAGAGCGTAAGGTCTGTCTACCTCTATCTCCAAGCCTCATCGACTCCGACAGTGGACTTGTGGTAACTTGGACATTGAACGCTTTCGTATAAAGACATGTGTCATCCTGCATCCACTTAACAACTTTTAAGAGCACATGCAGGTCATATGCTTCAATCATAATGAGCAGGTGCAGCTCAAAAAGACATCACTTATCTGAATCCCACAGTGTTGACTTGGATGCATATCACCTACGCTTGATTATCATTACTTGTGTATGTGTTGACTTTGCTTTTTTTTTGTATTATCTATACACAATCACAAAACACATTGTTTATTTATATACACATTTATAAATCCATGTCACTTCGTGAGGATAAAAACCAATTGTAGAACTCAGGATTGTACTGGAGTGTGGCACACACATCCAGTACTCGTAGCAGTCTACTCAATAACAACAGATATTTTGCAACATCGAGTAGCATGGTACCTCGTCCGAGTGTACTCGCAACATGTTGCTCCTCCTCAGTGAGAATCTTATCAACCAGAGAGTTCTCTTAGCTAGTTCCAGCTAAGTCCATACCCCGAATGGCAGTCAGTATTCAAAAGAAAGTTGGCGCCACATAGGTTGGGTCTCTTTGAGACCGCCATTAGGCCAATAGCTCCTCTGAGACTGTCATAATCTGGGATCCAAGTTTGTAGCGCGGTTTTCAAACCAACGTTTTTCAAATTAACTTGAACCCTTTGATTGTCGCTTTAGTTACTCTATCTCTAAGATTTTGTTAGCAAAGCGCTTCATTGAATGTCACAGTTAGGCGTAGTTTATCGGTCTCCTCGCTAGAGATGAGTTACATACATTCATGTGGGAGCTTGTCATAGTGGTCATTAAGATATTCCTGCTCTTCCTAGGATAGAGGAAATGGCAAGTATTCCTCAAGCTGCTCCTTAGGGAATGTACCCATGTCTGCAAGGACGTACACACGTGGAAATAATTTGAGTTTAGTATCCAACTCAGTTAAGCATTCTGTGGCACTTCTATGTTCAAAGAGGGCTTGCTCGGTTGCTATCTCATGCAAGGTTCTGGGAGTTTCCCTAAGCTTTAGCATAGTTGGGGGCTCAGGCCTAGATCAACAAGATTAGTCAACGCTAGGATTGGTCACGTTATCAGGGTTTTCAAGTTTCTCCTAAGGCTTTGCTGCCATTGTGTCATGGTTCTTCTCGGATGTGGTTGGTATAGTTTCGTCAACCTGTTGTGATAGTGTTGTATCCACTCTTGATTGGTCAATGTAAGTTCTGTTGTCGGTGGATTGAGTGTTGCAAGCAACCACTGATGGTAATGGTTGCTTTGACTTATCAGAATATACAAATGTGTCTGGGTTTCACCATTGTTAGAAGAGATGGCAATGGATTCATTGGTGGATGGACTCGATGCTTTATTCCTTAGCTCTTCAGCACTCTTGGTCTCAATTGTCTTAGTGTCTACAACCACTTGCAGCTACCGCTGTTTTCGTTGTTTTCTCCTCTTTTTCTTGGGCAATTAAGGTGTACCCTTTAAAGATTCAGGACCCTGAACTAGGTCAGCCGTTGATGTGCTTGGTGGACCTCATCATTCTCTGTTTTTTGTGTGCCCTCATGAAACATAGCCGCGGCCTACTGCTAGGTTGTGAGGATACAACTACCTCTCTTTTTGGTGAGTCTAGCTCTTCAGCTAATTCCCCTCCATTTAGCTCCTCATCCGATCGTATTAGCAGTTGCTCCTGGTCGGGCATTTGCTCTAGACTCTTGTCCTTACCCATTGGAACATGCCTCCATTGCTTCTTATCAGAGCGGGTGTTGTGTTTAGAGCTTTTTTTCTCTTGCCCTGGAGGTTTGGGTGACTCTAGTGTAGAGCCAAGAGACAGTTTAGGATTCTTGTCATGTAGGCTTAGACGGAACTAGCTGAAGAAGTCATGGTTGTATTGATGGGAAGCATAGAGATCTAGGATTGCAAGGTCTTGAGTGAGGCAAAAGACATATGCACTAACATCAAAAACCGTGCTCCCTACTCCAGGACAGTGGTAGAAAGCTGGACCTCATGGAGTGCTACCAACACTCGTAATGAGGTTGGGGCCACGTACGTGGAATCATGTATTGATGTCCAAAGGGCTTTCCTTTGCTCAGCGAGTGTTATTGGTCGGTGGCCAATTTTGGCTGCCAAACTTTGATTGGAGTACCACTTCTGCACAAAGTCATCTTGTCCTTTCTCCTTTCATTTGATTGCTTCGAGCTTTTCCTTGTTTGTCACACATTGAGCAGTATAGAGTGAGGGTATCAAGCGCAATTCTCTAGATGTGGCTTTTGGGATGTCCCTTATGACTTCTTTAGTAACAGCTACATAGCGGGAGCAAACATGGTGCTCATCCCAAGTTAGGGGTTCGCCTACGAGCTTTGTGTGCTCCGATGTTGGCCTTCCAGTGTCCACATGGACGTACGCACGTGTGATGGCTATCAGCTTGTGATCGAGCTTCATCAAGCACTTCATCTCTGGTTCGTTGGTCAGTTGTGCCATCTCCTTAGCCAAATCTTCGAGAGATTTCTCCTCAAGCCTAGGCTTTAGGTGCTTCGGCAGTATTGGAGGTGTCAAGGATGTTGGTTGCGACACCTCTTCCACAGGTGAATTGCCAAGGACACGTTCCGCAAGAGGCATCATCACGGCCAAAGGCTGTGACTCTTGATTGGAAGTAGTAGCCGCTAGTTCAGTGGACTAGCCACTATTGGTAGACTGCGGTGTCAAGTCCTTAAGCAGATCAGAAGTGGTCATGTCTTTTGTTGCCCTTTGCGCATTCACTTGTACAGAAGGAGCATCAATTGAGCTAGTCATGGTGGATTGCACAGGCATATCCTTAAGCTAAGAACTAAGGGTGGTGTCATGTCCTGCATCTTGGACATTTGGAAGCTCAGATGGAGATAGAGATTGGGATTGAGCAGCTGCACTAGACAACTGCTGTTGTTATTCCTGTGTCTATTTAGGAAAAGAGGGTGTAGGAGATTTGGAACTCCTAGGTGGACTTGGCACTGGCCTGAAGATTTGCTTGTGGCTATTAGGCAATTCTGCGATTTTCTTTGTTGAGCAATCAGCCTTATCATGAGCAACGTTGTGCTTGTAATGGTAATTATTCTCTTGGAAAGTCAAAGGCTCCTTGGGCACTAATGGTCTTTGTGCAAGCTCAACGGTTACATCTGATATCCGCTTGTTAAGCACGCTAGGCTGAGGATCTACCTTTCAAATAGTCATGTTTGGTTTCTTGCCTCAAGACTTGGATTTTCGTTTAGATTTCCTCCTGCGCTTCTTTGCTTTTGATGTGATTTGGCCTTCAACTGATAGAGGAGGTTTAGCCAGGGGTTTTGGTACCCAAATCCATCTGTTACCTACGTAATACCCTTGTGCACAAAACAGCACTTTGAATATCCATCACGGCATTGTGCGGGCTCTCCATCGATGCCTTCGTCTATAAGGCTTGGCCTTCTTTTGTGGATTTCTATGATATTTGTAAGTCCAAAGCCTATCCTTGGCATTGTCTCTTGACCTTCTCGTTTCAAGCATGGTCTCACTCACTGGTTCTCTTTATTCAACATGCGCTTGTATCAACTCTTTCAACAAGTCCTTGCTCTCGTTACTAGGCTTGCATGGTATGTCAAAACATTCCTTGTCTTTCCCTCGAGGTTTAATGAGGTCACCCTTGCAAAAGGTTGTGGTTATCCTCACACCCAATAGTGTGAAGTGTATCCTCAATGCTACATAATATGCCTCGCACTTAGTTGCCCTTTTGAAAGGTCTTCCTAAGAGGGTTTCCTTTCCACAATTTGCGCTATTTGAAGGAACATGGAATAGGATAGGCAAGCTTTCCGTTTTAATAGTTACAAGGATTTTGCACTTCCCTATAAGGGCTTGTGGGTGTCTCCCACAGGGATTAAGAGTTGCATTAGTCGGTGTGAGCTTTGATTGGCCTAGTAGAGTCCATTTCATAGGTCAAGATATTAAAATCTGCTCCTTCATCGATGAGAGCATCGACACAGTGTTCTTTTGCGGTGAGTTTGACCCTAAGATAAGCAAACAATACTATGTCTTCATCTTCTAGGTCTTGGCTTATAAATTTAAGCCTTCTGATACATGCCCTTGAGTCCCCAACTACATAGCTAGATTTGGATTCTCTATTGATATCTTGGGTCATCTGTGCAATGTTGTTTAAGGTGCATCGATCATCAAGACTGTCATGTCTAGTCATCCTCGCAGTTGTAGCTTGATGTTGTTCCATTCCGCTTTGACTAGATGCAGTCCGAATGCAACATATACATGTTTTTATGGTATGGCCTTTTTGCCCTTGTTGGCTAGATTGACCCATTGAGGTTCTAGGGTCTCTATTTGTCTTTGTTGGGGTATGGACTTTTGGTTGTTGTTTTACAAGTGAGAATCTATACTTGTATAGAGCCATCGCTATATTAGGATCTAATTTGGAAGACCTTTCACGGCGCGCGTTTTCTCTCCAGCCTGCTTGGGGAAGGTGCGGAGGGGCAGAGCCCCCTCTGCGAGGGTCCGGGGGGGACAGTCCTCCTCGGCCCGCAGGGCCGTTATGCTAACCACCATGCATAATTTGAAGGACCGTTCATAGCCAAGTTTTGAACTATTTGCTCTAGATTTCAGCTCCGTGATAGATCTATGATGTGCTTTCGGCTCTATACGGTCTCTGGGTCGGTTTCAGGGTTTAGATATGTCAAATCTGTATTCTATTCACCTATCAGATTTTGACAGTTTTCTGTCTGATTCTCAGAGGTCCAATTCTCAGGAGTCCAATTATCAGAATCAGACGTCCGATTGGCCAATCGGACGGTCCAAGTCTGAGTGGTCCAATTTTGATTGGTTCGATTCAGGTGGTCCGATTTTCGTGCCAATCGGACGGTCCAAGTCTGAGTGGTCCAATTTTGGTTGGTTCGATTCAGGTGGTCCGATTTTCGTGCGTCCAATTCTGGAAATCGGACGTCGGATTATGGGGTGTCCGATTTGGAGTGTTCGATTCTAGATAGTCTGATTTTGAGTGTCCGATTATAGGATGTCCGATTATGGGATGTCTGATTCTCAAAATCGGACACGGTGTCCGATCGGACGAGTCGCTCGGTCCGACTCTGAGAATCGAACAGGTCACTCAGTCCGATTCTGGGAATTGGACACTGTGAGGGGTGTCCGATTCCACCGACCGAAATGCGTGTTGATCACTTATTTACCCAGAAATCTAAAGATAGATGTCGCTAGTGCCTACTAGAACTTCTAGGAATCAAGGGGGATTGTAGGACAAGGGCATTCCATACTTCAATCTCATTGAAAGTTCCGATAAGCTCTGATCAATCTGATGTAGGCCTGGACCTGCAAGCTCTCTCTCTCTCTCTCAAGCTCTCCTTAACCTTTCAAATGCAAAATAAGGTCTTCCTTGCCACTCCTTGCCTCTTATTGCCCTGCCTAGGTCTGCATTCACCTTAGTCTTACTCCTCTTACTAGTATTTAGTCCAAAATTTCATTTTTTGCCCTTCTTTCCCATGTTTCAGCCTGTTATACAACAACAGAAAACCCTACTGTATACTCACACTATTTTGCTCCTATCCTAACTAAATGTTTAAAAAAATCATAAAGAAAACACCTACACTACTCCAACCTGCTTTTTCAAATCTAAAACACCAAAAACCTACTTGCTAAGAAGATCGAATACCTCTTCAAACTCCCTCGCTTCCTACCTATCTACCTCAAGCACCAGTTCGAGAAAAACCCTACTTCAATGCTCGATTCGAAGCGCGCAAGCACTCAAGGCTTGAATCCGTTAGTCCCGGCAATGGAACCAAAATGTAGAGCCGATCAACCACCAAGACCCACAGACCGCTTATTGTTTCAAGCATTCCAAGCTGAGCACTAACGGCTACCTCTCACATAGCCAACATGCTATCCATCTCTACAAGTGTAGTGAGCTTACCTCCACACCCGATCAAGTTGCCTCCTCTCCCGAGCACTCCGATAGCTCCACGATCCAAGTGCAAGCTTCAAGCAAGCTCCATCCTCAAGCTCCACGCTCAAAGCTCCATCGCCGCGAGCAAGACGAGAAAAGAAGAGAAGAGAAGAAGAGAGGAGAAGATGAAGAGCTTCTCCACCACGGTCCCTCACCCTCACACCCTCACACACTCACTCACTCACACACACACACTCCCTCTCTCAAGCACAAGCTCAAGCAAGCAAGAACAAGAAGAAGAAGAAGAAGAAGACAACTACTTTTGGCCACGCACAAAAATGAGCTTCTCATTCCCTTTTCAACTTTATATACAAAGCCCTAGGTCCATTTTGAGCAGTCATCCCCTAATCCCCTTTTTTACATGGCCGGCCGTGGCCTAGGCCCTTTTTCCCATTGTCCTCCTATCTTCCTAGCTTTCTTCCTACCGCCCATCTACTTTTACAATTCCTACGGGTGAAAGCCCCGTGCCCTTAAAATAAATCCTAGTGCACCTTACGCTCTTTTACAAAAATATTGACTTGCGTTTTTTTCTTGTGCGTCTTTCTCCTTGATTTGAGACTATTTTGCACTTCTTGTGTTTCCCGATTCTTCTTTGGTGCGCCTTCGTCTTCCATTTCACTTTTGCCTTAGCCTTGTCTTTTGCTTTAGATTTTCCGGATTTTCTACCTTGTTCGTTTGAGGGTTAACACCTGTTCCGATTGCCGGAAGCAAGCCAAGGCTCTACCAACACGTCGCCTAGGTTCTCAAGACCAAAGGGAGGAGTCTCCAAAGATGCACAGGAAAATCAACCACCTCTACCCAAATAGGGCATGCCTGCCTCAACACCTCTTGAAACTCGGCCATGGGCCTCCAAGAGACCATGTGGACCAGCTGCCCATCTAAAAACAAAAGGATGTGCTGCATGATGGAAGACCGCACTTCCGAAGAGCGAAAAAGCCCTCAAAAAACCCCTTGGGACCATCACAAATCTCTTCAACAAGAGGGGCCCGCACATGCCCTGGAGCATCTTCTTGGTACTGTTGAACATTTACAAGCATAGACTGCAGCCAGGAGGTACGAATCCTTGTGATCAAGGGAGTCATTCGTGTAAAATAAAAGATGGCTGCTCTCTCATGGAAGGCAGCAATTTGATGTAAAACCAGTTCCGTTCTCTTGACTGCATCTACATGATCCCCTTCCGAAAAAGAGGTAGTTTTACTCTCGTTAACATGGACATAATCGGACATAAGATGATTGGCAGTGGCCAGCATGAACTGAAGAGACCCATCAAGTTGTGGACCAAAAGCCTGGACCTCTGGCCAAGGCAAATTTGGGGGGCATAATAGCGGATCTTCGACCGACATCTTCTAACGTTTACCTTTCTCATCCCCTTCTGTCACTGCCCGAAATCCTCCGGCAATGAATCATTGTCTGAATTCGGCAGAAGTTGGTCATTCCCATTCCCTAAATGCTGGTCGAGAAAGGTCACATCGATACCATTTGTCTCCTGCAGATTCTCCATCACTGAACTAGATGCTGAGCATGAACTGCTTTGTCTCCCTTGTTGCAATCTTGAAGACGACAACTCTGTGTGTGTGTGTGTGTGTGTGTGTAGGCAACGAGCACTCTGATCTATGCAAGGACTCAGTCACACTCTACCAAATTATGTCTCTCTCTCACTTCTCGGCACAACAGCGTGCACAGTGTGGCGCCCAGGGGCAGCAGGACATAGGCTTATGTCTAGCGGGGCAGCAGATACAGAATACCTAGGTGTGACATGCCGCTTCTTTTCGTTAACGAAAACAGTCGAATTAGGATTTTCTACAACATGGCGCCTGAGCAGATCAAGATGATCACGACGAGGAGAACTGCAGACCAGCAAGGCGGTCAAAACCGGTGCGCGTCTACAGCGTGGAAGGTTCGTTTCGACACGGCACACGCAAGTCCAACCAACGGCAAGGACGCGCACAGATGTAGGCGACAGCAGTGACGGCGGGCACAGGTCCAGGCAACGGCAGGCGACGGGCATAAGTCTGAGGGCATAGGTCCGGCGACAGCAGGGCCATGCGAATCAAATAGGCGGCGGAAGCATCGAGCCAACTCTCTCTCTCTTTTTCACTGCTACACAACCGAGTATGGCACATACCACTACTACTGCCACACAACCTACAAGAGTACATCATCATTGGACCTCATCTTCTGTAGGTGCCCCTTTGGATAGAGCAGTGGCACTCAGCCGGTCTAGACGCTCACATCCACACAGGCAAAGGCCTAGACATCCACACCAAAGACAAATTAGAGGCATCATTGAACGCCACAAGAGACATGCTGAGACGCCTCACCCATGCAGAGATACATCTCCTTAGAGGTCAGACAATGAGAGTTTTCTTTTTCTACTTTTACTTTTAGATCATCTACATGTTTTCTTTTTCTAGGACACTATTTCACTTTTCAGCCTTATAGGCATGGTTTTCATCTTTCTCGTTCCAGATGAGAAACACACCATCGTTGTATGTATTGCTCTAGCCTCATAGACCACATTGGCCTTTTAGAGACATTTAATATACTCTCTCTTTTTTTCGTAATTAATATACTCTCTCTTTAAGAGTGGTTGGACTAGATGAGAAAAGCTTCCCAATTGAAGATGCTACAGTTCTTGCCACCAAAATTGGGGCTACAGATGTACCCATCATTGGGGCTTGGCAAGTCGGGAAAGCTGACACAAAAACAAAAGTCCTCATATTGAAGTTTGGAGACTTGGAAAAGAAGAGAGCCTTCCTCTCCAAGAGGATCGCTCTCAAAGGAGAAAAGATCTACCTAGATGAAGACCTCACCCCAACCCAGATAGCCCACAAGAGGGAAAATATGCCACGTGTTCTAGAGGCACGGAAAGCAGGTAAATGGGCTGTCTACAGAGATGGAAGAGTCATCATCACAGAGAAAAGGACAGCATGACGGTGGGCGGCCTATGAGACCCTGAAGTTCACACTATGGAATTGCAATGGCTCCCTTAAGACAGATGCAGGTTATTTTGAGGATATTTTCAAAGGGACAGACATTGCTATGTATACTGAGACACGTCAATGTAAAGACAGCCGTCTACCTGATGTATATGGATATAGATGGGAAAGTGTATATCACCCTCAGCCTAGGAGGCCTGGAGGGACGAGGGGATTAGGGGGTGTGGCAATTCTATTTAGAGAAGAGCTCCGAGATACAGTCCAAGTGGTACATAGAGATGTAGAGGCAAGATACATGTGGATCAGGTTACATACAAGTAGAACTCGAGACATGTATATTGCCATATGCTACTTTCCTCCTGCATACTCTATGTTTGCCCCTAAAGAGGCATCCCCGTATACACCACTATATGAGGACATAATGAGATTTATGAGAATTGGGGATGTTCTACTAGCAGAAGAGTTTAATGCACGCACAGGAAGCAACCAATCTGCTTTCTTTGACACTAGTGATGAGATGTTCAGAGATATTGCATTAGATGAAGTGGGATTAGTTAGATCAGCCCAAGATAGAGAGATAACAGAATATGGAACACACCTACTGGCATTGGAAAGTGCACATGGTTTGGCCATCCTTAACGGGCTGCCACAGTGGCCAAGATCTAATGGCTTCACATGTTGGAATAACAAGAAAGGGTCAAGCACAGTGGACTATTTGATTGGATCACCCAACTTGCTACCTGACATAAAAAGCTTTGAAATCTCAGACAGACCAATTGGATTAGCAGCAGACCATGCTATTCTAGCTTTCACAATGCAATATGGGCATATACACGAAGCACAGCCACACATACCAAAATTACCACACTATGATTTTGTGGAAGTGACCTCACACATATACAGCACCACTGTGTGAGATGCATTGAGGGAGCTAGACACACAGGCCTCTCTGGATGAGTTTACAGGACAGTTGGCCGAGATAATACACACTTCAGCAGCCTACGCTTTCCCACACACTACACCGTCAGATAAACCTCCATGAGGTAATGCCCCACAGAATGGCTGGTATGATGATGAGTGCAAAGAGACACGAGCACGTTTTCAGCAAGAGGTGGCACTTGGCATATGTACACATAAGCATGCTCGAACACTCTTCAGACGATTGGTACGCAAAAAGAAGCGGGAATACCTGAGCAGACTAGAAACAGAAATGTATTCCATGTTCTTGGGACAGGACAGCAAGAGAGCATGGAAAAAGATGCATGAGAACCAGCCACCCTTACAGATTACTAGACCGGATGATTGGCATGGATATGCATGCACACTCTATAACGTTCCTGGCCAAGAGCCTATGCCACTCCCCTCAACCTCAAGACCAGCAAATTGCAGATTTTTCACAGAAAAAAAAGTGAGGAATGCCATATGGAAACTGAAAAATGGAAAAGCCCAAGATCATGATGGTTTAGTAGCTGAACACTTCGCACATGCTTGTGATATCTTGGCACCAACGCTGGCCCACATCTTTAATAGGGCAGTTTGTGAGGGATTTCCAACCTATTGGTCAGACCATATTATTGTGCCGCTCTTTAAGAGTGGAGACCCCGCGCTACCTAGTAACTATCGAACTATCATGATTGGACACATGCTGGCCAAAATATATGGCTCTATCGTGGAACAAGCATTGAGTGAATGGGCCGAGATGCATGGCCTGAGATCAAAAGGCTAAGCTAGCTTCAGGAGGGGATATACAAATCTAGACCATATCTTTACATTGAGGGCAATCATCGAAGAAGGCAAGGCATTCAAGAAAAAGATCTATTGCTGTTTTGTGGACTTTCGCAAGGCCTTGGACACAGTGCCATGTGCTAGAGTCATGAGAAGAATGCAAAACATTGATGTGCCTATAGAGATACAATGGAGTATCTATGCCTTGTATGAGACAGTGGTGGACTTTCGCAAGGCCTTTGACACAGTGCCATGTGCTAGACTCATGAGAAGAATGCAAAACATTGATGTGCCTATAGAGATACAATGGAGTATCTATGCCTTGTATGAGACAGTGATGGGCAGAGTACGAACACCTGAGGGCATCTCAACTACAGTCAATAGCACCATTGGGGTGAAACAAGGCTGTCCACTTTCACCAACATTATTTGGGTTGTACATAGATGAAATTTCAGAATATGTGGACAGAACTAGTGGAGCCGGAGCCAACCTAGCAGGAGTGTTGATACCATTACTGCTTTATGCCAACGATATTGTACTTATATCTGACTCACCTGAGGGACTAAATAGACACTTGGATGCATTATCAGCTTTTTGCAGAGATAGAGATCTTAAGGTGAACCTTGGGAAAACTAAAGTTATGGTATTTAACACTTCAGCTGCTTGGGTGACAAGAGCTAAGCACCAGTTTACTTTTGATGGAGAGCCAGTGGAGATGGTTAAGCAGTATGTCTATTTGGGGGTCACATTGAAGGGACCACAGTTCTCTTGGAGAGAGACATTAGAGGCTCGTTTGGCAAAAGCATATGCAGCCTTAGGTGCATTGGAGAGGCAATGTGCTCACATACAATTTCATGAGCTGCACACCAAATTGTGGCTTTTTGAAACCCTGGTTACACCCCCACTCCTATATGGGGCAGCTATTTGGGGTCCGAGTCTCTTTCACACGAGGAGACAGCCTTTGGAAGACCAGGATGGACCAAAGAAGGAATACTATGACGGGTGGGAGCATATGGAAAGACCACTGGTCAGGATGATCTCACGTATGATACGAGCGAAGAGCTCGACCCCACATGAGATTATCAGAGCTGAGTTGGGAGCATCACCCATGGTGGCTGTGGCCTTGGTCCAAGCAGTGACTTTCATACATAGACTATGGGAGCTCCCCCAAGATAGATACCCACGGCTAGCCCTGGCCTCTTCTAGACAACTAGCAGCAGATGGTGACAAACATTGTTGGTATGCTCAGATGAGTACATGGATGAGTCTACATGGGCTGCAGATTGACAGACTACCCCCCTTTGACTATAGCCTGGATTGCCCTACACTTGACCTAAGCCGATCAGAGCCAAACCATGTGATCAGAGCAAACATGCTGAAGTTAGATACGGAGAAGACCTGGATCCGACCCCCCTTCCCCCATGGCACGAGGATGGCACACTACCAGGCCCACTTCCTTTAGGTATCTGAGGATGGACACACAACTGCCTCATGGACTACGCACAGTTATTGGCCAGATCCGCACCTCATCCCACCACCTGAGGATTGAGACAGGCAGTGGGAGGGTATACAGATAGAGGAACGCATATGCCCACTATGCGACAGAGAGCCAGAGACACAGGAACACTACATCTGCCGATGCACTGTATATTATGATATACGAGGTAGATACCACTATCTGTTTCGAGAGGGTTTCGGACCCCTGAGACGGATCATGCAGTTTGAGGATCAGAGATGCTTGGGATTCTTCCTCTTGGAGCTCCAGAGGCGCAGAGCAACAATTCTACGGAGTAGGAGGCCCCCACAGCTCGGCTCACATAGATAGAGAGCAGTCACTGACTTTTTCACTGATACACGACAGAGTATGGCAGATACCACTACTACTGCCACACAACCTACAAGAGTACATCATCATTGGACCTCATCTTCTGTAGGTGTCCCTTTGGATAGAGCAGTGGCACTTAGCCGGTCTAGGCGCCCAAGTCCACCCGGACGAAGGTCTAGACATCCACACCACAGACAAATTAAAGCCATCATTGCGCGTCACAGGAGACAGATGCCGAGACGCCTCAGCCATGCAGAGATACACCTCCTTAGAGGACAAACATCTCATTGATGGAGAGTTTTCCTTTTTCTACTTTCACTTTTAGATCATTGACATGTTTCCCTTTTATAGGACAATATTTCATTTTTTCAGTCTTATAGGCATGTTTTTCATCTTTTCTCGTTCCAGATGAGAAACACACCATTGTATGTATTGCTTTGGTCTCATAGGCCACATTGGCCTTTTAGAGACGTTAATATACTCTCTCTCTCTCTCTCTCTCTCTCTCTCTCTCTCTCTCTCTCTCTCTCTCTCTGTGTGTTCATCTAATCTCACTCAGCTCGTGCATCCACTTCTGCAACGCTGCACTCTGACAGTTGCATGACTGGAGAAATATACTCTTTCTGTCTTTCTGTCTCTCTCTGTGTGTTCATCTAACCTCACTCAGCCCATGCATCCGCTTCTGCAACACTGCACTCTGACAGTTGCATGACTGGAGTACTAGCTCTTGCCGACAGATGAATAATGCAATTTGTACCTCCCTTGAGAAAACTGTATGTTATCTAGTATGAAACTACCCAAACACAGCAATTTTCACTTCTGATTGTCCTAACAGCAGGCAGTTTAATTCCAATAATCACTGCTTGGCATGCCCTTTTGTCAATTTGTTTTCAAGCATCTTTCTGGATTTTTGAAAGATATGAAGTTTGCAGAAGGCCAAGGAAATACTCCTCTCAATAAAATCTTTCCAAGGAATAAAACTCTATCTTTACAAAGACTTGTAACTATATGTGAAAGGCCCGAATTCATAAACAGTAAACAGTGAGACTACAAGATATAATGAAAAACAAAAAATTCGAGCCTTTGGTTTAATTGCAAGTCCTACTGAATCAGACTTAGCCTCTTCCAAGTTTTCACAGAGTTTTGCTGTTAGAATCACATATAATAAAGATGAACTCCATGTTAGAATTAAGCATAGTACATATGACTCACTTGTTTTTATGTAATATGGAGTTTGAAGAGATGCATTCATCCAACCAGCTAGGTTTCACAATCAACGACCCCACTGCACACCCGTACAGGTATTTCATCGTGCGCACCTGTAACCCACAGCACATGACTCAAAGGTGCAGACTAACTTCATATGCACAAAAACTCTTGCCATGACCAACTTAAAACTCTAAAATATTTCTAGGAAATAAGCAAGTCCAGAACTTTCTAAAAAGCCGATCTTCTGATCAGAGGATTTGCACAACCTTTTGAGGTGCAATGATAATCGGACAGTGTGCCATTTTGTGCTGCCATTCATGCATTCTGTTACTCCATTGAGTGGAGATAGAAGGAACAGTGGTAAGCAATGCCCCACTATTATCTTTGATTTTCTGGCCAACTTCCTCACAGAGAGCCTTCTGCTTAGGAGGGAATCCAGTCAGTAAAAATTGTAATCCTTCAAAGAGGTGGGAGCAGGTTCTCCCTCTTAGATTGTAAGATTTGCCACCTAAAATCAGCAAAGAAAAGACAATTTACAAATGTACCTCCTAGGCTTTGCTGAAAGTGTGTAATTTAGGAAATCTAAAGGATGAACTAGTTTAGACCAACTGAAAAGTCAGGCATCGATTACAGCTATGCCATCAATCAGATGCATCCCCAGAAAATAATGCAGGCAGACTTGGATGCAGGAAAGAACCTTGCTGGTTATGCACCGGTGATTTATATTCTGGACTTCCAATCAGGCATTCAGGAGATACTTTTATGTTGCTGCCTTTTGGTGATGCTTCTTCAGATGGATTGCAGGTTGCAATTGTGGAAGGTTTCCCCAGAACTTGTTTGTCAATGGCCATCAGCTGATGATCAGTTATCATATCTGGCAAATAATCTACATCTGTGCCATCAATTAGAGCACTGTCAACAATCCGGCAAGCTCTCAGCCGGTGTTTCTTGCCACGGTGCCAGGTCAAGGGAGGAGACTCCTGCAGTTCCGAGCATTGCAGATCTATTTTATTCTGATCATTAGTTTTTGTTTTGTTCTCGAAAATATTTAAAACATCAGCTTTGGCAGTATGTTCTGACTCTGTCCTCTCTGGTTCTCTTACCACCTCAGGCGGAGTCTGTAAAAACTGTTGTTTACCAATCTCGAGCCTTACAGCTTCGAGAAGAGGTGAAAATGGACTTGCACTGTGGTGCTTGAGAGAAGACAACTCGATGCGTTTAACACCATCTTGTATCAAAATGTTGGATACACACTGCCTCTGATCTTCTGGCTTCAGGTCATCAGGGCCATCTTGACTTGTGTCTGGAACCATCATGTTTCCCATAAATTTCCCCTGCTTGAAAACATTGACCGCAGGGTTATGAAGTTCTCCAGTGCCACATGCAATAGCTTTTTTTGTAATGCTACAAGGGACAAAGGAGCAAAGTGGCTCCTGCAGAGCTGATGATGAACACTTCACAGATGCTTGTGACATTGCCATTAAAATCTCTGCACATGAGCCAGCAGTCGACATTTCTTTGTGCTGATCTTCAACATTTTCAATGCTTAATCCTGATGTGTACCGATCAAGATCACCCTTTTTCTGGGTTTTCCAAGCATTATTACATGAGATTGGAGCTGTACCAACATCCCAAGACTCTGACAGGTCACTTGTTTCAAGCTGTAAAAGCTTCTGGTTGTTCAAATTCCTCTCTTTATTTTGGCAAGTCGGCTTTTCCAAATCTTGGTCCTACGAAACTCCAGTTTACAAATGCAGTCCAATTTTCAGCACAGTAATTCTGATGACAAAAGCCTAATCTAAGTCATAAGCATCAAGCCTGTTCACAGTATCCCCTAAAAGACATCTGTCAAGAGGCTTACCATGCCTGTCCAGCCTCCAAACCAGCGACTACTGAAGGATTCCTTTGAGGCCATTTGTGGTTGTGCAGGATAACATTGATGAGTGTGACTACTAACAATCAAAAAATTGGTTGTCGATGGTGATGAAGAGTTGACAAGTTTCATATCCACTGCTTTGTCATGACTTAATTGATTCTGTTGTTCAAGCTGCTTCAAACTACTATCTTCATGATTCACTGGCATACCATCTCCTGCAAAACATGAAGTTAAAATCTCTACAAACATATATAAAAAGATAATTTAGCCTTGACCTAGTCTAATGAAATACATATGAGGGGTTATTATACCTGCTATGGATGAGATTGCTTACCATACTTTATTCAGTACAAACAAGGTCAGTTTTTCATACAGCCACAATGTTATGGATAATGCAGCTGACAGATTGGTAATTTAGACCTCTGAAAATGAAACAACTCAATCACCATGACATTCATCCCACCTTACAGTGCATCAGATTACAACAAGTTTGCAATAGATAGCATTGGAACTATCATGTAACTCCCTTAGCCTGAGATATGTACCATTAGATCGGTTTATTCTCATGCATTTTGGTAAGTAACAAGCTTTCTCATGTTTGAAGCAATATGATGTATTCGTATGTTCTAAACTGATATCAAAACCTGTGATTTTCATAAACCTTATTGGCCCTTATTTCAGATTCCAGAACCTGCATTCTGGCATAAGGCTGAGGAGCCAGCTTTTCTGCACAAGCTTTGCTGCCACTTTAGCATTTTTTTGACAAATAAGGTAGCCATGCATCTGATGATTTGAGGTGCTGTGGGAGTCAGAATTCCTAACAATCAACTCTCCCGCTTTCGCACCACTGAGAGTTATGCCAGGCATGTGCTTTAGCGTTTGACATCCAAAAGAATTATGATGGATATCTGCCATGTAGAGATAAACTTCTCTGAAAATGGCCCAATCGCAACGACCATCTCTGATGATGAGAAGCATCAAAATATAGCTTCTATACTAGATTCAGGTTGCAATATATGCAAGAAGACCAGTTCTTTCCTATATGCCATTCAGTGCAAGCATACTAGATTTTTCTATGATTGTTCTTCTGTAGACAACAATCCCTCTGAATGTGTCTCTGAGACTTTTCAAAAATAAGGTCGCAAATATGCTTTCACACTCCATCATTGTGTAGATTCCACAAGCCAATGACAATGCCTTCACTTCTCAGAGAATGATGACTGAACCTGTCACATTTTCACGGAGAAAGATGGGATACCAGTTACGCTGTTCCAATTGTAAGCTAGCAATTTGCTGTGTGGTACAATGCAAAAGTGCCATAAAACTAACTCCTACTCCATTCTCACATCCCAAAATATGGATGATGCTTTTGAGAACGTTTTACCCCATATTTCCTTTTGTAAAAGCCCTCCAACTTTCCAAGAACTTTGCATTTTAAAGAAGCAATGAAACCACTCACCTTTTTTGGATCTAATACAGTCGAGTGATCAGTATAAAGGACAAGTGGCACAAACTTATTGCCTGGATCATCTCATCCCACGTGATGGAGAATGCTATTAATAACATTTAAACCCATTTTCCTCTTCTCAGGGTATTTCTTTTAATAGAAACATAATCAGAAACATAATCTGCATGGGCTAGCTTGAACAAGCAAAAAAGAAGGCCCTAAGATTCTATAAGAATTCTACAAAAGATGATCATCCACTGCGTTTAACACACAGGCACATTGAGCAATAAAACATTTCATTCTCATTAAATTTGTAAGAAATTTGGCAATTAGCTGGAAGCGAGAGCCAGATTGATTGTAAATGAAGGACAAAAAAAAACCAGTACAAGTATGACCCTGTGCTCCAAATACTTGTTTCCTCACCAGAGCAAAGTGTTGATGTTAAATTCCTGGGGCTTTCACAGGAGTTTCTTCCAAGCAGATTTGGATCTGTAAGAGCCAGACTATGTTCTGCATACTTTGCAGCTTCCATGGGCCTAACAAGCAGGTATTCTTCTTCCAAAGAAGCCTCATCAAGCCCTTTGTACCAGTTCAGATCACATGAATTTTCCTGTGCCATACATTCTAGTGTAAAGTCATTGAGCCCACACATTTCCCGTTCCCTTTTGACCTTCAAGGCAGCATCTAACACCGCTGATGGTCCACATTCTTGGCAAGCGAGGCATCCATTCATTATCTCTGCAATTACAAGGGCCTCTGCCGTAGCTACAGTGAGTCCAATTGCTGCTTGCACATCTTCATTGCCAATGTTGGAACCACTACCTTTGATTCTCTTGACACTTGCTGTTCTATGTTTGGCAGCTGATCTTTTGACATCCTGCTCATGAGAGAACTTGCACTTCCATTCTTGACTGTTGCCTGTATTATAAGGATTACAAAGTTGAATGAAGCAGCCCATTTTGGTAAGCAAAAATACACATTTCCTTAATTCAAAAATGGATGTGATACTTTATCTTGAGCATTTCTAAAACTATTTTGAAGAGCTCACAAAAGAATGACGAAGGATATCACCTCCAGAACCACATATGGCTTCTGCTGCCAACAAACAGGGCTTTGTAGGCAATCTGGACTCAGAAAGATCTGAAATGGGAGGCCCACAGGAAGTGAAATTTTCTTCCATAATTTTATTTTTCGGCATATCAATGCTAGTACCACATTGCAAATGCTTCTCAAATTGAGGAATGGCTTCAATACTGGCCTGCACAACTGGCTGTGTTGTTGACAATGGATTTTTCCCTTCATACATACTGATATCACATCCATCAGTCTCCAATTCCCAGTGATATTCGGTACTTGAATTTGCTTGAGTACTTCTTGGAGAAAGTGATAGCTGCAAAACAAGGGCCTATAGATTGCAACTTAGTAATGACTCAATCCATAATCAAGAGCCTCAGACATGATGTAATCATATGGATAAAAGCTTGTACAAACCCACTTTGCTTACAATACAGGGAAGTTTCATTTAACTCTGCTGAAAAAACATTATAGACACTCTACTCGCTTTATGAGATATTACCTCATGTTTTTGACAGTGTGAGGTCTGATTCAGGGTAGTATCGATTTGAAAATACTGATTCTGAAACCAAGTAAAACACCCTTACTGACAAAGCATGGTACTTATAATTGATGCAAAGACTACAACAAATCACGCACACTTCAAGGATATGCTATTCCAAACAGCACATTACAAAAGCAACCTCAGTCTGGATTCACCTTGCATTGTGGTAACTTGAAGCAGAAACATGAAGTGTTAGACTGATCTAAAACATCCTTGTTCTCCTATATGTGTATCCCTCATGGAAAATGAAATATTTTCATATAGCTATATCGGGTTCAAATTGATGCACCAAACTTTTCTTCAGTTTGACAGTTGACCTACTCACCTGAATGATCTCACAGCGATTTGGATTAGTCAGAGGATCCTCAGAAAGGCACAGCATGTGGTCAGGTTGGTTAGTGCAATCTTTGAGAACTGTGCATGAGTTTATTCTGGCATTTGAACTTAATGTTAACTCATCAATATCCTGCATATAGACACACAATGAACTTAAACAGTTAGACATTTACACCAAAGCTAACGACAACCATAAAACTTCTCTCCAACTGTAAAACACCGATATGCCACAAACCAAAGTTTATAACAGCAGTAACTATTGTGAAACCAATCTTCTTTTCAGAGAAGGGTGGTAGAACCCTGATTTATGACCAATTACAGCAAGTAATTAACACATTAAATAAAAAATTAAATGAAATTTAGGACTTCACTAACTTTGGCTAGATTGCCCTCATGAAAAAAGATGAGCTGACACCAATTGACCCCAAAAACCTTGGCACCCCTTGTGGTATTTCTTTTTAATTTGCTCCCAAATTTGATGAGTTACAATAGGAAAAGCTCTGAAATTGGGAAGAGCCTGATTCCAACAAATCAAGGCACAATCCCTCAACTATGAAATAATTTGTTGTCCTTTGCAACCAATAACCCTTATTTTCAATTCCTCCTTGACTATGCATCTCAAGGAGCCATTGGTTTTTCAGATACCTTCCAATCTGCTGTCCACTGACACGCATGCCCTCATTCTTGCTGGTTACAAACCTGGAATCGGCAAAATCCTAACTGTGAAGAGAGAGGAGAGAAACCTCTAATTCCTTGTCCCAAAAAGTGTACAGCAAGTGTCCCATGCCCCTAAAGGATTAGACGTTTGTCAAAGAGTAGTGGAATTCTGGCCAGAAGATCATCCCAAGTGCCTATCGATTTGAGCATTATCTCATAGAAACCTCGTGAGCCAATAAAGATTTCCTCTACACAATTGTCCTACAAAATGGAGTTTAACCATCGGCAAATCCAAGAGAGCATCAGAATCTTGCCGATGAAAAAGAGGATAGCTCCTCTTTCATAGAAGGCCGAAAAAGAACACAATACAATCTTGGTATCCATGGTAGCATCCAAAACATCTTTGTCCTGGGCAGGAAAGGATTCCTGGTTGTGCTGAGCATATTCACCCAATAGGGTATTGGCAATTTCCAAAAGATGTTCCCAGTCCAAGTCCTAGGACTCCTCAACGACCGAAGTCACCTGCGCATAAGAATGAGCACCATGCTTGGATTATGGAGGGGCTTGAGAATTTGCCATTACATCATCAGAGACATGTTTACTGCATTTAACGGGGGGTTGCACACCAAAACCAGGCTGGACATCGAAACAAGGGGCAGTCATCTCTATACAGGGAACCATTTCTTCCCGCTCTTCATCATCCAAATCAGGCCCCAAGGCATCCACCACTTGGTCTATGAGGACCATATTGAGCTCTAGCATGGTGCAAAGCCTGGGTAACTCAGCTTTTGTCCATCATACCTCTTCTACCTGCTGGAATACCACGCGTGCAGGAGGGCAGGACAGTAGATGCGCAGGCCTCTGGTTCAAAGGTCACTTGAGTCTGCAGATGACATCTCTGGGCTGCAGGTCACACAGTTTGCAGGTGACGGTACTGGTCTGCACAAGTCACAAACTGCAAGTCACAAACTGGAGGTCATGCTGTCAAACCACCTGCTATCAGACCACAGGCAGGTCACAACACTAAAGCAAGTCACAATACTACTCCGGCGCTGATCTGTAGGTTACAGCACTGAAGCAGGTCTGAATACAGAGCTAAAGCTGATCTGCAAATGTCTGTAATGCTGGGCTGCTCCTTTGTGGTCACAGCTCTCATCGCGATGATCTCTCTCTCTTTTTTTTCGTAAAAATGATCTCTCTCTCTCTCTCTCTCTCTCTCTCTCTCTCTCTCTCTCTCCAGGTCATTTTCATCCGACACCTCCACGTCAGGTCGTGATCCCGTTCCGCCGACAGCAACTGCTAGCCAGCTCCTACCCGTCAGCCCTGCCGTCAGATCCCTCCCAATCCCACAACCCCTCGTCACCTGTGCCACCTCAGCCCTTCGTCGCCTGCTTTATCTGCCCCACCTAAAGCCAACCTCTCCCGCCATCCATCAGCTCCCCACCCACCACCTCTGCAGCCCCCAGTTCCCTGCCGCCATCTCCTAGTCCCACAGTCCCTCCTGTTGCAGACAATAAACCTGTCATGAAATGGCTGTTCCTCACATACACTGAAATGGTTATCGTCTATTCTGAACTCTGAATCGAGCTCCCCCACAGGCCCAACACAACAAGACGGCGTTCGCCCCCAAAATGGAGAAGGTCCAGATAGAGCAGATGATTACCAATGCCATCAACAAAGTCAAGGAGTATGATAACGGACTGAGCATAGTGAACAAGCAGCTGAACGATAAGATTAAAAAGTTGGAATTGAAGATAGAAGCCCAAGATGGGGAGATTCAATCACTTAGGCAGCTACTGACTAACATTTAGCTCAGCCCCAAGCTAGAGGAAGGAGAAATTCAACCTAGCATGACCAAGGAGCTCACCCGCATCAAAGAGGAAGTACAACAACTCCAAAAAAGGAGATGACGAAGGAGGCTGTTTCTTGGGTAGGGATGCTCAAGAAAACCCAACAGCAAGTAGAGAAGGCGGAGCAATGAATTCAAATTGCAAAGAAGGGGAAACACCTAGCACACGCACCTACAACCACCATAATCAATGACACATTGGAGGAGGAACAAAAAAGGAAAATGAGAGCACTCCATGTTTGGGTGATGGGGCTGAAGATGCATAAAAAAGTAGATGAGGACACCAAGGTGCTATACACGTTAATGAATATTAAGAAAGGCACGCATGTCTCCACTTGGAGAGTGAGCAAGAAAAGCACAGAAATGGAGAGCTCAAAAGAGCATGCACTCATTCTCCGCTTCCCCACCATGGAGGCTAGGAGAGTCTTCCTAGCTCAATGCCGTACATTGAAAGGGACTGGTTTGTTTTTGGGTGACGATCTCACACCAACCCAACTAGCCCACATGAGGGAGTGCATGCCAAAATTTAAGGCAGCCAAAGAGGAGGGCAAACTCGCCTTCTACAGAGGAGGGAGAGTGGTAGTCATGGAGAGGCACCACAAATGACGATGTGAGACCTATGGGACCAGCCTTGCAGTGGCAGTATGGAACTATAATGGAGCCCTCTGATTGGATGTGTGAGCTTTTGAGGAGACATTCAGAGGAAGAGATATAGCGTCCTACTCAGAAACACATCAGGGACCACATACTACACTTCCACGGGTAACAGGCTATAGGTGGGAGCCAGCTTGCAGGAAGGAAACACACACAGACCACAGTAATCGCGGGTCGGGAGGAGTGGCAATGTTATTCAAGGAGGAGCTACAACAAATGATCCAGGTAGTCCGCAGAGATGAGCAGGCAAGATACATGTGGGTGAGAGTGTGTGGTGAGGAATGCACTTTGTATGTTGCCATATGCTATTTCCCCCCCTATGACGTCCCGATACACCCCACCCAAGGGCCAATCACCATAGTGGCTTTGGGTGAGGATATTTGGCAGTTCTCAAAGGAGGGAGAGGTTATCTTACTAGGAGACTTTAACGCCAAGACAATCTCCCATCAAGTGTCTTTCTTTGATGCATCTAAGGAGATGCTACAGGAGCAGGATGTGTCAGAGTTACGAGAAGACATCTTAGGATAAGAGGGAAGTCACCGAATATGGAAGATACCTTATGGAGATGGGCACAGCACATAGGTTGGCCATTCTCAATGGCATGGCTAGATACCCCCTATCCAACGCCTTCACATGTTATCCTCACCGACACGGTCCTAGCACAATAGACTATGTTCTTGCCCCATCGATGCTAATATCTCACATCCAGGACCTCTCAGTATCCCCACGCCCTCTCGAAGTTGCAGTGGATCATGCCTACCTATCATTCACCATCGACCTCCAGTACACTGACACGCAAACCCATCATGCAACTCACCGACACCCAAGATACCTCTTTTCTAGAGAGACAGAAGATATCTATGAGGTGGAGATCCTTAGATTGTTACATGATGCAGACCTCGACGTTCCATTACAGAAGCCCTCGACGTTCCATTACAGGAGCTGACTCAACAATTCAGTGAGGCCCTACACATTGCTGCAGGTGTAGCCTTCCCACACTCACGACCCACACACAGAGCCTCCACTGGGGTGACACCTCCGAACAGCTAGTATGATGATGAGTGCCGTGAGACCAGAGCATGGCTACAGAGAGAGAGAGCACTGGGATCCACTACCCACACACAAGCACAGATACTCTTTAGATGCCTCACACGATGGAAGAAGAGAACATTCTTAGCCCAGCTGGAGCGAGACCTATATCAGTTATTCTTGAGCCAGGACTCTGGAGAGGCTTGGAGGCTTTTCAGAGAGCATTGCCCGACCACACCTATTACGTCCACCACTGTATGGGAGGAGTATACGCTAGTCTTTATACTGTGGACGGTCAGCCACCTCTTTCTAACCCATTTGAGGCTTGTCCAGAGACCACCACTTTCTTTACAAAAAGTAGGGTCCGAGAGGCCATTAACAGACTTAGCAGAGGAAAGGCACAAGATCATGATGGATTAGTAGCCAAGCACTTGATCCATGCTAGAGATTTGGTGGCAAGATTCCTAGCTTACATGTTTAACAAAGCCATGTGTAAAGGCCTACCAGAAAGCTGGAGCACGAACACTATTGCGCCTATCCTCAAGTCAGGGGGCCCTACTCTACCCAGTAACTATCGAACTATCATGGTTGGGCATACATTGGCTAAGTTATATGCTTCCATCCTTGAGCATAAGTTAAGCAAGTGGGTAGAGATGTGGGGTCTTAGAGCACAAGGACATGTTGGCTTTAGGAGAGGCTTCTCCACATTGGATCACATCCTCACACTCAGAACGATCTTGAGGAGGGAAGGGCTCATGGCCGACAAACCTACTGTTGCTTTGTGGACTTCCGCAAAGCCTTCGACATAGTATCGAGAGACAGGCTAATACATAGATTGCATGCCATGGGAGTACCGACAGAGCTCGGTTGGGGTATTTTGGCACTGTATGAGAGAGTTGTGGGCTAAGTCCGGACACCTAACCTAGTGCTGTGTATCCGCGAGTCAGTCTAGTGTCTGTTGCCTCTCGCATAGAAAAGGTGGGCCCTATGAATAAGACTCCCAGGTATGTATAAGAATCCACATACTCCAGCTCCTCAGATCCATATGTGAATTTAGGTGCTGATCTCTGGACCCACTGTGGTGTAGTATTAAATACCATCACCTTGGTTTTACCAAGGTTCACTGAAACCTCATTGTCCAAAGTATAGGAGTGTAATGCATCCAAATGTCTCTGTAGACCCTCTAGAGAGTCAGCTATCAATACAATGTTATCTGCATACAATAGGAGAGGTATCCAAGTGCCAGCTAGTGGAGTTCCTCTATCTCCTTCCTATGAATATAATCAGCAATCCCATCAATGTGCATGCCAAATAATATCGGAGAGAGGGGACATCCCTACTTCACCGCAATGGTGGAGTAAATAGGTGCTGAAAGGCCTTGGTTTGGAGAGGATGTGCTCACAGGTGCAATTCCAAGAACTCCGCACCAAGCTATGGCTCTTCGATACACTGGTCACATCCACACTACTTTATGGAGTATAGATATGGGGGCCTAACCTTGACCACTGTAGTAGATAAGGGCGCACTTATGACAAATGGAGGTCGATGGAGAAACCCCTAGTGTGCATGATATCCAGGATGATCAGATGTATGGCCTCAGTGCCACATGAGATCATCAGAGCCGAGCTAGCAGCTACACCGATTGTGGTAGAGGCCCACACCCGATCGGTCGCATACATGCATAGCCTACAGGACTTACCCAGACACAGATATGCATGGTTGGCCCTTGAGTCCTCCAGGCAGCTTGCTAGAGAGGTCGATACTTCATGCTGGTATGCACAGATGTCAACTTGGTTTGAGCTGCATGGCTTTAGCATGGACAAGTTAGCCCCCTTCCAGTACTCACTTGATGCACCTTCTCTTGATCTGAGCAAGTTAGAGATTTGCAAGATCATCAGGATGGATCTTACCTGGTTGGATATCAGGCGGACATGGTTGATGCCAGGGCAGGAGCTAGGGACAAAGATGGCTTTCTACCACGAGCATTTCCTTCATACTATAGATGATGGATTTATTGTTCGCCCGAGATACATGGACACCCACCTTTCCCACAATCCACACGAGGACCTCTCTCACCGCCACAATCCACACACAGACAAGGAGTACTGATTGATCGAGCTATTCAACTTAGCCAATCCAGACGTCCAAGGCCTCGACACAGACACCGATGACACCTTCATAGGCAGATACAGGGGATTATTGCTCGGGCTAGAGCTAGGCCCTCCATACCCACATGAGATTGTACCATTTGGAGCTCATTGTTACTAGATAGAGCTCTATGTTTTACACATAGCCATAGTTAGTTTCCTTTCTTATTTTGCTTTGTGCTACATACTTTGCCCATACAATTGTACCATCATACACATGATTGTAACTCATGGTCTCATAGGTCATTTTGGCCTTTTGTAGACGTTAATATATCATTTCATTTCTCTCTCTATCTGTGCATGTTTGGCCTCTGCATGCAGCAGGGGGAGGACTGCAAAAACAGGCTAGTACGCAAGGGATGAAGAACAGGGCTGTGCACAGGGAAACTCACGAACACGGCTGTGCACAGAGTGACTGATGAACAGGGCTGCGCGCTCCTCTCTCTCTCTCTCTCTCTCTCTCTCTCTCTCTCTCTCTCTCTCTCGTCACTGCGTGCAGGGCAGGAGCGTGCCTATCATGCAGGCCCGCTATCTCTGCATTCACAGGTTTTGGCACAATGCTCAGCAACTGACTCCTTCCCTGGTGACACAAGAGCAGCAGGTGGTGACCGACTGGCAGGCAGGATACAAGGTCGAGCAGGATGAGGATGAAACTATGGAAGTTGAAGTAGCCTTAAATGCTGCTAGGCCTTCATCAAGCAAAGGAGTGAATATTTCATCAGCAGGTGCTGCTCAAAAGCAGATGGAGGCCAAATAACATGCACAAACCCGAGAATGTAGGAGGATATGTGCTACCAGAAGGAGAGTAGCGGACTGCATTACAAAAAAAGAACTAAAAGCATTATTGCTTTTCAATAGAGCTTAAAACGTTAAAGGAAAAGCTTTAAGCTTTTCAAAAAAACACTCGTGTCATGTATGAAAGGACAAAACCTATAAAAGGGGGAAGAATGAGGAACTAAGGACCCTTCTCATGAGTTAGTTCTTTCTTGCCTCTTATGTGAGAAAAGAGGAGGGTAACATATAAATTTTTGGAGTTCCGTTTGTGTTCATCGAACTTCCACAAGCTTGATGTTTAAGGCTCGAGGTATGAAGATTGTATACAGTTATTTATACAAGCTCGTATTTTTAATTTTGTTCAAGGTTTTAGATGCTCTACATTGTGCGTGTCTTCGTTGTAATTGAGGCTACAAGAGGCATAGTTGTTGTATATTTTGGATCAGTTTTGCTGGTGTTTTGGTTGTCAATTTTCAAAATTTCTCACAAGTTGTTTCACCACAACAAGAGGCACAACAGGAGACATCACCCCAAGTATACCACTTCTTCTCACAATACTAGTACCAAGACAAATAAGAGGTTTTCCAGAAAGGAAAAAGATGTGAAATGTTATATCTATGGCAATCCCAATCACTTCATTCTTTGAATTACTTCTTGGAGAGCTTGTCAAAAACAAGCATGATGAAGTTGTGGAAGCTAGAGAAGCCTTTTTCCAAGGCGACTTTGTGACCCTCACAAGTACAAAGAATACTTGATCTATATGAGGGATCTCCTGTATGGAGAAATAAGTGCATGAAAAAACACTTGGTTTGTTCTTTTCTTGAGCCTATTCCATATTTCTATAAACAGAAAATGCAATCTAAAGGTAGAGACTTTAGTGACAGTGTTGGTCAAATCATCCAGACAATTGAGCAGATACTGAAAGATGTATGTCACCAACAAAAGTTGATTTTTTTACAGCAAAAGTTTCCTAGTGAAGTTTGTAAGCATGCATTGAAATACTACAAAGATTTTGGGTGTGATAACTGTATGTCACCAACAAAAGTTGATTTTTTTACAGCAAAGTTTCCTAGTGAAGTTTGTAAGCATGTATTGAGCAGCCGACTGCATAAAACAGTCTGATTGCTGCTGTACCTGACAGACTGTGCTGATGTGGCAACTGTCCGACTAGTCTATCCGTACTGCACCTGCTGGCGTGGCTCTTGCGACTGCTGATGTGGCACTTTGGCCGCACTGCTCTACACATTGCTGTCCAAGGAATGACTCTAACACCTCCTCTCAAAGCCTGGACAAGTCAAAAGACTGAGGGATCTGGCATGTCTCCGAAGAAGAGCCTCAGGAAGAGCCTTTGTGAACAAATCTGCAAGATTATCCTCCATCTTGCAGTACTCCACATCAATGGTCCCATCCAGAAGCTTCTCCCGAATGAAGTGATATTATATCTCAATGTGCTTCGTCTGAGCATGGAATACAGGATTCCGTACCAAGGCAATGCAACTCTCATTGTTGCACCGTAGAAGAGTAGGACGAGTCTGGGGCAGCCAAGCTCCTCCAACAATCTCCGAAGCCACACAACCTCACATGTGGTGGAAGACATGGCCCAATACTCCGCCTCGGTAGAAGAATGGGTTGCTTCTTGCTACTCCATGAGATAACACTTGTATCCAAGGTAAAACAATAGCATGTAGTATATTGCCAGTGGTCCACATCGCTAGCCCAATCCGAGTCGCTCCAACCTACAAGAACAAGAGCTAAAGCAGTTGTACCTGTTGGATAAGAAATCCATAAGTCAAAGGTCCCCCTCTGAGACTCATAAATCTCATGACCTAAGAAGAAATGAAGAAGCCCCAAATCCGTCATCTCAAACATTTGATGTAAAGTTGTCTTGATCTCTTGGACCTTTTGTGCATGGTCACTTGTAAGAATCAAATCATCAACATACAACACAAACAATGCACGACCAGCCTCGGAAGTGTGCACATAAAGCTGCGGATCGGCCTTGGAGCGCCGATATCCCAACTTTGACTGAAGAAACAAGTTAATCTTCTCGTTCCATGCATGGAAGCCTGCTTGAGGCCATACAAGGCCTTCTTCAACCTGTAAACTTTCCCATCCGAGGATCCAAAGCTAGGAGCCTGCTCTACATATATCTCCTCCTGCAAGTCACCATTGAGAAAGGCCGCCTTCACATCCAACTGATAGACAGGCCATCTCCTATGGCCAGCCAAGGCAAGAACGGCTCGAATAGTCGCCACACGAGCAGTGGGGGCAAAAGTATCATGGAAGTCAATGCCTGGGCGTTGAGCAAAACCTTTAGCAACAAGACGGGTCTTATGCTTGTCCAAAGAACCATCGCTAAGGTACTTGGTCTTGAAGACCCACTTGTCACCAATCACCTTCTTGTGAGAGGGACGAGGCACAAGGTACCAAGTGCCATTCCTCTCTATAGCCTCCAACTCGGCTTCCATAGCCTTCCGCCAATAGTCAGACTGCAAAGCCTCCTTCATTGAAGTGGGCTCTCTATCCTGCATAGCACAGGTCATCAAACAATAGTTAGAGCAAACAAGCTCCGTAGAATGTGCTTGGTTTCTCTGTGACCTCCGCGGTCCATCTTGCGGTTCCCACTCCTCAAGGACCCCCTCCATCCCTGAATCTCGAAGTGTGTCACAGGCCCAACGAGGAGGAGACAAGTCGCTCTCCATCTACTGAAGACTCAGGTACATCCACCGGCGGGAGCTCCACTAGGGTGGCCAGTGGAAGGAAAGACTCTAAATCAGAAAAATAATCTCCATCAAGAGGCTCTGGCTCCAAAGAAACTGTCTCGTGAGCCCAACTCTCCCCCGGATCTCGATTCTCCAAGGACGGGGTGCTCCTCACCCCCCTCTGAGGCCGGAACTCCCACAAACCGCACATCTCGGCTCGTGAGACATCCCGCTTGACAAGATCAAACAAACGATAACCTTGAGACTAGGAGTTGTAGCCAACAAAAACCTATCATCGGGAAGCCGCCTCAAACTTATCACGTTGCGTCTTCAAGATGTGCACATAGGCGTCACACCCAAAGATCCTGAAATAAGAGACATCAGGCTTAGTTCCAAAGTAAGCCTCAAAAGGTGTCATCCTATCAACGGCCGAAGTGGGAGATCGATTGAGGATGTGGACTGCAGTAGCCACTGCCTCGGCCTACAAAAATTGAGGTGTCTGTCGTCCATGCTCCATCATGGTGCACGCCATCTCGATTACACTTCGGTTCTTCCACTCCAAAATGCCATTCTCTTGAGGAGTGTTGGTATTAGCAAACTCCTAGCGAATGTCCCTATCTACAAAAAAACGAGCAAACTCATTAGACACAAATTCACCACCCTTGTCTGAATGCAAGGTCTTCAGTTGCCGATCAAATCGGTTCTCCTCAAAGAGAAGCCAATCCTTGAAGTGGGAGAAAGCCTCCGACTTCAATGTCAAAAAATAGGCCCATGTCATCCTGCTATAGTCATCTACAATCAACATGAAGTACAAGCTCCCCTTCAGGGACTCGGTCCTCATCGGGCCACAAAGATCCATAGATACAAGCTCCATAGATGAAGTAGACCGCCTCGAAGCTTTGTTGGGAATCGCATCTCGATGCGGTTTTCCACGAATGCAGGAGACACATGGTTGTTGGCTTGCCACTATGTTCGGCAAACCTGGACAAACGATCCTCGTGATGCCTTCCGAAGGTACTCATAGTTCAGGTGGCCAAACCGAGCATGCCACAAGCTCGGACTGTGTTTGAGAGGTAAGAGCTGAAGAAGACTTCAATTTGTAAATGCCATTCTCCTCATACCCTGAAGAGAGAACCTTTCTCGATCCACGATCAAGAACTCGAATAACATCACTGTCAAACTCCACCAAGAGACCAAGGGAACAAATCTTATGGACCGAAAGCAAATGATACCCCAAGCCTGGCACATGCAACACCTCGAAAGTGTGGGTACCACCACATCCATCTGGAATCAGCTACATCTCACCCCGCGCAACAATAGACACAGAAGAGCTATCTCCAATGAGAATCTGCCCACGCGAAGGTCACAAGTGGGCAACACCAATGGGAGGAGAAGTCATGTACCGTAAGGCACCACTATCCACGATCCACTCTCAAGCCTGGGGGGCTATCATTGCAGCATCATAAGTCTTCGGTGTAGGGTCCTCAATGACCGCTAAGTGTAGAAAAGCAACTGATAAGGGTGCAGCCACCGCTCCAGAATCCTTCGGGTCCTTCTTCTTGGTGTCCTTCTTGTCTTTGTCGAGGCAATCTTTCTTCCAATGACTGTTCTTACCACAAATATTGCAAGTCAATTCCTTCTCCTTGTCCTTCTTGGATTTATTGTTCTCTTTCTTCTTCTTTTGGTCCTTCCCCTTCTAAGAGGCTTGACCAACCAAAGCCTTCGATTTGGAAGCATTCTGTCCCTTCAACTGTTCCTCTTGGTCCAAGACCATAGGAACCAGCTCTTCCCACCGAAGAGTCGACTCCCGTCCGGATGCAATAAGAGCGGAATAAAAAGTACCAAATCGTGGCGACAACTGGGACAATAAAGTGATCGCCATGTCTTCAGAGGAAATAGGCTTCCCTGCATTTGAACCTGCATCTAAAGCTGCCGAAGCTTGTTGATGTGTTCTCGAAGCGAAGAAGACTTATGCACGGACAAAGTCCGCATCTACACCTCCAAAGAAACCCTCTTCATCAAGGTCATCCGGTTATACATCTGATCGAGCTCCAGCCATATCTCTTGAGCCACCGTCAAGTGCTCGATGTGAGCTATCACGACTATAGTACAGAACAGAAAAAGAAAAGCACAAATCTTGGCATTCAATTTGTCCCAATGAGACTGGGCCTTGGTCAACTCCGCACGAGCATTGAAAGGGAGTTTAGACTCATCTCTCACCGAGGGCCAGTTAATCTCCTCCATCACAAGCTCTGCCAAATCATAAGACTCTAGAATGACCAACATCATCACGCGCCAAATGCGGTAATTGTCACCATCAAGCTTCTGATCTGATGGAAGAGCCGATAGGACAGGCACCTTCTTGTCCATTATCGCGTGGAACTCCAAGTCAATCTCTATAGACATGTTCACATGCAATGCCTGCATAAACGCAAAATCAGTCCCCCTTTGACTGTGAAGACTCAGCCTGCTAGGGCTCTTTCCTCCGCTTCCCAACCCTTTCTCAACCGCCGGAGGCGATGAAAAGGTAAAATCTGCAATGGAAGGCCTAAAACACAGCCTTCCTCCCCTTCAAACAGCAACAACCTGTAACAAATTCACCAACTGAACTCCTTTCCCACACGCCCACACTCACTTCAACCTTGATCCGATGCGCAGCCCTCCCACTCGCTCTCGAATCTGGGAAACGCAGCCTTGTGTCGCACTGAAATCTCCTCTTCAGATAGGTTCTTCAGTCAGTCCATCTATCTTCACCGCTCTGATACCATGTTAGAGTGCAGCGGTGCGGAAGCGTGGGACCAAGACTAAGAGAGAGTGAACACAAAGAGGAGAGAGAGAGAGAGAGAGAGAGAGAGAGAGAAAGAAAGGAGATAGCAAAACGTAGGAAATCTGCAGTGTAGAATGTTGTATAGGAATGCAGAAATATACACCGGTGCAGAGAGAATATCTACGTATGTCTCCGCCTTGAGAACCTCGATCTCCGTCAGCCCGCATGCTGTCAGTCACCAACAGGCTGTCTCTGTCAGATGTCAGATGTGTGTGTCCAAGTGCTGGACAGGACTGCTATAAATCCAAAGATGCTCCCAATCCAAGTCCTAGTGGAGTCATTTGATTATCCAACTACTAGAGCCTAGAACAAAGTCGGACCAATTGCTAGAGCACAGAGCAATATCTGAGATTCCCCAAAAGGCAATGCATTTGTCCCATTCACAAGGTTTAAATGTTGGCCAACCTGATCACTTTATTGGCATTATTTTGTCCTATATATTTGGGCTCCTCCTCCACATTCAGTCATTCATCACTTGCAGATCCTAGTGCATGCCCTATTGGAGAGAGGCCATCGGTGTTAGTGCCCACGTAGCCAATGACTCACTGTTATATGCAATTGTCTCATGTTTGGTTTATGGATTCCATTTCTTGAGTACATCTTTGAGTTCTCCTTTGCAATGCTCTTGTGTTTTCTCTTTCTTTTCTCTTTTGTCTTGTGTTCAATAGTCTATTTCAACATTCTTTCATGCTTCCATTGCTGCATCCACTTCTGACACGATATCATAGCTCAGGATCTAAATTCACATTTGCAAGCTCTTGGGCAGGGTTGTTACAAGTTGACCAACAAGATTTTCAGCCTCTTTTTTCCTTATCTGGGCTGATTCTTCCTAGCTTTTGCAGATTTTGTGATTTGTTACCACCAACACTGAAAGTGAACTCCGTTTAGTGCATTTTGTGTTGTGCTTTGGCTGCACTCTCTCTCCTCCTCCTCTTCTTTTCTTTATTTTCTCTTCCTATCCTCTCCAAATGGCTCCTCTTGTTGTTCTATTGATAACAAATTTCACGGCCATGATTATCTAACATGGAGTGCTGTTATAAAAGCCTGGTTTGTGCAAAAGCAATTATGGTGCATTGTTTCAAGAGCTATTGAGCATACTAAGACCCCACTCCTCTTCCAACTGATTTCAACAAGGACAACCACGAGGAAGTCGTGCTCACATGGGATTCCAATGATGGCCATACATATTCTGCTCTTCTTCGTTGTATCTCTAAAGAGCAGTCACAAGACTACTTCAGCGATATGAGCAAAGCTTCAATGTTGTACAAGGCTCCCTCCACTATATGTGCACTTATCCTATATGGACAAGTCCAACGGATGAAGTTATAGTCAAAGGATACTATTCAATCACTCTTGCTACATGTTCCACAAGTACAAGATCAACTTCAACACATGCAATCTGGCCTTCTAGAGGCTCATCTTGTGGAGACTGTGCTCTACAAGCTCCCTCCGAAGTTTAATGGAGTGGCGAATGCTTTGCCGGCCTAGATGTTATCGACACCAATGAGTTTTACATATGTCTTCGATGTTGCTTGAGTATGAGGCATGTTTGCGGTTACAAGGGACGCTTCCATTCCAATATGGTGGCTCCAATGAGACATTTGCAGCTTCAGAGAGAGATGACAAGAAGAAGAAGCCAAAGGCCCAATGTTCTCACTATGGGAAGAAGTGTCATTTGTGCAAGGATTGCAAACACTTACTCGCTTCAAGGAAGAAGGAGAAGCAGCAACAGTAGGATACAGACTCCTCCATCAAGTCATCTACCTCCTCCAACTCTGACTTGGATCCTTCGATCAAGGCAAAGGTGAAGGCCCGAAAAGGGTTATTTTCTTCAGATCGTGGAAAGGGCTTAGCAACCCCTCCTGCTTTCTAGTGCAGGTGATGCGATCATTCCTCATGACTCTCTAGTGCCAAAGAGGGAGTGTGAGAGGGTGGTGAGATAGGACAAGTGAGCCTCATCTATACACATATAAAGGTGCACAAGTTCTGAAGAGGGACTTCCCTAACACATCAACCGAAGTCTGGCAAGTTTTGAAATCCAAGAGTTGGGATTAACTTCCAAGTTCATGATGGGCTATTACTTGACACAGAGCAGGATTGACTCCTAGTCTAACCTCACATGGGGGGACACTTTGTGATCTTGGCCAAAGGCAGAGAATCCATGTTCATGTATACTTGGAGGCATTTTTTACAAGATGATCATGTATGCTACAACGAGGCATTATTGATTTCCAACATTGACAGCTATTATGGTTCATCTCTATCTTCAAGTTCTAATACGATTGACATCGACGATTATGTTCTCTCCGAGGCACCTTGATGGTGGCTTGATCACCCATTGCCTGAGTATCCACGGTCCTATTCTGGTGGTCTTTGTTGTATGAACTATGATGACTCATTATCATTGTATCACCATGTTGTATCATATCACACATGATCTAAGAGAGGGTGTTAGCAGTACAATTAGGTCATGAGTGAGTCTGGGATGCATCTTAGTGGGACAAGCATAATTGTCTTATTTAGGTATCTTTTAATTGTCATTATGGGGATTAGTTTAGCATTTATTACTAGCCAATATCATTACTTTATTGGCATTATTTTGTCCCATATATTCGGGCTCCTCCTCCACATTCAATTATTCATCACTTACAGATTCTAGTGCATGCCCCATTGGAGAGAGGAAACCAATGCCAATGCCCATGCAACCAGTGAATCTCCTGAGCACATATCTAAGTGCTCCTTTGCAATATTCTTGTGTTTTCTCTTTCCTTTCTCTGTCTTGTGTTCAGCAGTATATTTCAACATTCTTGCATGCTTCCACCGATGCATCCACTTCTAATAGCCTCAACATATTTGGATCACTTCACAACTGGCTCAACATGTTCAAATCAAAGTTCAAAACCATCTAGTCCATATCAAGGCCAAAGGCCTCTACCACCTCATCAATGAAGGTTGTGTTCAAATCAGACATTAAGATGCAAACTGATCACCAACAATTAACTGCCTCTCACAACGACTTGCTATGCAATCTCTCTCTCTCTCTCTCTCTCTCTCTCTCTCTCTCTCTCTCTCTCTCTCTCTCTCTCTCTCTGTGTGTGTGTGTGTGTGTGTGTGAAACTGGGAGCAAGCACATTGGACTATATCCTCGGCCCTCTATCACTTATCCCCGACATCCAGTCCTTTAAAATATCACCTCGCCCACTCACAGTGGCTGCCGACCATGCCTACCTGCAATTTGACATAACCTGCAGGTATGACCTAACCCCCCTAGCAAGCAACCCAGGTACCACTTTACTAGGCTAACTGCGAGCGCATACTCCGACCATCTCTACAATAGCCTGTAGGAAATGGACCCCCACGCACCCCTGGAGGAGGTCACAACACAGTTGGCAGGCACACTACACACCTCGGCTGCCGAATACTTCCCCCACACATCCCCCCACTCCACCCCTCCGAACAAGAATGTCCCACAGAATAGCTGGTACGACGCAGAGTGCAGGGAAACCCAGCTCCGTCTTCAACAGGATGAAGCACGAGGAGTACACACGCATAAACAAGCACGCTTGATCTTTCGTCGTCTAGTGCAACGGAAGAAACGAGCCTACCTCTCCAAAGTGGAACACGAATTCTACCAGCTATTCTTAGGACAGGACAGCAAAGAGGCATGGAAGGCGTTTCAGGAACCCCGAGCCAAGACGCCCATCACCTCCCCGGACACTTGGCACGCATATGCAACCTCACTATACCAAGTACCCAAGCAGCCCTAGCTATCCCGGCCCCCAAGGAGCAGACCGGGATCATCCACATTCTTCAGCACGGAGCGTGTTCGAGACGCCATTGATAGACTCCAAAATGGCCGTGCCCAAGACCACGAAGGCTTGGTAGCAGAGCATTTGACCCATGCCAGAGACATACTAGCACCTCTCCTAGCACACATGTTCAACAGAGCCCTATGCGAAGGCTTCCCTGCCAGCTGGTCAACCAACACCATAATACCTATCCTAAAGGCCGAAGACCCCAAGGTTCCCACGAACTACCGAACAGTCATGGTTGGCCATGTACTAGCCAAGCTCTATGGATCCATACTGGACCACGAGCTGAGCAAGTGGGCAGAGCAACACCAACATCGTGCGGCAGGACAAGCAAGGTTTAGGAGGGGGTTCTGCACCCTTGACCATATCCTCACACTGAGAGCCATCATAGAGGAGGACAGAGCACATGGAAGACGGGTATACTGCTGCTTCGTGGACTTCCGCAAGGCCTTTGACACAGTCCCACGAGCGAGGCTCGCGCAGAGACTATAGGAGCTGGAGGTCCCAACCGAAATGCGATGGGGGATACTAGCACTATACGAATCGGTAACGGGCCAAGTTCGAGCACCAGGAGGGCTGTCAAAGGAGATAACCAGCACCATCGGACTCAAGCAGGGATGCCCACTCTCACCCACCCTATTTGGCCTCTACATTGATGAGATCTCAGAGTACATAGATAAATTGGGCGAGGAGGGATCGAGCCTAGAAGGGACACTGATACCCATCTTACTATATACGGACGACATAGTCCTCATCTCCAGCACACCCAAAGGGCTACAGCGCCAACTGGACGCACTACAGGCCTTCTGCCAAGACAAAGACCTAACTGTGAACCTGGAGAAAACCGAGGTCATGGTGTTCAACACATCAACCCAATGGCTCCGACGATCGGTACCCCCCTTCACATACGGCGGAGAGACCGTGGACGTGGTCCAAAGATACGTCTATCTAGGGATTACATTCTCTGGACCGAGATTTACCCTGAGAAAAGCAGTAGAAGATAGACTAACCCGAGGCTATGCAGCCCTCGGGTCAATGGAGAACCAATGTGCCCGCATACAGTTCCAGGAACCCCGGACAAAGCTCTGGCTTTTTGACACCTTGGTCACACCAGCCCTCTTGTACGGGGCTTCCATATGGGGGTCCCATCTCTACCACACGCGGAGGGCCCCACAGGATCAGCCATTGCCTAAGGAGGAGGCTACCTATGAGGGATGGGAGCAGATGGAGAGACCCTTAATACTTATGATCTCACGGATGATCCGAAGCAATCCCTCCGTACCACACGAGATCATCCGCGCAGAGCTGGGGGCACCGCCCCTCGTGGCTGAGGCCCTCTTCCAGACCGTGACCTTCTTGCACCGAATATGGGACCTGCCCCGGCACCGGTACCCCAGACTCGCCCTGGAGTCATCCAAACAACTAGCAATACAAGGAGACACTGAGTGCTGGTATGCCCGAACAGAAACCTGGCTACGGCTCCATGGCTTGCACATGGACCACCTCCCCCCACTACAATACAGCCTAGACTACCCACACCTGGAGCTCAACCGAGAGGAGGTGAATCGCATCATCAGAATGGATATCATCCAGACAGACACAGCCAAGACATGGGTGACCCCCACGTCGGAACTAGGAACCAAGAAGGCTTTCTACCGAGAGCACTTCCTGCACATCTCCCCAGATGGCTTCATCACCCGCCCAAGCTACATGGACACACACCTGTCTCACGGGGTCAGAAGTGCCATCGGACAAATCCGCACGTCCTCACACCAATTACGGGTCGAAACGGGCAGATACGGGGCCAACCCCCTCCCCCCAAAAGACTGAATCTGTCAGCTCTGCCATCTCGAGCCAGTGACAGAGGAATACTATATCTGTGGATGCCCAGTGTACTACGAAATCCGGGGACGCTTCCACTGCCTATTCAGCGAAGGATTCGGACCACTCTCCAAGGTGATGGAATTCAAAGACCAGAGATGCCTGGGGCTCTTTCTACTGGAAATACGACGCCACAGAGACCACCTCCTACAAACCACGGAGCAAAGACAAGGAGCCACCAACCAACGCACACTCAACGAATTCTACCAAATACCAGCTACCCTCCCCACCACCGAGCCCCCACCAGCCCAACCGGCCTCCCGACCCCGGGGGACCACCTTAGAAATAGCCACAGCGAGAGGCAAAGCCCGACACCCACGCCCCGCCGGCCCCCGTCCCCGCAGAAGACACATGTCGAAGATACAAGGGATACTACGCCGCCATCGGAGGGCCCTACCCCGCCGCTTTAGTCTCTCCATGTTAGACCGACCCATGCGGGACATCCTAGGATAAACACTCCAAGAGCAGTTCCACACCGCACTAGGAGTACCTCTAGATTATATCTAGTCTAGATATCATTTTGTACCTACTCAATTTAGTTCAACATAGCATAAATGTTAGCTTCACTGGGACTTTTGAAATCTCCCAAACATTTTATATGCAACATTTTGGTCTCATAGGCAAACTTGGCCTGTTTTAGACGTTAATATAACTTTCTTTCTTTCTTCTCTCTCTCTCTCTCTCTCTCTCTCTCTCTCTCTCTCTCTCTCTCTCTCTCTCTCTCTCTCTGATTACAACCTGGATTGCCCTACTTTGAGCCTCAATCGTGCAAAGCTGAATAGTGTGATCAAAGCAAACATCACTAAAGTGGAGACAGAAAGGACTTGGTCCAAGCCCCCTTTTCCATTGGGCACAAAAACAGCACAATACCAATGTCACTTCTTGCAGCTTTCGCATGACGGTTTCATAGTGAGGCCGAGATACATGGATGCTCAACTTTCCCACGGACTCCGAGTTGCTATTGGTCAAATCCGCACCTCATCGCATCAGCTAATGATTGAGACAAGTCAATGGAGCCATAATGCAACCAATGAGAGGATGTGCCAGCTTTGTGGATGGGAGCCAGAAACGGAGGAGCACTACATTTGTAGATGTATTGTATACTATGATATCCAAGGCCGCTATCATTGCCTCTTTAAGAAGGGCTTTGGACCACTAAGACGGGTGATGGACTATGAGGACCAAAGATGTTTGGGCCTTTTCTTACTCGAGCTCCAACGACACAGATCATTATTTTTATGGGATAGGAGGCGACCCCAACATCATCCACCCCTCCAAAGAGCAATTACAAACTACTTCAGCGTAGCTAAACCCCTAGCCGCGACCACCCCAGACACTACATCTCCTACTGATAGGCGTTGCCGAGAAACAGCATCAGGAGGCATCACAGTTGACAAAGCTAAAACGCTACGCAGAGCACGATGCTCTAGAGTACCTACTTGGCAACATAGGCGTGCCCATATGCGCCACATTCGCATCACGATTGCTCATTACAGAGGCAGATTGGCATGGTGACTCAATCGGAGGTAGCTTGCAGAGTCTTGGTGGATTCCATAGACTGAGGGGGAGATAGTCTATACTCTTTTCCATACTTCTCATTCCAATTTACCATGTAAACTTATACATAAATTTTATCTCTTCCTATCTGATTAGAGATGATGATACCAGTTGTATTGGTTATGGTTTCATAGGCCACTCTGGTCTTTTAGAGACATTAATAGATCTTTCTTTCTTTCTTTCTTTTTCTCTTTGTGGTAGATATCAATTGCCGCATGAAAGACTAGCTAACATGATCAAAAGCTTTTTTAATATCTAACTCGACCATAATTACATGTTGGCCAGAGGCTTTGGCATAATCAATCCCCATTTGAACATTCAAAGCATCTCTCTCTCTCTCTCTCTCTCTCTCTCTCTCTCTCTCTCTCTCTCTCTCTCTCCGTAAAAGGTAATTGTATTAATTACGAAAAAAGGTACAAGTTTACATGATTACAAGATACACGATGGCTCTAAGCCATCACGTGCAATCTCTCTGGCTCTCTAAAGCCCTAAACTCCAAAAGAGTTACAAAAAGTCATGGCAACGACGCAGAGGAAATTGCCATATGCCAGAGAAGCAAGTCCTCCCAAGGAAGTAAGTCAGAGTGCCGAATAAGATCTATCTGCCAATGCAAAAGGCCTTTAAGACAAGCAAAATGTCCCTGAACATTGTAGGCTGAATCAAAAAGAAAAGCATTCCGAATGGTCCAATTGTGCCAACAGCCCCAGTATCTAAGAAAGTGAAACAAGATCTTCATATGTGACGGAGCCGGTATGGGGTATTTGGGCCGCGCAAAAGCCCAGTCAAAAGGGCTTAGCAAGAAACCAACCACTGCTCTCCAAACTGCCGACAAGAGTGACCAGATTTTCTTAGCAAGAGGGCAAGAAATAAATCGATGACGGGCCGATTCCACACTGGTGGTGCAAAAGAAACAATTGCCATTGGAGATTCAACGCTTGGAAAGGGCTGAAGCAAGAGGAAGACCACCGATCATCACCCTCCAAAGAAAGACCTTGCATTTGAAAGGTGTCTTGTTCATCCAACCCTCCATCATAGTTGCCTTCCACCAAGACCAAGATTTACGCAATCCTCATACAGTATTGGCTTTAGTAACCAGCCATTGACGATCTGTAATCAGCAGATGATACACCTGGTTAGTTGAGGCCTTTTCCAAATTCAGGCAATCTGCAAGGTTCCAGTCCTGCCAGGGACGATCCGACGCAAGGGCAAGAAAGGGTTGTCTGCTCTGGAGCACCATCAGGAGCTGTCCCCATAAATCACGGTATCCACGAGGGATCTTGAAACGCCTTCTGGCTGTACGAAACGATATCAAGACATTGCGACTAGCAAGGGTGGCATCTGCAACTGAAGTCAAGCCCAAACTCTCTCTCTCTCTCTCTTTTTTTTTTCGTAAAAGCTCTCTCTCTCTCTCTCTCTCTCTCTCTCTCTCTCTCTGTGCACAAGATTTGGCTGTTGGCAAAGTGGGACTACATAAAGGGTTTTTTTTTTAAAGGAGGGTTGGGGGGGGGGGAGGGAGAAGAGGGTATGAATGATTGTGGTTTCTACTAAAATAATGATCTCTAAAGAAGTTTGGATAAGCATACCTTGGTGCTTCCAATCAATATTGAAGGAGTATCAAACATACGCACATCAGATTGGATGGAAGAACAAAGAAGCCACGGCGGTAGCCATGCAGAACCCTGCAAGATCACATGGTTTAGATTGGAAATAAAGCACCCATGGTAATGACATGCAAAACACTTGAGGGTGCTCATCTTTTATATTAAAAACATGCAGTCTCAATATTTTGGAAAAAATAAGGACAATCAGGAAAATGAACCAAACCTTCCACAGAAGAAATCAAAACACTTGTCACATTATGCAAATGGTTGTGCAAAAAATGAACCACAAAAGATCAATCTTCAGTTAAACAAATGGTCTTCAAAGATAACAAAATGATCAAAAGTATCTCAAATGAGGTGCTGCAAATGATTGTGGCAATCTGTGTATGCCACCAGTCTAGAACATTCAAGAGTGGCCCATTACAAATGCTCATGACAATCAGGGTAATGCCATCACTCTAGAACATTTAAAGTAGCGCATGGAGTTTTCAAAGGCTAAAGACAATTTTCTGAAGCGCAAAAGTATACTTGCAAGTAAGGTCTGAAGCTCTATGCCTATGATGAGTTGTCAGCCCCAAGAGCCTGCCTAAGGGTGAAAGAGTGTGGCTGCGATCATCCTTCCTATATACGGTCGAGCTTTGTGGCTGCTGTTCTGCTTCATGTTGATTATTGTGCAGCAGTTGCTGCATACCTGTGTCCAGAGCTGCCCGTATTGACATCCTTTTGACAGTTCCAGTGTGCTGTTCGGCAACAACTTAGTTTAACATATTCAACATATAGCAATCTCATTGGCTTTACAACATAGCTTAGTTCTCAATTTCACTCTACAACTTAGTGGAGGATTTTGGCTGAAACACCCTATCAAGCTCCAAGTTATATAAATGACATGGCACAAGCCATACAAGCATAGAAAGGAACATAAAGAGATGGACACCATCCCACCTCCCCCGATAGAGCCAAACAGGCATAGAAAGGAACATAAAGAGATGGACACTAGCTCACCTCCCCACCGTAGAGCCAAACAGGCACTCCCCAAGCCCAGGAACGGCAACATGTTGTGCCAAACTTTCATCACAAGTACTAACCTTGCATACCAGCAGCCACACCCAAATCTGTGGATGCAGCTGCCTAGACTCCCAGTGTGGATCTCATAAGAGAGATGTCGCATAAATGAGACCCAAGTTCTTTTTTAGAGGGACTCCTTAACCACCCTGGCCTAAGGGCACATTCACACCACAAGACCCATTAGCCATCCTAACATTTAGGATGCTTTCAAACTTAGTAACCAATGGTCTATGGCAAATGCTACATGTGCATATCTAGGATATTCAAGAATGTAACATCAGCAACCTCTTTGGTGCCGTGCTTCTTGCTTCATTCATAGATGCAATGGTGGAACAGTTTCTCGAACCTATGAAATGACCTCTTAATACCTCCTCTAATAGCACAAGTGTCTAATGACAAAGGAAGTACCGCCAGTCATGCCGAAGAAGGTATTTAGGGCTCGGAAGGAGCAGAAGCCCAAGAGCACCCACATGTGCCTTCTTGAACCTGAGTAGAAGAGGGTGGGATAGGAGGGTCAAGATGAGCCAAGGGTGGGAAGGTGGGGTAGGGACCAAAGGTCGATGTCAACAATCTTCGATGGTATGATTGTTCTTGCCACAATAGGAGCACCCAGTAGATTGGTCATCTCTCGAAGGTGGAGAAGCCATGATACCAAAGTGGCAACTTGTAAAAGGGAGGGTGGGAGGGAGAAGAAAGATATCTCCCAATGACACATCAGAAGTAGAGTAATAATCAAATGTTGTTGCTGAACCTACCACCTTTCTTTGCCTTCTCCAATGTAGAGGACCTTCATGGCTCACTGAGCGCCTCCCACTCTGATACCATGTCAAGAAATGACTAAGCAACGAGAGAGATAGTAGGGTTTGTAGGGAGGAACATAGGGTGTGTACAGGAAACACTGAGAAAGGAAGAGAAAGATGAATAAGATAATGAAGGACTGAAATAATGAAGTGAATCTAATACAACAATGCCATAGCACTAAAGATGCCCTAGAGCAAGGAACCTGCCGAAGAAGACTCTTAAGTCTACAAACGTAGGGATGATGAGGTGTCACCTAGAGTAAGAAAACTGTCGTCGAAGGGTGAGAAACCTCTAAATCTACAACGCAAGGACAAAGACTCGTGCCTGGAGTAAGAAAACTATTAAGAAACCACTTCTTTAGTTTATACACTTCATTTAGGGTTTCACATTGACAACCCCAAAAAGGGCTGGTGTCCACATTTTGGTCATTTCATCAATGGGCATCCACTTAGTGGTGTGCCACCCTAGATAGCTTATGCCTATAAATAGGCTGTCACTTCATTCATTCTTCACGCCATTTCAGTCATTCTTCACCCCTCTTCTTCCATCACTCCAACACTCTTTTCTCTCTACTCCATTGCTACCTATACCCCTACTAGAGGACATCACAGTTCGTGGTCACCCTTCCTCTTCTCCTTTAAGCACTCTTTCATGATGCCCCTAATCAACAAATGCAAGTTCTAGAGGGCCGCCAGATAGCAATAATGTCACCAGGTGGTGATACTTTTTGCAGTTGCTTTTCTCATTTACTTATATAGATATTTTATTTTTCTTTTCTTTAGTTGCTATTTCTTTTTACCCCCAGAGTTCTCTCGGATTAAGTCGGGATCTTTGAATGGCCAGAAGAGGCAGCCATTGGGACAAATTGAACTAATGGTTAAACTATAGCCACTGGAGATGGTGCAGGACAATGAGCCTGGCCAAGACAGAAGATGCACGTATGAGAATACTCACGGAATAAAAGCCACCATAACTGAGCCACATTACACTTTTTGATGTGGTTGCAATGATAAAAGTTGCTCAGAACAACTTGAGAAATGCAGGGGTCACCATCCCTAAAATTTAGGGAGTTACTATTTTCGGACCCAGAATCTGTTCGCGTCATTATCTTCTGGTCTATGCCGAGGTCAAATTTTGCACCCATCATGAGAATTTTAGACCGGAAGGTTAAACGAGAAAATCGTTACATGTATGCCATGTGGCACATATTCCCAAAAGAGAGAGAGAGAGAGAGAGAGAGAGAGCTTTTTTTTTTTTTTTTGAGAGAGAGAGAGCGAGCTGAGAGAGAGAGAGAGAGAGAGAGAATCGATGATGGAGCCCCCGTCCCCGTCGCCTGAGCGCCCGTCGCTGGCCTGTGCCCCCGTCGCCTGGGCCCCCGTCGTTCTGGTCTGCGTCCCCGTCCGCCGTGCCTTCGTCGCCTGAGCTCCTCAGCCCACGTCGCCTGGGCCCCCGTCGTCCGTCAGAGGCTCCGTCGACTGCGCCTCCATCGCCTGAGCTCCCGCCCTCGGCCCGCGTTCCGTCAGTTGCTGTCGACAGCTGCTCGTCTGAGACCACGGCTGTTCTGTCCGCCCCCTGCCCTACGCCTGCTGCCGCGGGTGCCTGCCCTCTGCATCTTGCGGTGCCGTGACAGGGAAAGGAAACCCTAATCTGGCAGCGCGTGACAGCAACCCTGCTCGCCTCCGAGATCTGATCTGCTCTTGTACAGAGAGAGAGAGTGAGAGAGGGAGAGAGAGAGAGAAGAGAGAGAGAGAGAGAGAGAGAGAGCGAGCCCTCCGGGACTTGCACAGAGCAAAAAAGAGAGAGAGTGAGGGAGCGAGCGAAAGCGAGAAGACAGCAGTATGGCTGGCTTGGATATGGATTTTCTCGACCGGACGGTGGCAGCCCTTGGCCCTGATTCCGATACAGAGGAGCCGGAGGATATGGTGCCATGCACGGAGGAGCCGCCTCCGGGTTCTGAATTGCCGCCTGCAGGCAAACGCTCCAAGCACACTTCAGACGAGCCAGTGGGTCCTCAGGACCGTTCCTATGCGCAGGTTGCCTCTGAGCCTGTGGATTCGCAGGAAATTGACTGGGAACATCTGCTGGACTTTGCCAATACTCTGCTTGGCGATTATGTCCAGCATAACAATGATACTTTCTCTGCTGCGGCTGCGGATGATGTGCTGGAAGCCACGGTGGACCCAAAATCAGTCTTGCGGTCCTTCTCGGTGTTCTACGACCGTGCAGTTATACTTTTTTTCACCGGCAGGATCCCAGTGCTCTCACATATTCGCCAATGGATGCACCATTTACTGCAAGGGGAATGTGTTGAGGAGATATTCCTTGGACCTCGCGGTTTTTATGAGGTGCTGTTGAAATCGGAATCGCATCGAGCTGAGCTCCTGTCCAAGTTGCCACTATTCTTTGATCGCCGCTTAGTCCATGTGGTACCATGGCGCCCTATGGCTGACTTCCAGCGTCTGCTTCAACGAGAATGCCCGGTGTGGGTGGAAGTGGAAAACTGTCCAGCGGTATACTGGCCATTGTTGAAGGACGCGATGGCGGTTGTGGGCACAGTGCTGGTTCCCCCGAGCCTCAGGGCCATGAACCGCAACCGTTTATGCATGCTATGGGATACGGCCAGGAAAAGGCCTGCGTGGCTTCGCCTCAATTGTTCAGGCATGCATCCTTTGCATTTTTGCCTGAAATGGGGCAATTTTGCCGGCCACTGCTTTTCATGTGGTAAACTAGGGCATTTTGTGGCCGAATGCCCGGAACGGCAACCGTCTTCTGAGGAGGCGCAGGTTGTGCAGCCCAAGGATGACATGGTGCTCGATGCCCCGGCACAGGAGACCCTTCAGCCACCTACTGTCATGGATAAAGGCAAACAACAGGTCCGGGGTTTGGATTCTCCTAACACTGACTGGATTGAGGCACGACAAAAAAAAGGTAAACAGTTGGACGCAGGCCTGGCTGATGCTGGGCCTAATGCTTCTCTGGATTCTGTGCGCACGTACACGCGCAGGAAAGACATGGTCACCCCACAACAGGATGCGCGTATGGCCCCGTCCGCCCCCCGTTATCCGTCTTCAAGGAAAGGCTATTCAGCAGGCCCCAAGGGCCCACCTGCTAAGCTGGCATTTGATGCAAAAGGGTAATGTGATTACACCTTGGGATAGGCGTTATCCCCGCCCTACTCCCAAGGCAGTGGATTTCCCTTCTACCTCTAAAGCAGGTCACCCGAATTCGTTTGCAGTATTGGCTGATTTTCTGGATGAGGGTGTCCTCGATGCCCTCGCGGAAAAGGTGCAATCGAGGCAACAGGCGCCTCGTTCCTGACTTCCTTTTTCGAAAATATATGAAGATTGCCACGTGGAATGTGCGAGGCATTTGCTCTCGCCATAAGCAACATACCATGTGGTCTGTCTTGCATGAGAACCAGTGGGATGTATTGTGTGCAGTGGAGCACAAAAGTCATGGTGAGGCAGGAAAAGTTGTGGATTGCCATGGATTCCGTCTGTTTTATGCAGGGACACCTGCTAAGCACTACTCGGGCGTGCTGATGATTGTCCATGAGAAATACCAGCCTGTTCTTGTTAAAAACGATGTGCACGGCCGATTTCTGGTGATTGAAGTCTTATTTGAAGGAGAAATTTTCTGGTTGCTGGGGCTCTATGCTCCGAATGATCCCGCATCCCGACGGGATCTATGGTCGACTTTGCAGGGCTCCATGGCACTTGGTCGCAGGGGATTTTTGATGGGAGATTTCAATATGTGTATTGACTCTTCTCAGTCCACCTCAGGGCATTCGGTTATGGATACGCCAGAAAGCCGGGTGTGGAACTCCTTTGCTTTGCACGTACTTAAGCAAGATCTTTGGTCGTGGCTTCACCCTTCTGTTTCAGGTTTCACTTTTCATTCTGCACAATATGCGACCACCTGGTCGCGACTGGACAGAATGTATATCATGCAGGGGGATGATTTTCTTCCCGAGATGCTGGAGATGAAGGTCTTGCAGCAATATGCGTTGTCAGATCATTTCCCCCTCCAGCTTGAGATGCGGGCTCAACCCATTGCACCTTTTAGGCAGTTGCTGAATAAGCTTCCTTTACGCTTCAATTCCTCTTATTTGAAGCATCCAATTTTTCAGGGTTATATGCAGCAATTGATTGAGAGGTTCTTATTGGACTTCGCCTCTGAGGGCTTGGCTTCGTTCGCACGCCTGCTCTCTAATGTGCAGCAGGTTGCTCGGCAATATGGGATTCATAATGCCTCTCTTTGTCGCCGTCGTCGACATGCAGCAGAGGACTTATTGGCCTTGGTCCGTTCCTTGCTCCTGAGCTCCCCAGATGATGATTTTCTACTGTCCCTGGAGAGGCGTTTGGCCCATCTTATTCAAGTATTTAGCTTGAAATCTTATCAGCAAGCCAAGCTGCAAAACTTGACTGACACATTGCAAGATAGTGCCTGCCAGTCTCATAAGTTCTTTCGCGCCTTGCATGCTTCTCCGGCCCGCGAAAATATGACGCGACTCCAGGATTCGGAAGGTCGTATGGTCACTGATCCACAGACCATTATCGATATGTGCAGAAATTATTTTATGGATCTTTTTGGTTCCTCTTCCTTGCCGTCCAGCCAGGTTATGCATGCCCGCTCGGTCTTCTACCATCTGGTCCACCAGCAGGTCCCATTTGATATGCAAGCCACTTTGGAGACGGATATTTGCGAAGAGGAGGTTATGGATGTCTTGTTGCACCTGCCTAAGGATAAAAGTCCTGGTTGGGATGGTCTCACTAATGAATTTTTTGAGCACTCGGCCACGCAGTTGGTAAAGCCTTTGGTGGTCATGTTTCAGCAGGTTTGGGAAACAGGGGTCATGCCTTCTTCATGGAAAGAAGGCCTTATCAAACTGATTCCCAAGGTCCCTTCGCCGTCAAAGCTGCAACACTGGAGACCAATTTCCTTGATGGGCGCGATGTATAAAATCTTTTCCAAAGTACTGGCAAATAGGCTTCACAAGCACCTTCCAGCTATTGTGCACCCTCTCCAGTATGGGTTCATTAAGGGCCGCAATATTTTGCATAATATCTTAAATGTGCAAATGGCTATTGACTATGCGCGGCACTCCAATCAGCAAGTGGTCTTGATTCAATTGGACCTGGAAAAGGCGTTTGATTGTGTGGACTGGTCTTTCCTTGCCGATCTTATGTCTGCTATGGGCTTTGGTATCCGGATGTCTCGATTGATTTACACCATCAGTACTGAGGCTTCTTCAAGAGTTATGCTTAATGGTGGGGTTACAGAGCCATTTGTCCTTGCACGCTCGGTCAGACAGGGTTGCCCTTTGAGCCCTCTCTTCTTTGCCCTCGCGACTCACCCGGTCCTTTCAATGCTATCCTCCATGGCGGCTTCTGCCCAGCTGGCAGGGTTATCTCTTCCTTTGGGGCAGCACTTCATTAGCCAATCTTTGGCTGACGACTCCTTTATGATTTTGCAGGGCGGACAGGGACAACATTCGCAAGGCATTAGATGTTTGGACGCTCTTTGGTCAAGCCTCTGGTCTTCGCATCAATGCCTTTAAGTCGGCCATTCTCAGTTGCACGGAGCCGGATTTACAGTCGTTAGGCTGGCAGGGCCAGGTGGTTTCCCGTGGCTCCATTGTCAGGCATCTTGGATACCCATTGGGGGTGGATGTACGGCCAAAGGACCTGTTGGAGTGGATTTCACAAAAACTGGCCGCGAAGTTTATGTATTGGAAGTCGCAAGCCTGGCCGTTCCATGTCCGCCTCAAAGTGGCTCAGACAATTATGCTACCAATGCTGATGTATTTCCTGCCATTACTGCCATGGACGCCCACTACTTTGAAGGCTCTCACCCATCCCATTCGTTTCATGCTATGGAAGAAAGATTCACTACAGGCAGGCATTTCTTGGATTTCATGGTCACATGCATGTACCCCTAAGCGCATGGGTGGTGGAGCTATTTTGGATGCAGAAACTCATATGCTGGCTCTTCGTTGGTCTCTTTTTCATGCCATGTGTGCGGATCATCACCCGTGGACCATCATAGCCCGTTATTTTCTTGAGGATAGCGGCCTCCGCCAGGGCAATACACGGCTTCGGGCCTCATGGTGGCATGTCCTTAATGCTGACTCTCGATTTTCCAGTCCCTCTTCCTTTTTGTTACAGCACTTGGTCAGATCTTGGAAAGTGGTGCTCCAAAAGACCCGTTGGCATCCAGTAGGGGATCGCTTGCAGACTAATTCTTTCCAGCTGGAATTGTTGGCAGTATCCAGATTACTTTCATGGGAAGATAAACATCAGCTCAGACCAAGATTTAATCGCATGGCCCGTTTGGGTGTGACTTCGATTGCGGATGCTACCCTTGCTACTCGCAATGTCCTCGCATCGTTTCGGACCGCTAGGAGACTTTTCAGGATCCCGCGCGGATACCGTGATTTATGGGAGAAGCTTTCGTCGGAACTTCAGGGTAGGCAACCCTTTCCTGCCCTGACTATGGATCGCCCTTGGCAGGATTGGGACCTTGCAGGACGGTTGACTCTGGAAAAGGCCTCTACTAATCAGGTGTATCATCTTCTTATTAAAGATCACCAATGGCTGGGTGAGAAAGCTAATACTGTTTGGGGCCTGCGGAAATCCTTGTCATGGTGGCAAGCAACGCTGATGGAGGGGTGGCAGAATAGGGCACCTTTCAAATGCAAGGTCTTCCTGTGGCGGGTAATGATTGGTGGTCTTCCTCTTGCCTCGGCCCTTTCCAAGCGTCGAATCTCGAATGGCAATTGTTTCTTTTGTACCACTACGGAGGAATCGGCCAGACATCGTTTTCTTTCTTGCCCGCTCGCCAAGAATATCTGGTCTCTCTTGTCCCAAATCTGGCGCACAGTGGTGGGGCCCTCACTGACTCCTTTTGATTGGGTTTTTGTGCGCCCAAAGTATCCCACGCCGCCACAGTTACATATGAAGATCTTATTTCCCTTTTTCAGATACTGGGGGTGCTGGCACATTTGGACCACCCGAAATGCTTTTCTCTTTGATTCGGCCTCGAATGTACCGCGACATATTGCAAGGCTTAAAGGGCTCTTGCATTGGCAGCTAGATCTCATCAGGCACTCTGACTTGCTCCCTCGGGAGGATTTGCATTCCTGGCATTTGGCAATTGCCTCTGGGTCCTTGCCATGATTGGTGTAGCTTTTCTAGTATACTAGTTTGGGGATTTCCCACACGTTGGCCTACGGCCCTCGTGTCTCTTGTACTCGTGTAATCATGTAATCTTGTACTTTTTCGTAATTAATACAATTACCTTTTACGAAAAAAAAAAAGAGAGAGCATTTTTAAAAAAATGTTATAGGCATGAGGGGCAGATCTGAGAGTGAATTTTTGAGGAGTTGAGGGCAAGTTGCTGCAAGTACATCAGCTATGGAGAGTACTTCTTCATCTCTGACTCATGTACGGAGGTAGAGCTTGCTTCCTCTCGTCAACTCTCTCTCTATTCTCAGAGGAAATGCTCTACATGATGGGCTGATTCCATCGAAGATACAGTTCTATGTTTTCTTTGCACTTCTGCTAAGGAAAGAGCCTCATTGTCCGAGTTTAAGAGCAGCTATTGGCTTCTCCAATGCAAGAACTAAAGAAAGTAATGACCATGCCACACAAGAATAGGGTTTTTCAGCTCTGATTTAGTGCTGTTTGTGGGACTCTTTTACTACTAGAATGATGGTAGGGTAAAAGGGATGTTGTTCTAGATATGTTGGACAGTAAGAACAGTGAATACAGAGCTCTGCAGATTGCAATTCTGCACATGAATCATTGAGTTATGGTCACAGAAGATGCTTTCCTAATAAGGATGTTGTTCTGGATATGCTGGACGGTAAAAACAGTAAATACAAAGTTCTGCAAACTACAATTCTACACATGAATTATTGAGTTATGGTCACAGAAAATGCTTTCCTAAAAGGGATGTTGTTCTGGTCATGCTGTATTGTCCTTATGCAGCTGGGATTTACTCAGAAAAGATGAAAACCAACTGTTCACAGGTTATGTATTTTGGAACATTTCATTTTGTAACTTTCCATATTTTAATTGATAAAGAAATACCAAGAGGGGTGCCGGTCTTCGCGGCCAATCTGGTGTTGAGCGAGGGAGTGAGGTCTCTGTTTGTGAGTGTGTGTAAAAAGACCAGGTGTTAATTAAAGGAACTACTGCTTTATGTGAGTCATAGACCGGTTTCAAATAATGTCGCCAAGTATAGAAAACACCTCCAAGGTACCAAAGGCAAGATACAGATGATGCTTGATGGTGGGTGGAGACTGTCGCCAAATGCAGAAGATTGATGCTAGATTATGGAGAAGATGTCACTAACAATGGAGGAGGTCACTAGCCAAAGAAGACCTCCAAACACAAACCTAATGATGAGAACAGCTTCCCACACTGGTGTCAGTCTTCTCCAGTTGGCATCATCATCCACCTTGCATTTTACACACAGGAGTCTTCTACAATTTGCTTTTGCCATCATCATGCATCGTCTCCACATCTGGTGACCTTCCCCTACACAAGCATCAACATCTAGGCTCCTACACTTTGCGTTTTCAGCATTCTAGCCTCTGGGATTTGTGTTTGCTACCCACGCGATCTCCCAAGCGTCCGAGGGCTGCGGTTCGCTCTCTCGAGAGTTGGTGCCCATCTTTCTCATCTCCGACGGCATCAAAAGACTAAGGTTCGCTTCCTCGACAACTATCTTTCATCTTCCAGTGATTACTTCAATAACCCACTAACCAAAGGACTATGTTTTGCTCTCTTCACTGTGCAAACCTCCCACAGGTGTTGCCTCCTGATTCAAACAAGAAAACAATGCAGTCAACTTCTGAGCTTTGGCTCCATTCTATCATCTATTCTTCTCATAGCATGATTCATTCCATCATCGTCGTGTTGTGTTTCTAAGTTTCTCTTCTCTCTCAGTGTTTGTTGTACACACTTCGTGTTTCTACCCGCAAACCCTACTGTCTCTCTGGTCTCTTAGTCATTTTTTAACATGGTATCAAAGCCGCAACAGAAATCAATAGACAATGTGAGAGTGAAGCACGACACCCAATGCAATAGTCTGAAAGAGTGTAAAAAGAAAGTACAAGGTACAACCCTTAAACCTTAGGGTTGTAGGGAGTGTTCACACCTGAACACGATAAGTGCCCGTAAGTGTGTGACATAAGCACATACAAAATAATACCAAAAGTCTAGGAGAAAAAACCTCTTCTACCAAGAGTAAAAAGTATCCCAATGTCCTACTAATCACCAACACTCCTACGTGAGCGTAGGCGTAAGTGAAATACCCAACAAACCCCCTTGGAGTGAAGAGTGATCAAGAGTACAAGGATCATCCGCCACCAAAGGAGATCAAATTTAAAGCATTGCGAAATGCTTCAAATTTATCACGAGGAAGAGCTTTGGTGAAGATGTCTGCCACATTACTGGTGGTAGGGCAATAGACAAGGCTGATATCACCTGCATGTAGCCTCTCTCTGAGAAAGTGATAATATATCTCAATGTGTTTCGTGCATGCATGAAACACCGGATTCCGTGCCACTGCAATGGCACTCTCATTGTCAGTGAACAAAGGAGTAAGCTTCGTAACAAATACATCATCCAGATCAGCTAGCAAGCGTCTAATCCATACGAATTCAACTGTGGTAGTAAAACCTGCCTTGTATTCAGCTTCACATGACGATATGGCAACAGTGGACTGTTTCTTGCTAAGCCAAGATATGCAAGACGAGCCAAGAAAGAAACAATTGCCACTGTGGAGTGATGTGAATCATAATCACCAACCCAATCAGAATCATTGTAAGCATGTAACTGCAGTTGTCCCCCCTTGGCATAAAGCAATCCAAGAGATCTAGTACCCTGCAAGTAACGGAAGACACGATTAACAGCTTGCCAATGTGACATGTATGGCTGATGCATATATCTACTCAGGGCTGAAACTGCAAACTGTATGTCTGAACTAGTACTGGAGCATATGTGTGTATATCAAACAAATCACTATCATCATGTAATGACAGCTTTAGTCCAAGTTCCATTGGTGTACAGACTGGCTTGCAATCCTGTAAGCCAAACTTCTCAAGAAGTTTACCAATGTATTTTGACTGTGATAAACCAATACCTCTAGCATCATGTATGAACAGAATGCCCAAGTAATAATGCAAAGATCCCAAGTCTAACATATCAAAAGTTTGCTGCAAATTTTGTTTAAATGCTGAAATCTGATCAGCATGTGTCCCTGTAAGCAAGAGATCATCAACATATAGACAAATGATCAACATAGATCCCCCCTCTTTACATACGTAAAGGGTAGACTTAGATGAGCTGTTTATGAACCCTTGGCTAAGCAAGAAAGCATCTATCTCTGCATACCAAGCTCTAGGAGCTTGTTTCAAAACATATAAAGCTTTCTTCAACTTGCAAACCAAGTGTTCCGATCCCTCAACTGCAAAACCAATGGGCTGTTGTACAAATACTTCCTCATGAAGTTCCCCATGTAAAAATGCAGTTTTAATATCCAATTAATGCACGGTCCATCCATAATGAGCAGCCAAAGCAACCATAGACCTAATGGTCGTCATGCGAGAAGTAGGAGCAAATGTCTCCCCATAGTCAATGCCTTTCTTCTATGCATAGCCTTTAGCTACAAGCCTTGCCTTGTATTTGTCAATGGATCCATCTGCATTCCGTTTCAGCTTGTAGACCCATTTTGTTCCAATGGCTTTCTTCCCAAAGGGCAAAAGCACTAAATCTCATGTTTGATTCTTAGTGATAGAATCCAATTCAGCTTGCATTATTGCCATCCAATGCACACTCTGTTGTGCATCCTCGAAACATTCAAGCTCCTCATCATCAAGGGTGCTTGCTGCCATAACAAACTCCATGGTATGTGCAATATCATAAATACGAGCTTGCCTTCTAATACGACCAGCCATGGGTGCATCCAGATGACTATCTTTCATAGTCTATAGATACCATCTAGGCATTTGTCTTGCCTTCTGACTATGCATAAGCTCTTGCTAAATTTCAGGTTCAGCTCTTTGCTGAATATTCAGATCAGCCAATGGCTGATTTTCTGCACTTACCAATGGAGCAACTAGCTGAACATTGAGTTCACTTGCTGAAACTCCAGCTGAATCACCAAATGTAATGGACAACAGCCCTTCAAATACATCACGGGCAGCCTGATATGTATCTCTAAACCAGCAAGGGACAATTCTGATTTTTCATCAAATAATACATTCCTACTGACAAACATCTTTTTGGAGATAGGATCATAGAGTCTATAGCCTTTGCTCTCACTGCTATATCCCACAAAAATGCATTTGACAGCCTTGTTATCCAGCTTTTTTCTAAGTACCTATGAAATGTGTGCATATGCAAGGCACCCAAAGGTACGAAAGTGTCCAACAGAAGGTTTCTGACTGTTCCAAGCCTCAAAAGGTGTAATTTTCTTCAATGCTTTGGTGGGGCATCTATTCAAAACATGGCAAGCACACATGACGGCTTCCATCCAAAAACTGTGTGGCAAGCCCTTTGCTTTCAGCATACATCTAGCCATCTCCATGAGTGACCGATTCTTCCTCTCTGCAACCCCATTCTGCTATGGAGTATAAGTAGTAGTGTACCGATGGACAATGCCCTTCTACTTCAAAAAAGAGTTCAGCATAGAGGACATGTATTCCCCTCCTTGGTCCGAATGGAGAGTCTTAATTTTACAACCATACTGGTTTTCAACAAGTGCAATAAAAGCCAAGAACGTATCATACACTTCTGACTTTTTGACCAAAGAGTAGACCCAGCAAAACCGAGTAAAGTTATCAATAAAAGTCACAAAATAGGAACATCCTCCCAATGACTTTGTCTGCATAGGTCCACATACATCTAAATGCACTAACTGCAACCTAGCTGTTGCTCAAAAAGCAACGTCACGGGGAAACGAAAAACGATGCATTTTTCCCAAAATACATCTTTCGCACAAGTGCTCAGGAGGTCTCTCCAATAGAGGTAATCCATCTAGTATATGTGTATACTGTAAGAGCATCAAGCTGCCAAAGTTCACATGCCCCATCCTAGCATGCCATAACTCTGCCTATAACATAGCAAAAGTAAGAGTGGATGCCAAGTACGCTGACTGATTAACTGAAAGAGCATCCAACTCATATAGCCCATGACATAAAGTGCCTGTCAAGACCAAAGTCATGTGTTCTTTGTCTCTCACCATGCATCTGTCATCATCAAATGTGACCTGCAATCCACAACGTGCCAAAGAAGAAATAGAGAGCAGATTCTTCTTTATACCTGGCACAAACAAAGCATCCTATAGGCGGAGAATAGAGCCATCAATGGCTGTGAGCACAATCTCCCCAATACCTCTAACAGGGTATGATGCATTGTTGGCACACTATACAAACTTGCCAACCGGAGCTGCACCAACAAAAGCAAATAAATCTCCGCGAGATGTAATATGCCTAGGAGCACCACTATCAAAAAACCAAGTGTCTGAATCCTCACTAGAGCTAAATGCTCGATCAGCCCAAGAAGTGTCATAACGGCATGTGTAAAAGCAATAGTCCCTATTTGCAACAAAGAATGCGAACTCAGTAGTAGTGGAAGGAGCATCAGAAACAGACATTGCTGACTCCTTTTCCTTGGCGATGCGCTTTCTACACTCAATGATGTAGTGGCCTGGCTTCTTGCAATAATGGCATTTGCTCTTTTTGGCTTGTGTGTCCCCTTGTTTTTTACTTACATGTGATGTGCCAAAAGTCCCTGAACTCTGCAGAGCATTCTTTACTTAGCTACCTTTGCCCATCTATCTAGCCATAAAAGCCTGCTCAAAGGCTATGGCATCCACACCACTATTTCTTCTTGTTTGCTCCTCCTCTAGAAGCAAACTGACTAACTAAAGAAAAGTGATTGTCTATGCGGCAATCCTCATGGTGAGGTTTAAGGCCGTATGAAAAGCCAAGTACGAAGGAGGTAGAGATAAATATCATCTATGCATCTGAATAGTACTCATCAACATTTATGAGTTGCTCACGCAAGTCCTGAATTTTGTTCAAGTGATCCTGAATAGAATCACCCTCATCCATTTTCAATGTCTCTAGCTCTTTCTTTAAGAAAGAGATGCGAGTCTCATTCTTTCCTGCAAACATCTGCTGCAAAGTTAGCCAAGCTTCTCGTGAAGAAGCTGCTGAACGAATATGAGGGATAATGGGCTGCTGAACTGCCAATGCAATCAGCGACAAAGCTTGTGCATCCCGTGTATCCCATGCTTTTTGAGCTGTTGATCTTTGGGGAAGTGGCTGAAGTGGAGGCTGGAGCCACAACTCCAAGTCTAGCTTCTTCTCCACTCACATAATTCCAAAGATTTTTTGCCACAAGCACATTCTTCATCATGAAGGACCAAAGTGAATAGTTGTTTCCATCCAATTTGTCCTCCTTGGATACATAGGTGAAGACATCTCCTCCCTGATTTGTCATGATAATCAATTACCAAAAGAAGCAAAAGAGCAATGTCCAAGCGAGACTAAACTGAAAATCTGAAAATTTCCAAAAATTGCAGGAAATAATTTCCTGCAATTAGTACACTGAGGTGCGCTCTATCAAAACTGTCTTTAATGCACACGGTCCAAGGTGCTTTCACTGTTCAGCAACACTATATCAGCAAAATCCCCAAAACTTATTGCCCCAGATTTGTTCAAAACAGTCTATTAGTGACTGAAAATGCAATACATGTGCCACTGTCCTCAAAAAACACAAAGCTCCAAAATGTTTGATAAATTTGGCCAAAAATTTGCATCCACTGTACGTATCCACAATTCTATGTTTGCTTGGGTAGAAACCCCCTCTTCCAAAAATTGATTCTTGAATTTTTTTAAAAAAATTAAAAAAATTACCTCAGAAATGACAGGTTGACACGAGCACAGGTACAGGTGAGATGGCGGGTGTCAGAGTTCTGGCGGGAAGGTGCAAAGCAGGGGTTGCAGACGACTGGCAATGGACAAGGCAGAGCTAGGCAGAGCTAGGCAGAGCTACTAGACTGGTGGCAGGCGTCAGAACTATGGCAAGTCACGATCGAAGTTGTGTGGCGCTAGAGACAGACAGGTAGTGAGTGCTTAGCAAGCGGGGCTTTAGACAGTAGAAGGCGGTGCTTCAAACGGCAGCAAGCGACATTGCAGAGGCGAACGGGTGGGCAGAACTCAACTAGCGGCGTTCCCTGATGCAGGCGATTGATGACTGGCGAGGCCATGTCGGGCCAGGGGGCCAACGTGACTGAGGTAGCATGACTGACGGGAGCTGGCGGAACTTTCTACAATCTGGCGGGGTGTCTGGCGTGGCGTGCTGCTGACGTGGGGAGAAGCAAGTTGAGCTACTACAAGACAAGGCACTGTTATGCAAAGCAAAGGAGCAGGGCGTCTTCTTCTGAAGGTTGAGGTTGAACCTGAGCAGAGACTCCCGAATGCTGAGCTGAGCTGAGCTGAACAAGGCCTCGGCTGAACAGAGCCAATGCTCTAATACCAAATGTGAGATGAAGTCAAGATCGAAGCTCAGCACAGAAATCAATAGACAGTGTGAGAGTGAAGCACGACACCCAATGCAATAGTCTCAAAGTGTGAAAAGAAAGTACAAGGTACAACCCTTAAACCTTAGGGTTGTAGGGAGTGTTCACACCCGAACACAATAAGTACCCGTAAGTGTGTGACATAAGCACATACGAAATAATACCGAAAGCCTGGGGGAAAAAACCTCTCCTACCGAGAGTAAAAAGTGCCCCAGTGTCCTACTAATCACCGACACTCCTATGTGAGCATAGACGTGAGTGAAATACCCAACAAGTCATTTTTTACATAGTATCAGAACTAGAGATGCTCAATGAGCCAGTATCAGAACTAGAGATGCTCAATGAGCCATGAAGATCCTATGCATCAAAGAAGGCAAAGACAAGTTGCGGATTCAGCATTATCTACTGATTTCTTCCTTCATTTCCGCTGCATCGTCGTGAGATAGAGATACCCTTCTCTTTCTTTCCCACCCATCCTCCCTGTGCAAGTTGATACTTCGGTGCCATGACTTCTCCACAGGCAGACGGACAAACCCCTAGGTGCTCCTTTCCTAGCATTACCAAACCTCCCACTGATGCTTGTTAACATGGACCTTTGCTCCCTGCACCGCCAGAGTATATGCATCTACCCCTAGGCACTCGTTGTGCCACCTCTCTCTTCTAGACCACAGAGTTTATTTTTCATCGACTTTCAACTTTTTATGCTCAAGGCAATAAGACGCATCCGACGCACACTAAGTTCTCTCAAGCACAAGGAGGCTCGTCAGGTGCCACGGCCTCCTCACGACAACCACAATGCGCTATGGAGGTTGCTTCTACTTTTTCGAGGGCTTCAGAAATGCCACCTCAACAGTCAGCTCCCCCGAGAAACCGTGATTGTTGGATACCGTCACCTCAGCAGTCTGCTCCTTCAAGAGACAGTGGCTATTTGCCTCCTCCCATTACCTCAGCTCTACAGTCTGCTCCATTGAGAGACATCGACTATTGCCCACCCTTGGCTTAGCATGAGCCTCACCATTTCCCACTATTGACTGCTCAAGTTCGAGGGGCCACCTCTGGAGTTTTTCACCATCTTCAACACCCCGAATACCTTCTTTAGCATGACCGCCGGCACTTTCTTTGTCATCTGATGATTCGCAATCCGTGATCCATGAGTTTTTAGAGTCCCTATCTCTCACAAAGGGGAATTCAAAGGGGGATGTACTCTCTTTTCCCTCAAAGGGGACTCCTACTTCTTCCGCTTTCGAGGAGGCCCCTCCCTCACCACCCTCAACGGGGGCACCTACTCATCATGAAGTCCTTCACCCACCATTTACTCTTTGGGGATGCCTATCTTTGAGAAATCGTTTCTCTTATTAATACCTAAGATCTTCAAAGACCACTTAGATTGGGCCCTTCAAGATTCAACCGTGACTTGGTGATGAGGCCTTCGAATTCCTTCCAACATGGAGTTGCCTTCGAATTCCTTCCAGCATGGAGTTACAAAGCTAAAGGCTCATCTCTCGAGGTGGAGTCACATTCTATAGTTCATCTCATATACTATTCCTTACTACAGGTTACCTTTCAAGTGTAAATCTTGGATTTTCGGGCTCCTTCACATCTTCTTCATATCTCTCTTCGCTCCTCTCTCTTCATCCCTTTTGAGACTTAAGAGGGATATCAAGAAACCACTTCTTCAATTTACACACTTTATTTAGGGTTTCGCACTGACAACCTCAAAAAGAGCTTCATACTTCATTTAGGGTTTCACACTAACAACCCCAAAAAGGGCTGGTGTCCACATTTTGATCATTTTGTCAAGGGCGCCCAGTCAATGGTGCGCCACCCTGGACAGCTTATGCTTATAAATAGACCGTCAATTCATTCATTCTTTACAACTCTTCAGTCATTCTTCACCCCTCTTCTTCCGTCACTCCAACACTCTTCCCTCTCAACTCCACTATTGCCTATACCCCTACTAGAGAACATCATAGTTTGTGGTCACCCTTCCTCTTCTCCTTCAAGAACCCTATTCTCATCATCAAGTCCGCATTTGGAGATCTTCTATAGCTAGCAACCTTCCTCCATTGCTAGCGACATCTCCCCCATCATCTAGCATCAATCTTCTGCATCTAGCAATAACCTTCACTCATCATGCATCATCTATATCTTGCGTTTGGCAACTTGGACGTGTTTTCTGCACCTGGCTACATCATTACTACCTGGCAGCACTTCTACAACTTGCATTTGCTAATCAGGGGCATCAAACATCAGCTTTCCACACTAGTGTCAATCTTCACCAGCTGGCATCATCATCCACCTTGCAATTTGCACACATGAGTCTTCTACAGCCTGCGTTTACCATCATCAAGCATCGCCTCCATATCTAGCAATCTTCCCCTATAGAGACGTTACCATCCAAGCTCCTACAATTTGCATTCCAGCATTCTGGCCTCTGGGATTTGTGTTTGCTGCCCAAGCCATCTCCCAAGCGTCTGAGGGCTGCACTTCCCTCCCTCGACAACTATCCTTCACCTTCCAATGATTACTTCAATAGCCCATTGCCCGAAGAACTGCATTTTACTCCCTTCACTATGCAGATTCCCCACAGGTGCTGACATCTAATTCAGACACGACAATGCAGTCATCTTCAAAGCTTCAGTTCCACTGCATTAGTTTTTCTTCTCATAGAATGATTCAATGCATCATCGTCGTGTTCTTGTCTTTCTGAGTTTCTATTCTCTGTCATTGTTTGCCATACACACTTCGTGTTTCTCACCACAAACCCCATTGTCTCTCTGGTCTCTTAGTCATTTTTTGACATGGTATCAGAGCCTTCTTCTATTAGTCATTTTTTACAAAGATGGCCAAAGAAGCCTCTAAGTCTGCAAACGCAAGCCTAATGACTAACACCAACTACTGAGGAGTGACTCCAGTGGTGGAGAAGGATTCCGTAGGGCACAAATTGCAAAATGCAAATCAAGGCAGCCTTTCAAGATACGATTGATGAAGGGGAGCAACCAAGATACAAAATGCAAACTTCACCTACCTCTGATGATGATGCTTGCTGAAGGATGAAGGCGTCATATACAAAAGACACCTCTAGACAGCCAAACGCAAGGTGAGGGATGATGCTTAAGAGGTGGAAGTTGTCGCTAGGTAGGTGGATGCTGATGCAAGAAGGGGGTGAGCACCAAACGCAAGGTGTAGGGCTCGAGGAAGCTATTGCTTGTAGCAAGGAAGAAGCACCAGTTGAGGAGGAGGGAGGCTGCCACCAAAACACAGCCCAAATGATGGTGGAGGCTAGCGCTTGGCAGCACGAGACAATGATGGTGAAAGGAGAGAGAGAGAGAGAGAGAGAGAGAGAGAGAGAGAGATAATACGGACTGAATCAGTGGTACGAGTAAGTATGGAATGAATGGGTGGTGCCAAATATATAGGCACAAACAATCTCGAGTCTTGCCCACTGAAGTCTTTCATGCAACATCTGACTCTCTCAAAAGGCCCTAAGAACCCTTTTTAGGGCTGGAAACAAAAACCAAAAATGGGAATGAAGAATGAAAATTGTATAGAATGATGTGATTTCTCAACAAGATGCACTATGGATATTCCAATGCAACCAAGTCTAGATGTGCCTCAGCAAGAAAACACCTTGAAGGAAAACCCTAAAGTTGAAGTTATCAAGCTAGCCGCCATGTGCAATATCAGGAGCTCGCTACGAAATCTGCTCAGGTGGATGCGCTTGTGGCTAAGCTGAATGAGAGAGAGAGAGAGAGAGAGAGAGAAAGAGGGAGAAAGAAGCCTTCTCACCGCCGCCACCGCCATTCGTGAAGAAAAGGAGGAGGTGTACAGTGTTGAACAGTGCGTGAGGGAGACGAGGAACGGAGGAAGAGAGAGGAAAAGAGAGACAAAAGACACGGAAAGTGGAACCCCAAAAGTGTGTCAACTGATCACACATGATAGGAATATATAGAGGGGACCTGGGGCGCTATATATAGACAGACTATATATAGCTAACAAGGGCGCTATATATAGATAGACTATATATAGCTAACACCCCCGCTCAAATAAAGGTCCAACAGTCCAAGGTTTGGAGTTCCACAACATGTGGGCTTGATGATGCACACGAAATTTAAACTTTGGCATTGTTGGAATTGGAAGGACACAACTGAGAGAGTTTGAGATCGAGCAAGAGTGAGCATATGAGTGTGACGGCTGGAGAGAGAGTGAGCAGAGTGAAAGTTAAAATGTATTTATATTTAGGGCACGTAAAGGCTGCGTTCACATGTACAGTGTGCGTGTACTATATACACTGAGGTCACGGGGCCTTTATATCCCAACAACCTCCCGCTTAAAGGTCCGATATGAACCTCTAACTAACCAACTCCCACTAGTCGAATGCAATGCTCGTGCTAAGCTCTGCTTAGACTTTTAGTGAGAACATTTGCAAGGTTACAAGGCCAATCGTGCAACATCTCTCTCAATGCTATCACGGCGGTCACTTCTACCTTGCTCTTCCAGGGAGGTGCTTCATCCACTTCCTCTTCATCATCTTCTTTCATTCGTTATGGTTCTCGGCACTACACAAAGACCGACATCAAGCTCCTCTTCCTTCTTCGGCATCTACATCCAGGTTGAGAGGGGGTTCTTACCCTTCTTGGTATTCTACAAGCTTCAACACTTTGTCTTTAACATCGCCTTCTTCCCCCTGTTGTACCTTCCCCTTTGCATTGCATGATTTTATCGTTTTTGTACTAGGGCACTTGGACAAGTGAATAATTTCCCCATGACGGAAGTTGTCCAAGTCGCATCTGTTGTATGAGCATTGTAGAGGGAGCTCACGCTCAACCACCACAACCCAAGGACCACGTATTTGTTCAAGTGTTTCAAGCGCTTTTATCATTTGTTTTCTCCTTTCTCACAGTGCCGCCTTTCTTTCTATGGAGGTATCTGCTTGTTGCTGCTCATCTGGTCGTGGGAAAGGAGGCGATGGGACAAGCTCTTCCTCCTGCGATCCCATTTCAAAGTTCATTTTAGCCTCCTCTTCCTGCCTTGGCTCTTGCTCTGCCCCTTCTATGAATCCAAGTGCTTCAACTTCTTGTGGGGTTAGGCCTGCGAGCAGGAGATAGTGGCACTGCTCTTCAAGGCTAAGGCCATACTCCCTCATCATATTTTCCTTCATCATCGACACCCAGTGATGGTAGGGATAGTATGTTTGTTTTGTGAAGGTCTTGGGTCTGACCATTCTTTTTTTTTTCACTCTCCTGTCAAGGGCACGGATACTCAATAGGCCGAAAACTTATGTGAAACCCTCACTTAAATGTTACTTTCCTCACACCTAAAAAAGCCCTCCAAAAAAAAAAAAGTCTACAGTTGATTCCATCCGTCCTTGTAGGGCTTGGTAGGCCACTAGGTAGCCGACGTGCACCCTTTGTCTGATACCATGTCCTCTCTGGGGTGATCACTTGGGCTCCCTTGGGAAAATAGCCATCACCTCTGTAGTCTTAGTAGGCCACTAGTAGGCAGCCGACGTACACCCTTTGTCCGATGCTCTCGCTACTTTGGGATGGGACGCCTTGGGGTAAAAGATAAAGAAAAAGGGCTTGGTTGGCCTTCATTCTTGTGGCGCCATTGTTGGGCCTAAGAGGGGGTGTTGAGCTAAATGCATTAGCTTTACTTAAACAACCCTAAAACGTACTTAATTAATGAATCAAACTTGTTCTTTAAACACAAATGCGTTCCTAGAGTGTCTATGTCCCATAAACACAACCTCACTTGAGAGGACCCAAACTTTCTATAAATAAATAAGCTGCCCTCCATTCGATCCATCTCATTTTTGCAGATTGCAGCCATCAGTCAACTCACACGTGGCAGCCCCTCCAACCTTACAATGCCCTAGCACATTCTTCCAGTTGTTGCCCACTGTCTGGCATCTCCTTCCAGGCTACGTTTGGCCTCCAGTTGCCATTGCCAACCTCCACCATCATTTGGTGCATGCGTTTGATCTTCATCAATCAGGCATCAATCTCCACACCCTCCAGTTGCCTGCGTTTGGGCCTCCATCACCCTAGCGACTGTACCTACTCCTCCATTTGGCAACATCTTCTTGCTTGCATTTGCACTCATCAGAAGCCGCCGGGCAGCATTTTGCAGATTCCTCTCTCTTCATAGTTCGACCGGTGGTCACAGACTTTGGATCCATCTCCGGTGGACGTCACTCTGACACACTGCTCTGCCCTTGAGTATCTATACATTCTTACATTCATTTGCAATATTCATTCACTTCATAGTTGTGTTTTTCTCTCCCTTTTTCTGTTTGTGTTTAAGTTTTGAGTTTTCCATTTAAGGTTTAAGTTTTGCGTTCTGAGTTTGTGTTTGTCTCTTTGTGTTTCTGTCGTGGTTATACGCCCTGTTTCCTCAATGCAAACCCTAGCAATTTTCTTCACAACGGCTACAAACATGTTGATATATGTTTCAACATTGTCACCATGGCTTTGCTTTAGCTCATCCCATTTTTGTTGCACATCAGCTTCAAAGGATGAAGGCAAAACTTCTTGTTGAACACCTCCTTAAAACTCTTTCCAAGACTTGGGTTCCTTTTCCTCTTGAACAACTTTGAGCCACCAATTTAAAGTGACATCCTTTAGATGCATTAGAACCATTCTAATTTTTTATTTTTATGTATAATCTTCACCACAAAAAGCAGCATCACACTATCTAGTAAAAGACACAGCTTTCTAAGAATCTCTCTTATCATAGAAAACGTCAAACTTATCACTCTTCTCTCAGGCTTGAAGTCTCTTTTAGCATGGTTTTCCTTTGCTAAAAGTATCTTTGGAGAATCAGCTACCATGGAAATAGCCGGTTCTTTGACTTTCTCCATGCTCTTCTCCATGGAGGGATTCTTGGAACAAGAGGAGGCAGCTTGTGTATGATTGAGACTTTGAAGTCACCGCTTGGGTGGATCCTCGAACGATAGGTGATATGTTACCTTTCGTAGACTTAGTTGCATCAATAACATTGATACCTTTCATACTGAGGTAGGCCTTTGCAATCGTAATACCATCTATCTCAAGAGCCTTCTCAGTAAGGAAATCTTCAAAGACCTTCACTTCAGCCCATGCTTTAGCCCTTCTCTCCATCAAAGCTTGAACTTCTAGATTAGTTTCCAACTCCTTGTATCTTTATATCTTGTCATACTCAGAGAAGCATACAGATACAAAGTGTCGAGAGCCTTCTGGTTGTTCACCAAAATTCTCCTCTCTTCACCTATTGACATGGTGAGAAAATTGAGTCCAAAGATCTTGTCACCCATAAAAGTTTTTGTAAAGAAAAAATCCTTGCTCTAATACCAATGTAAGTGCGAGCAAGAACATGAGAATGACAATACTTCTAACTTAACCAACTTGATCAACTATCACCATGAAAAATTAGGAGAGAGAGAGAGAGAGAGAGAGAGGAGTCGACACCACGTTGAGAGGGGAACCAGCCCCTCCCCCTTTTCAAAAATTTATTGAAACAAAACCAGGGGGCACCAAGTGTCTAAACCATATACAAAAGGGCTGATTTGTCGCAATTCTGAAAACTTAAGTTTTGAAACCCTAATTTCTACAAACTCCAGGCAACAAGTTGATTCTCTTCTTAGTGCTTGAATTAGATCAAGCTAAGTAGAAAGTGTTTCTTGGATGAGAGATAGATAGGAGAGTACAAAGCTCTCAAGGGTCTTCAACCATGAGATCTCCATTGACAAGCGTGACAATCCTAGCATCCAAGGCTGCATTTTTCTCTCAGCACTCGACCATGAAATGCCCCAATATCCCACAAGAGAAACAATGGCCTGCAAAAGTATCCCATTTCAAGTGGAAATGCAATGAAGGCATTCCAAGACAATTCAAATGCAACCAATTAGGCCTTTCGCAAGAAGTATCCCACGAAGTATACATACGGTTGTGATTTCTAGCCCTCAATCAATGGGAAACCAAGACAATGCCAACAGCTGCCATAGCATCTTTCAACAAAGGCCAACACACTACTGTAGGATAGCCTTCCACTTCCACCCACACCAGGCATTCCTCTTGGTGCAACCATTGGAAATCTGCCATTGGTCTCCAAGGCACAACATGGACCAAACACCTATCAAATAACAAAGAACAAAGGTGCCCTTACCAAGAGATCATCACAATACCCTGCTTATTTTAGCATCACCTCATTAAAACCCTATGGTTCCACTTCAGTCTTGAAGACATGGGAAGAAGTCTCTCTCATTGTGTTGTGTCACTAGCTCTTTGCAGTCGCATGGATCTATTCATGTTTTTCCACCTAAGTTTGCTCTGTAGATCTCGCTGGTCTATGTATGTAGGCCCCACTAGTTTATAGATGCTCTCAATGTCAAAGTGATTGCTTAGTTGATTTTGCACATGACTAATAGAGAGGACTACGTGTCTGTGAGACTTTGACAACATGCCCCCACGGCAAGCTTGTCTACAAGTTATGAAAGCCTACAAGGTCACCTCCCTTCCCTCCTCCCTCCCTCCCTCTCTCTCTCTCTCTCTCTCTCTCTCTCTCTCTCTCTCTACAACAGGTCACATTAGTACAACTAGTCATCAATGTAGGGCAAGTAATCAATACAACAAGTTGCAGCACAACACGTCATATCAATACAATAGATCGTCAACAAAACTAATTGCTGATGCAAGGCAAGTCATTGCCTTAATGACAAGTGTGCACTCTCTCTCTCTCTCTCTCTCTCTCTCTCTCTCTCTCTCTTTTCGTAAAAGGTAATTGTATTAATTACGAAAAAAATGTACAAGATTACATGATTACATGATTACAAGAGACACGAGGGCCCTAGGCCAACGTGTGGGAAATCCCCGTACTAATGCACTAAAAAGGTTACACCAATCATGGCAACGACCCAGAGGCAATTGCCATATACCAGGGATGCAAATCCTCCCGAGGGAGCAAGTCGGAGCGCCGAATGAGATCTAGCTGCCAATGCAAGAGCCCTTTAAGCCTGGCAATATGTCTCGGTACATTAGAGGCCGAATCAAAGAGAAAAGCATTGCGCGTGGTCCAAATGTGCCAGCATCCCCAGTATCTAAAAAAGTGAAATAAGATCTTCATATGTAACTGTGGCGGTGTGGGGTACTTTGGGCGCACAAAAACCCAATTGAAAGGAGTTAGTGAGGACCCCACCACTGCGCACCAGATTTGCGACAAGAGTGACCAGATATTCTTGGCGAGAGGGCAAGAAAGAAAACGATGTCGGGCTGATTCCGCAGTAGTGGTACAGAAGAAACAATTGCCATTCGAGATTCGACGCTTGGAAAGGGCCGAGACAAGAGGAAGACCACCAATCATTACCCGCCAAAGAAAGACCTTGCATTTGAAAGGTGCCTTATTCAGCCAGCCCTCCATCAGCGTTGCCTACCACCATGACAGCGATTTCCGCAGTCCCCAAACAGTATTAGCTTTCACACCCAACCATTGGTGATCTTGAATGAGAAGATGATACACCTGATTAGTAGAGGCCTTTTCCAGACTCAACCGGCCTGCAAGGTCCCAGTCCTGCCAAGGACGGATCCACAGCCAGGGCAGGAAAGGGTTGCCTACCCTGAAGCTCCAACAAAAGCTTTCCCCATAAACCACGGTATCCGCGCGGGATCCTGAAAAGTCTCCTAGCAGTCCGAAACGATGCGAGGACATTGCGAGTGGCAAGGGCAGCATCCGCAATCGAAGTCACACCTAAACGGGCCATGCGGTTAAATCTCGGTCTGAGCTAATGTTTGTCTTCCCAGGAAAGTAATCTCGATACTACCAACAATTCCAGCTGAAAGGAGTTTGTCTGCAAGCGGTCCCCTACTGGATGCCAACGGGCCTTTTGGAGCACCACTTTCCAAGAGCCGACCAAGTGCAGTAACAAAGAGAAAGAGGGACTGGAAAATCGCGAGTCAGCATTAAGGACATGCCACCAGGAGGCCCAAAGCCGTGTGTTACCGCGGCGTAGCCCGCTGTCCTCAAGAAAATAACGGGCTATGATGGTCCACAGGTGATGATCCACACACATGGCACGAAAAAGAGACCAACGAAGAGCCAGCATATGAGTTTTTGCATCCAAAATAGCGCCACCACCCATGCGTTTAGGGGTACATGTATGTGACCATGAAATCCACGAAATGCCTGCCTGCAATGAATCCTTTTTCCATAGCATGAAACGAATGGGATGAGTGAGAGCCTTCAAAGTAGTAGACATCCACGGCAGCAATGGCAGGAAATACGTTAGCATTGGTAGCATAATTGTCTGAGCCACTTTGAGGCGGACATGGAATGGCCACGCTTGCGACTTCCAATACATAAACTTCGCCGCCAGTTTTTGTGAAATCCACTCCAGTAGGTCCTTTGGCCGTACATCCACCCCCAACGGGTATCCAAGATGCCTGACAATGGAGCCACGGGAAACCACCTGGCCCTGCCAGCCTAATGACTGTAAATCAGGCTCCGTGCAACTGAGAATGGCTGACTTAAAGGCATTGATGCGAAGACCAGAGGCCTGACCAAAGAGCGTCCAAACATCTAATGCCTTTTGAATGTTGTCCCTGTCCGCCCGCAAAATCATAAAGGTGTCATCAGCCAAAGATTGGCTAATGAAGTGCTGCCCCAAAGGAAGAGACAATCCTGCCAGCTGAGCAGAAGCCGCCATTGAGGATAACATTGAAAGGACCGGGTGAGTCGCCAGGGCAAAGAAGAGAGGACTCAAAGGGCAACCCTGTCTGACCGAGCGTGCAAGGACAAATGGCTCTGTAACCCCACCATTGAGCATAACTCTTGAAGAAGCCGCAGCACTAATGGTGTAGATCAATCGGGACATCCGGGTACCAAAGCCCATAGCAGACATGAGATCTGCAATGAAAGACCAGTCCACATAGTCAAACGCCTTTTCCAAGTCCAATTGAATCAATACCACTTCCTGACTGGAGTGCCGCGCATAGTCAATAGCCATTTGCACATTTAAGATATTATGCAGAATGTTATTGGAGAGGATGCACAATAGCTGGAAGGTGCTTGTGAAGCCGATTCGCCAGCACTTTGGAGAAGATTTTATACATCAAGCCCATCAAAGAAATTGGTCTCCAGTGTTGCAGCTTTGACGGCGAAGGGACCTTGGGAATCAGTTTGATAAGGCCTTCTTTCCATGAGGAAGGCATGACCCTTGTTTCCCAAACCTGCTGAAACATGACCGCCAATGGCTTTACCAACTGCGTGGCCGAGTTCTCAAAGAATTCATTAGTGAGACCATCCCAACCAGGACTTTTATCCTTAGGCAGGTGCAACAAAACATCCATAACCTCCTCCTCGCAAATATCCGCCTCCAAAGTGGCTTGCATATCAAGTGGAACCTACTGGTGGACCAGATGATAGAAGACCGAGCGGGCATGCGTAACCTGGCTAGAAGGCGAGGGAGAAGAACCAAGAAGTTCCATAAAATAATTTCTGCACATATTGACAATGATCTGCGGATCAGTGACCATGCAACCTTCCGAATCCTGGAGTCTAGTCATATTTTCGCGAGCCGGAGAAGCATGCAAGGCGCGAAAGAACCTATGAGACTGGCAGGCACTATCTTGCAATGTGTCAGTCAAGTTATGCAGCTTGGTGCTAATAAGATTTCAACTGAAATACTTGAATAAGATGGGCCAAACGCCTCTCCAGTGACAGCAGAAAATCATCATCTGGGGAATCCACGAGCAAGGAACGGACCAAAGCCAGTAAGTCCTCTGCTGCATGTCGACGTCGGCGACAAAGAGAGGCATGATGAATCCCATACTGCCGAGCAACCCGCTGCACATTAGAGAGCAGCCGTGCAAATGCAGCCAAGCCGTCAGAGGCGAAGTCCAATAAGAACCTCTCAATCAATTGCTGCATATAGCCCTGAAAAATTGGATGCTTCAAATAAGAGGAGTTGAAACGTAAAGGGAGCCTATCCAGCAACTGCATAAAAGGTGCGATAGATTGTGCCCGCATTTCAAGCTGGAGGGGGAAATGGTCCGACAACGCATATTGCTGCAAGACCTTCATTTCCATCGGGAAGAAAATCATCCCCCTGCATGATATACATTCGGTCCAACCGCGACCAAGTAGTTGCATATTGTGCGGAATGAAAAGTAAACCTTGAAAAAGAAGGATGGAGCCACGACCAAAGATCTTGCTTAAGTACGCGCAAAGCAAAGGAATTCCACACCCGGCTTTCCAGCGTATCCATTACCGAATGCCCTGAAGTGGACTGAGAAGAGTCAACACACATATTGAAATCTCCCATCAAAAACCCCCTTCGGCCAAGTGACATGGAGCCCTGCAAAGTCGACCAAAGATCCCGTCGGGATGCGGGATCATTTGGAGCATAGAGGCCCAGCAACCATAAAATCTCTCCTTCAAATAAGACTTCGATTACCAGAAAGCGGCCCTGCACATCATTTTTAACAAGAACAGGTTGGTATTTCTCATGGACAATCATCAGCACGCCCGAATAGTGCGTAGCATGTGTCCTTGCATAAAACAGACGGAATCCATGACAATCCACAACTTTTCCTGCTTCACCGTGACTTTTGTGCTCAACTGCACACAATACATCCCACTGGTTCTCATGCAAGACAGTCCACATGGCATGTTGCTTATGGCAAGAGCAAATGCCTCGCACATTCCACGTGGCTATCTTCATATATATTCCAAAAAAGGAAGTCAGGAACGAGGCGCCTGTTGCCTCGATTTCACCTTTTCCGCGAGAGCATCTAGGAAACCCTCATCCAGAAAATCAGCCAATACTGCAAACGAATTCTGACGACCTGCTTTAGAGGTAGAAGGAAAATCCACTGCCTTGGGAGTGGGGCGGGGATAACGCCGATCCCAGGGTGTAATCACATTACCTTTTGTATCGAACGCCAGCTTAGCAGGTGGGCCCTTGGGGCCGTCTGTATAGACTTTCCTTGTAGACTGATTACGGGGGGCAGACGGGGCCATAGTACGCGCAGCCGGCTGTGAAGTGAACATTTCTTTCCTGCGCATATACGTGCGTACGGAATCCTGTGAGACATTAGGCCCAGGATCCGCCAGACCTGCATCCAACTTTTTACCTTTTTTTTTACATGCCTCAATCCAATCAGTGCTACGAGAATCCAAACCCAGGACCTGTTGTTTGCCTTTATCCACGACATTAGGTGGCTGAAGGGCCTCCTGTGTCGGGGCATCAAGCACCATGTCATCCTTAGGCAGCACAACCTGCGCATCCTCGGAAGACGATTGCCTTTCAGGGCATTCGGCCATAAAATGCCCCAATTTACCACATGAAAAGCAGTGGCCTGCAAAGTTGCCCCATTTCAAGCGAAAATGCAAAGGATGCATGCCAGAACAATTGAGGCGAAGCCACGCAGGCCTTTTCCTGGCCGTGTCCCATAACATGCATAAACGGTTTCGATTCATAGCCCTGAGACTTGGGGGAACCAGCACTGTTCCCACAACTGCCATCGCGTCCTTCAACAATGGCCAATAGACCGCCGGACAATTTTCCACTTCCACCCATACCGGGCATTCTCGTTGAAGCAGACGCTGGAAGTCGCCCATAGGGCGCCATGGTACAACATGGACCAAGAGGCGATCAAAGAATAATGGCAACTTGGACAGGAGCTCAGCTCGATGTGTTTCCGATTTCAACAGCACCTCATAAAAGCCGCGAGGTCCAAGGAAGATCTCCTCAACACACTCCCCTTGCAATAAATGGTGCATCCACTGGTGAATATGTGAAAGCACTGGGATCCTGCCAGTGAAGAAAAGTATAACTGCACAGTCATAAAACACCGAGAAGGACCGCAAGACTGATTTCGGGTCCACCGTGGCTTCCAGCACATCATCAGTTCCCGCGTCAGAAAAAGTTTCATTATTATGCTGGACATAATCGCCAAGCAGTGTATTGGCAAAGTCCAGCAAATGCTCCCAGTCAATCTCCTGCGAATCCACAGGATCAGAGGCAACCTACGCATAGGAACGTTCCTGAGGACCCATTGGCTCGTCAGAAGTATGCTTGGAGCGTTTGCCCGCAGGCGGCAGTTCAGAACCCGGAGGCATCTCCTCCGTGCACGGCACCATATCCTCTAGCTCCTCTGTATCAGAATCAAGGCCAAGGGCTGCCACCGTCCTAGAAAATCCATATCCAGGCCAGCCATACTGTTGTCTTCTCTCTCTTTTTTTTTTTCGTAAAGGGTAATTGTATTAATTACGAAAAAAGTACAAGTTTACTTGATTACAAGATACATGATGGCACTAAGCCATTATGTGAAACAGTTCTAGTTCTAAGAGTTACAAGGTCATGGCAAAGATATAGAGGAAATTGCCATATGCCAGGGACGCAAGTCCTCCGGGGAAAGTAAGTCAGAATGCTGAAGAAGATCTATCTGCCAATACAAGAGCCCCTTAAGCCGAACAATATGCCGCTGAACATTACAGGCGGAATCAAAAAGAAAAGCATTCCGAATTGTCCAGTTATGCCAACAGCCCCAATATCGAAGAAAGTGAAACACTAGCTTCATATGTGGCTGTGCCGGTGTTGGGTATTTGGGCTGCACAAAGACCCAATCAAAGGGCCTTAGCGAGAAACCAACCACTGCTCTCCAAACGGCTGACAAGAACGACAATATTTTCTTAGCGATAGGGCAAGAAATAAAGCGGTGATGGGCAGATTCGACACTGGTGGTGCAAAAGAAACAATTGCCATTGGATATTCGTCGCTTGGAAAGAGCAGAAGCAAGCGGAAGACCCCCAATCATCACCCTCCAAAGAAAGACCTTATATTTGAAGGGTGTCTTGTTTAGCCACCCTTCCATCACAGTTGCCCTCCACCATGACCGGGATTTACGCAATCCCCATAGCGCATTAGCTTTAGTGACCAGCCAGTGATGATCTTTAATCAGAAGATGATAGACCTGGTTAGCGGAAGCTTTATCTAAACTCAGCCAGCCTTCAAAGTCCCAATCCTGCCAAGGACGATCCGAAGCAAGGGCAGGAAAGGGTTGTCTGCTCTGGAGCACCATCAAAAGTTGTTCCCATAAATGCCTGTATCCACGAGGGATCCTAAAGATTCTCCTAGCTGTACGAAATGATATTAGCACATTGCGACTCGCAAGGGTGGCATCCGCGACTGAAGTTAAGCCCAAACGTGCCATACGGTTGAATTGTGGTCGAAGCTCTTGTTTACCTTCCCATGAAAGTATCCGCGAGACTGCCAGCAATTCCAGTTGAAAAGAATTAGCAACTAAGCAATCCTCTGCTGGATGCCACTGAGCCTTCCGGAGGACCAGTTTCCAGGAACATACCAAATGGGTAAGCAGGGATGAAGAGGAACAAGAGAATCGGGAATCGACATTAAGGACATGCCACCACGAACTCTGGATTTGGGTATTGCCATGCCGAAGCCCCTGCTCCTCAAGGAAATAATGGGCTATAACGACCCACGGATGATGAACTGAGCACATAGCACGGAAAAGAGACCAACGGAGGGCCAGCATGTGAGTTTGGGCATCCAAAATAGCTCCTCCACCCATCCGTTTGGGGGTGCACGCATGCGACCAAGAAATCCAGGAGATGCCTGCATGCAAGGAATCTTTTTTCCATAACATGAAACGAATAAACTGAGTCAGAGCATTCAGAGTAGTAGTAGTCCAGGGCAGCAAGGGCAAGAAATATGTGAGCATCGGCAACATAATTGTTTGGGCTACTTTGAGGCGAACATGGAATGGCCAAGCCTGACACTTCCAATACAGGAACTTAGCTGCCAGTTTCTGAGAGGTCCACTGTAGAAGCTGCTTTGGTGGAACATCAACACCCAAGGGGTAGCCAAGATGTCTGACAATGGAACCACGAGGCACAACGATACCCTGGCAACTGCAAATCCGACTCCATGCAACTGAGAATGGCTGATTTCAACGCATTGATGCGAAGGCCGGAAGCCTGACCAAAGAGATCCCAAACATCCAATGCTTTGCGAAGGTTATCCTTATCCGCCCGCAGAATCATAAAACTGTCATCAGCCAAGGATTGACTAATGAAATGGTGTCCAAAAGGAAGCGACAATCCAGCCAACTGAGTGGAAGCGGCCATATGAGATAACATCGAAAGAACCAGATGAGTCGCAAGGGAAAAGAAGAGCGGGCTCAATGGGCACCCCTGTCTGACTGACCGGGCAAGGGCAAATGGCGCGGTAACGCCTCCATTCAACATGACTCGCGAAGACACCGCTGCACTAATGGTGTAGATCAGTCGAGACATCCGATCACCAAAGCCCATAGCAGACATAAGCTATGCAACAAAAGACCAGTCTAGATAGTCGAAAGCCTTTTCCAGGTCCAATTGAATCAATACGACCTCCTGATTAGAATGGCGTGCATAATCAATCGCCAGTTGCGCATTTAACACATTGTGCAAAATGTTTCGGCCCTTAATGAAACCATATTGAAGTGGATACACAATGGCAGGGAGATGCTTGTGGAGCCGATTCGCCATTACTTTGGAAAAGATTTTGTACATAGAACCCATTAAAGAAATTGGGCGCCAATGTTTCAACATAGACGGCGAAGGAACCTTCGGAAGCAATTTAATAAGTCCTTCTTTCCATGAGGAAGGCATAATCCCCGTTTCCCACACCTGCTGAAACAAAGTCGTTAATGGTTTCGCCAATTGGGTAGCAAAAACCTCAAAGAACTCATTGGTGAGACCATCCCAACCAGGACTTTTATCCTTGGGTAAGTGTAACAAAACATCCATAACCTCCGCCTCACAAATATCTGACTCCATAGTGGCTTGCATGTCTTGCGGAACCTGATTACGAACCAGGTCATAAAAGACTGAACGGGCCTGAGTATTTTGGGCTGAAGGTGGCGAAGTGGAACCAAGAAGATCAATGAAATAATCCCTACACATATGCACAATAGTCTGCGGATCAAGGACCAGGTGCCCATCTGCATCCAGAAGTCTAGTCATATTCTCTCGAGCAGGAGAGGCATGGAGGGCTCGAAAGAATTTATGAGTCTGACACGCATTATCTTGCAAAGTCTCCGTCAGATGCTGCAGTTTGGCCTGCTGATACGATTTCAACTGAAATTCTTGAATAAGATGAGCCACACGCATTGCCAGTGCTAGTAAGAATGCATCATCTGGAGTATCCATCAGCAGAGAACGGACCAAAGCCAGCAAGTCCTGGGCGGCTTGCCGACGCTGTCGACAAAGAGAGCCATGATGGATTCCATACTGGCGAGCAACCCACTGCACATTAGAGAGCAATCTTTCAAACGAAGCAGTGCCCTGAGAAGAGAAGTCCAGTAAGAATCTATCAATCAATTGCTGCATATAACCCTGAAAGATTGCATGCTTCAAATAAGATGAGTTAAAACGCAAAGGGAGCCGGTCCAGAAATCGCTTAAAAGGTGCAATGGGGTGTGCGAGCATCTCAAGCTGCAGAGAAAAATGGTCCGACAATGCATATTCCTGCAAGACTTTCATTTCAAGCATCTCAGGGAGGAAATCATCATTCTGCATGATGTATATGCGGTCCAGCCGCGACCAAGTTGTTGCATACTGAGCAGAATGGAAAGTAAACCCTGTAGAAGAGGGGTGCAGCCAGGACCAGAGATCTTGCTTAAGAACAGCAAGAGCCAACTCATGCCACCTACGGCTTTCCGGCGCGTCCATCACCGAATGCTCCGATGTGGACTGCGAAGAATCAACACACATATTGAAATCGCCCATGAAGAGGCCCCGTCTGCCAAGTGACAAAGAAGTCTGCAAAGTATGCCAAAGCTCCCGGCGCGATAAAGGATCATTCGGTGCATAGAGACCAAGTAACCATAAGATTTCTCCATCAAGTAAAATTTCAATCACCACAAAGCGGCCAGCACATCATTTTTAATAAGAAGAGGTTGATATTTTTCGTGTACAATCATGAGCACACCAGAATAACGCATGGCCTGTGTCCCTGCATAGAACAGACGAAAGCCATGGCAGTCTACAACTTTTCCAGCTTCACCGTGACTCTTGTGTTCAATAGCACACAAGACATCCCACTGATTCTCATGCAATATAGTCCACATGGCATGTTGCTTATGGCGAGAACAGATTCCTCGCACATTCCAAGTGGCTATTTTCATGGTTTTTGTAAAAGAAAATCAGGTACGAGGCACGGCTTGCCTTGCTTTGACCTTGTCCGTGAGAATGTCCAGGACTCCCTCATCCAAGAAATCAGCCAACACGGCAAAAGAGTTCTGCGGACCAGATTTGGAGGTAGACGGCATATCTGCTGGCTTGGGAATGGAGCGGGGATAACGATGATCCCACGGGGTAATGACGTTGCCTCGGGTATCAAAAGTCAGCTTAGCTGGTGGACCCTTTGGACGATCCGAATACACTCTCCGAGTGGGCTGAGGATGGGGGGCAAAGGAAGCCATCGCAGGAGGAGAGTGCTCTGACGGCAACATTTCTTTCCTGCGCATATAAGTACGCATGGAATCTTGTGGCGCAGAAGGCACAGAATTCTCCATGCCAGCAATCACCCTGTTACCTTTTTTTGTGCGTACTTCAACCCAGTCGATGCCATGGGAGGCTAAAACCGAAACCTGTTGTTTACCTTTATCCAGAACTTTGGGTGGTTGAATAGCATCCTGCGATGGGACATCACATACCATATCTTCCATGGGGAGCGCTACATGCCCTGCATCTGAAGGGTGTTGCTGTTCCGGGCATTCAGCCATGAAATGCCCTAATTTGCCACAGGAAAAGCAGTGTCCTGCAAAAGTGCCCCATTTCTAACGAAAGTGTAAGGGATGCATGCCAAAGCAATTGAGACATAACCACGCAGGCCTTTTCCTGGTAGTGTCCCATAACATACATAAGCGATTACGATTCACTGTCCTTAAACTTGGAGGGACCAGAACCGTGCCCACAACCGCCATGGCTTCCTTCAACAACGGCCAATAAACAGCCGGGCAATTTTCCACTTCAACCCATACAGGGCACTCCCATTGTAGCAGGCGCTGAAAATCTGCCATTGGGCGCCATGGTACAACATGGACCAAACGGCGATCAAGAAACAGAGGCAGTTTAGACAGAAGAGCAACACGGTGCGTCTCTGATTTTAACAACACCTCAAAAAAACCGCGGGGCCCCACAAAAATCTCTTCAACACATTCCCCTTGTAGCAGGCTGTGCAGCCACTGGCGAATACGGGAAAGCTGGGGGATTCTACCAGTGAAGAAGAGTATCACCGCGCGATCATAGAATACTGAAAAGGAGCGCAAAACAGATTTGGGGTCAACAGTGGCTTCCAAAACATCTTCCGATGCAGAGTCAGAAAAGGCTTCCTGATTATGTTGAACATAATCGCCAAGTAGAGTGTTGGCAAACTCTAGCAAATGCTCCCAGTCAACATTCTGAGAGTCTGCAGAGTCCGAAGCAACCTGCGCATAAGAACGATCCTGATGATCCATTGACGCCTCTGAAGTGTACTTGGTGCATTTGCCTGCAGGCTGAAAGTCAGGAGCAGTGGACGTCTCTTCATTGCACTGAACCATATCATCGGGTTCCTCGGTATCAGAGTCCAGACCAAGCGCTGCCACCGTTTGGTCTATAAAATCCAGGTCCAAGCCGGCCATGGTGTATCGCTGCGTATACCGGTCAGAGGCTGGACGAAAATCTCACGGGAAGCAGGAATGCACCGGCCGTTCTTCCTCTGCGTGGCAACCTGGGGGTGACTGGCTGCTGGCCCTTGGTGGCAAAACGGGCAGATCAGGGCGGGCAGCAGGCAAGGGGCGAGGAACGTCCTGGCAGAGGGCGAGCTAGGTTAGGTGAAGTCTGACGATGAAGCCGCCTGCTATACAGACGGTCGGGGCCGTCGGGCAGGAAAACGGAGCAAATTCGCAGGGTCAGGTCGCTCCTGCGCAGGGTCAGGTCGCAGGGTCAGGTCGCAGGTAGGGCAGGGAGGCGCTCTCAGGGAACCAGGCGGACGGACAAATAGGCGACGTGACGGGCCGAACAGACGTGACACGGCGAGCAGGCGAACAGGCGAACTGACGGGGTGCGCAAATGGACGAACAGGCGAACGGACGTGACGGGGCGCGCGGACGAACAGGCGACGTGACGGGGCAGGAGAAGTCAACCGCGGAGCACCGGACAAACCCTACGCAGGTCCGACGACGAGCTCCCGTAACGCGCCATTCTAGCCATCTCTCTCTCTCTCTCTCTCTCTCTCTCTCTCTCTCTCTCTCTCTCTCTCTCTCTCTCTCTCTCTCTCTCTCTCTCTCTCTCTCTCTCTCTCTCTCTCTCTCTCTCTCTCTCTCTCTCTCTCTCTCTCTCTCTCTCTCTCTCTCTCTCTCTCTCACACACACAGCAAAATACAAAATAATAGAAAAATGATAGGCTGAGATTAAAAAAGACTATAGAACTAGGTGAATTATCTTCCAAGTTGTATTGAAGCCACTAGTGGCAACCTCTTCGTAATGGAGAAACAAAGTCTTCATGAAAACAATCTACACTCATCTAGTTGCCCATTCATTGCCACATGCCACATAGTACCAATGCCACAATCAGCTCCAACTACTCCCACAAAAACTGCTAGATCATTGCTACTTGCATTTTTTCATGTCCAAAACTAGGCTATATTTGTGTTTGCCATGGGTCCAAGTGGGTTATGAGGAGTAACCATTTATGCATAATCTCATGGAGTGGCGGTGATGAGGAGTAGCCATTTGCACGCCTTGGAGCTTAAAATGAGTTAAATCTAGTCCCTTAGACCATTCCACGCCTAGTCATTGAGTCAAAGAACCTTGACAGACCTCCACAATCTTTGCAAATGTGACCAGCATCTAGAAGTTGGTACTAACACATGTTGCAATACCCATGATTGAATGAGCATTTCCCCTAACAAACTCTTGGCTATCACTACCAAACATTCAGAGAATCTCCTTCAAAAAAAGTGTGGTTTGGTTTAATTAAAAGTTGCCTTTTAATGAACTTGTACGATTTTGTGAGCGTTTGCTTGTCATCAAAATCTGTGCCGCATGTATTTGTACCAGTGAAAATTTACCCAAGTAGGAGGTTGTCTCTTGGCTCACACTAAAGCACTCTCTGTGACTCATAGTCACATCCATCGTACATAGATGTTCAACGTGTTGGTGCTTCTTCTAAGTTGAAATGAGAGTCAATTTATTATTATGAATCAATGCAAATGTTCCACATACTGCAATGGTTGTTGGAAGCTGATGACAAAAGTTTATAAGACCAATGAATAATGTTGGAGTTTGTAGACTACGTTTCAACTGCCGATGCTTCCTGATAGACTGGAATACTTTTTTGGCCTGCTTTTGACAGCCCATTATTCTTTCCTCTCTCCAACTGAATTGTGCTGTGGAGGCTCATATTTGAGCTGATACATTCTAAAAGTTTAATGCTAATTCTCTAAGGCATATTAGTCCGTTTTGCTACAGCTCTACAATATTATACAAATAAGCAATCAATCAGCAGATATACCATATCCAGACTAAATAATGTCAGTTACGCCTCTTGTTATTGCGCTCTTCCACAGACTCATTGAATTCTTTTGTCCAAAATTTGTGTCAAACACGCAGAAGAAAGAACATCAGCTAATGGAGAGAGAAAATTAATAACAGATGAACTACCTGGGAGAAAGCAGGCTTCCGGAAAGGAGCCATGCCGTTTCGATGAACTAAAGGGTAGCTAGTTCATCTCCAAGTTCTCCAGACATTCAATGTTATACCCAAGCCATTGCACAGGCATCCTTACGTCTGCCTTTATGTAGAGAAGCATTACTGAATGTTGCAGAAAGAGCCGATTCACCCTTCGAACAGTCACAGGAAACTCTGCATCTGATTGATTCTGTGCCATGCAACATAATGGCCGCTGAATGTGGCAGAATATCAGTGTGAAACCTTGCAACCACTTTCAAATTACATGTATGCCGAGAGTTGACAGTCCACAGGCGCTGCTAAAATGCGGTATAAGCAGCCTCCAGAATTGAGCCACCGGGGTCTATGCTCTGGCTACATGTGATAGCATCTTGCCAGGTGATGAAACGTGGCCTTAGGGTGCCCCCTAGAAGGCACTGCATGGGCAACAGGCAAAAGAAAGCATTTTCCGTAGGTAATGTGCCATTGATAACCTCGACGTTGATAAGTCCTGCAGCTCCGGTGGAAGGAGGCTCGCCAAAATCCACATCAAAGCAGTTTCTGAAAGAATCTTATACTGCTGCTCTGTGCTTTTGCAGCTGCTTCTTCCCAACGTGTTGCCTCTGCTTGCGAGCATTTGCTACGAGAGTTTTCCCGGCATTTTTCTCCCAGACCTCCCCACTGATTTTGTTGGTTTTGTAGTAGCAAATACAAAAACCTCTAACTTGACATTTCGGTGAAATTTTTTAGTCAAATTAACATTTTCATCCGTAATAAATATTTCATAAAGTTCAAGCCATTGAACTTTCTTTTAGTTTTCCATTAACATTCAAATAGAGTTGTATTAAGGAACCATCAACATAAATACTTAAGAGTTTTGGATGAATATACTTATAAAGCAAACATCTTTCTATATTAGAGCTCTTGCTTCGTGGACCTCCAAACCTCTATGAACCTCTCTTGGCCACCGGACCTAACATGAGAATGAGAAAAAAATTTGAATTGCAGTGACCTCCACCCCTCCATTACAACTTTGCAACTACCATTGGGGAGCGCCCTCGCATGTGAAACCAAAGGGGAGTGAGCATGTCCTCCGCAAGCCCGTGTGACAGATCCATTTAATGTTGAGAAACCTTTGAGGGGAAAACAACATTATAGCTCACAAGCTGCCATTGGGGAGCACCCTTGTGTGTCAAGCAAGAGGGAAGTAGACATGTTCTCTGCGCCGTCCGTCTTCTTGTGTGACAGAGTAACATGATTGGTTATCGGAGGGGGGGGGAGAGAGAGAGAGAGAGACAGAGAGAGAGAGATTCTCTTTCTTTGCTTTGCCTTTTGTAATCATAGTATGATTTCATTTGATTTATGGTGTGTTGAGATGTGTTTCTTCTTTAGCAATTGCTATTGATGGAAGTTATGGCTACACACCAAGGCTTGCCTTATGGTCATCATCGAAGATTGTATTATGGTAACTCATTTTATCCATTTTTTTGTGTTGATTAGCTTATAGTGATATAGCAATTTTGCAAACATTGTGGGGCATTATGGAAGCATACGGTCTGAGCGCAATCCACGCAGACAACCTTGGACTCCATTGATTAGGAAGGTTAGTAGTTCATATTAACTTGCAAAAAAAATTTATATGTATTTTAGAAAAATTAAGTTTTGAAATTATGATGTGGTTAAGTTTCAAATACGGTCAAGTTAGAAATTAGTGCTATATGTAAGATTGAGATTTGAATATTTCAGTTAAATTTGATTTAATATAGAAATGCTTGAATAGTTTAAGTTGAGTTGAAATTTTTATTTCTTATTGAAAGTACTTTTCAATGATAGTTTAATATTTTGATTGAATGTATAAATTCTTGAATTAATTTAAGATAAATTTGATAATTTATTGAGACTAATTCAAATACTTGAGTTGTAGATGAATTTTGTTATTTGAATTATTATAATTTTGTATTTTCATATAAAATTAATTTATAGTTAATCATATTTTTATTATGCTAGCATTCAAAATAAATATACAATATTTTTAATTTGTTTTGAAATAATGTTAAATTAGATATACTTTTTGGTGTATTTATTATGGTACTTTTTGAGGCACGTTACCTTAAGATATATTTGCACGCACGCACACACACACACACAGCTCATTTACAATCATTATTGTTGTGAGGGGTGGGTTAGGTCGTGGAGGACAATGCCTCCTTGGAGAGAATCCAATGATTAGCAACCTAAATGTAATAATGTTCCCATTTTTTAAGCTACAAAATGGAGGATTTTCCTCTATTCTACATACTTTACCCACAATGAGCATTCATCTTGCAACTATGATATTACTATTTCAAGACTCTAATGTGCATTGCATTGGGAGTCTTTCTGAAGTATGTGAGCGACATTTAACCAAACTATGGGGATGTGAAACACAAATGCAAAATTCAAATGTTTTTGGTAAACATTGTTGCCAAAATGCGAAAGTGATGTTAGCACCATTGTAATGTCAACCGCAATCATTGCATGATCTATTGCATGGTATTCATCCTCAAAGTAGAGTGTTTAAAAGTAATATATGAGCTTGATAGTGATCTTGCATTTGTGTCGCATGGAGCAAATATTGATGAGCTTTTAAGTGTTGCTGGGAATGCTTACACTTTCAAATTATACGGCTCAATTTATCATCATATAGGTTCTCTCCAACGTAATATACAACATTGTGAGAGACCAAGATTTGCTCAACTACATGTTTATGGTATAGAACACGAGTTGTCCAATCGATTACAGGTTATTCTTGATCTCTTGTTGAATTTACTTGTACAGCTTCAATCTATGGTGCATGATCACAATACATATGCACAAGCTTTTAGATCTCTAAGTATGCAATTACAACATAACCCCTTAGTAGAATTGAGAATGACTATTTTTTTGGTGTGCAACAAACCAACAAATGATACTCTACTCCTGTTGGAACCAAGGTTGCTGCAATCATACTAGGTCAAGGTGATGAGGACAGTCTTGATCATCGCAATAGTCATGTTTATACTTGAGATGGTTAGTATGTTTCTATTTCAAATATGCATAGAGCTTGTATGCCGATGTTATATGTCCTTCTTTTTCTTGAAGGTGATGATGGGTGGCATATTAAAAAAATTTTATAGTTATGTCAATGTTCTAATGCATGCATATGAATTATTGAATAAGGATTGCATTACTCAAATGCAATTTTATGCATTTTGACTCCAAGTGTGTGAAGACACTAAAGCATGCATGCTATGCAATGGTTGGCTATTGCAACCGTTTGTTGTTGATGTTTATTGTAGCATAGAGTAATGCAATTTGGCTTGGTGTTATCAAAGTCAATCCATTCTATGTTCATAAGTTTTTAAATGCTTGGCAAATATGATAAGAGCAATGGATAATCAACCAGCACAATTGACTGGTATCTCTATGGGTAAGAGAGTGGTCTTATGATCTTCATTTACTAGTGGACCAAGTCACGTGTATCAACTATATCAAGATGCAATGGCCATAGCATGAAGCAAGGAAAAGCCTAATATTTTTATAACTATGACATACAATCCATAATTGGCTGAGATAACTAATGCTTTGTTGGTTGGACAAAGTGCTCATGATCGTGCTAATTTAATTGCTCGAGTATTTCATAAGAAACATATGGATATGATGCATGTCTTACTAAAAAAAGAAATATTTGAAAGATTTATTGGCTTTGTTAGTATGATTGAGATTCAAAAGTGAGGGCTACCACATTCACATGGTTTGCTGTTTTTAGAGCATCCTTTCAAGCCCTTTGAAGTGTGCCATTATGATAGATTTGTATGTGCTAAATTACTTGATAAAGAAAAAAAACTAGATTTGTTTGAGACTATCAAGAAATATGATATTCATGGTCCTTGCATTGTAATAAATCCCAAGAGTCCTTGTATGTGTGATGGTAAATGTACTAAAGGATTTCCTCAAAAATTCACTTGTATGACAACTGTTGACAATACTAGCTATCATGTCTATAGAAGGTGAGATGATGGGAAAAAAGTGACAATCAAGGATAATATCATTGATAATCAATGGGTGGTTTTGTATATTCCTATTTGAGTAAAAAATATAGTTCACATATAAATGTGGAGGTATGTTCAACAATAATAGTTGTTAAATATTTGTATAAGTATATATACAAGGGACACGATTGTGCAACATTAAAATTTTCAACTGGGGTTGATTCAACACCTAATCTTATGAGTGTCCATGAGGTGGATGGCATTCAAAGCTACTTGGATGCATGGTATATATCTACTTCTAAGGCATGTTGGTGAATATTTGATTTTCCACTACACAATGAGAAGCCAAATATATAATGCTTGCAAGTACACTTGTCAGGTGAGAGTTATGTGGTGTTTCAAGATACAGACAATATATTAGATGTGCAAAATGAAAATATCTAGAAAGCTACTCTTACAATGTGGTTTGTATGCAATTGAGATCATCTAGAGGCTAAGGATGTTCTTTATCAAGACTTCCCAATGTACTGGGTGTGGAACGCATAGGAAAGATTTGGACCAATAGAAAATGTGGAAATACTATTTGTCGAATGTCTTTTGTGGTACCTACCTATGGTGAGCAATAATATTTGCAAATGCTTTTAACAACATCTAGAGGGTGTACTTCTTTTTAGGATTTACGTATTGTTCACAATGTGGTGTTTAGTACTTTTAAGAAGGCTTGCATTGCAAAAGGCATGCTAGAATGTGATAATGATTGGACTTTGTGCTTGGAAGAAGTTGGATTTATACAAACACGAGCTCAACTTTGTACTTTGTTTGGTGCTATATTTGTGATTTGTGAGCCAGCTCAATCTGGTTAGCTTTGAGAAAGGAAAGGTTATTGGTACCAATGACAGAGGATATTTTACACATGTTGCAACAAGATCATGGTAGTGTATCTCATTATGCTCTACAACAAGAGGTGTCTAATAGAGCTTGATTACATGATTTTCTATGCCAGCATGGATGCAAATTGCCTAACTTTATAGGGCTACCAATTCCTCATGCATCAAATGCTCAATTACATATTAATCCATTTCAAGATGATATATACATATGATATGATGGAGCAACAGAGTGTTTATATATCCATTGAGATGATGCTAAATGATGGGCAACAAGTTGCCAATCGTTTAGTTATGGATGCTATGGATTTTAGCTCTATGATATATTCTTCTTGAATGGTCCTGATCGCTCTGGAAATACTTTTTTTTAATAAGTGTTTACTTACTAAGTTACAAAGTCACACACATATAGCATTGGCAACAACATCATTTGGCATTGTTGTCTTGCTTCTACCACTGCTCACTCTAGGCTTAAAGTACCATTAGAATTAGATAGTCGATCCACCTATAATATTCCAGTTCAAAGTGATCTTACTTAGTTATTAAGAGAATCAAGCCTTATTTTATGGGGTGAGGCTTCTATGATGTATCAATATATGCCTTTGAGGCACTTCATAGAATGTTAAGGGAGTGTGTGATAAACCATTTGGTGGAAAGGTTACTTTGTTTGAGGGAGATTTTAGACAGATTTTGTCAATTGTGAACAAGGGCTCATGTGAGGATATTGTCAATGAAATTCTATGCTACTCTCATTTATGGCAATATGTTAAGGTGCTAAAACTATTAGAGAATATGCATTATGTGGAAATGGTCATGTACAGAATCATGGTTTCAATAGTTGGATTCAAGGGATAGGGGGATGGGGTGGGCATTGCAAATGGTTGTGATAGGTTTCAGATTCCATCTAGCATGAAGTTGGAAACACAATCTACTAAAGCCTTCGTTTATAGTGTATATCATCAGGTAATGACAACTATCAACTTTGAATTTTTTTAAAGAGAGCATGCCATACTTACATCACAAAATACAAAGGTTGCCACTTTGAATCAATAAGCATTAAAGTTGATGCCAATAGATGTTATGTAGTATTATAGTGCAGATTCTTGTAGAGACAGGATGATAACTCATTTTTGTACTATATAAAGTACTTGAATACATTGGATCTTGGAGGTGGATTTCCCCCTCATCTTTTATTGTGCTGAAGATTAATACAACTATAATTCTTCTCAAAAACTTGAATCCAAGAAAGGGATTGTGTGATAGCACAAGATTGATATGTAGACTTTTAAACAAAAGCTAATAGATGCAAAAATAATAATGGGAACAAATACAGGCAAAAGCATTTTTATTCCTAGGATAACATTCATTCCTACCCATTTGCATTTCTTGTTTATTGTGAAACAAAGGCAGTTCCTTGTCAATAGGCATTTGCTAGGACAATTAATAAGTCATAGGGCCAAACTTTGTCACTTGTTGGTGTTTATTTGAAAGCATCAGTGTTTACTCATGGTCAATTATATGTAGCAATTTCAAGGGTGAAATTGCCATTTGGTATTGTCAAGGTCTTGCTAGAAGAGAGTGCAAATACTACAAATGTCACCACAAACATTGTGTATAAAGATATGCTTCAGAAAGTACGCTGATGTGAGATGCTTTTCCAAGGCAAATGTTTATTAGAATCCCCCTGTAATCACTTGGCTCACATATTTTTGTGGTCTTTTTTAATATATTTGAAAATGGTTTTTTTCATTGGTGGATCTCTCTTTTTTAAGTATTTTCTTGATTTTTGCATATGTCTACTCCATGTTATGGCTATTATCTAGCTTCTGAGTATCAAAAGCATCTACAATATATTGTGCATGCAATTACTAACCATGCTACTATAAAAAGGACTTTGGCTAGAATCATTAAGCTCATGGAGTTTGATGCCAATATAAACATTATGTTTCCCATGTTTATTGAGATCTCACACATAGGTTATATTCAATGTTTTCGTGTTCACATGGTTGTCCCCCCTTGATGAGAATCACAAGTATAAGCAATCTCACACAGATAGGATACCCATGGGTTGGAATAAGTACGAAGGTAAAGATTCAGGTTGCTTTGTGACTATGCATCGAGGATTCATGGCACCTATCAAGTAGTCTAGGAATATTAGGCCATCTTGGATTTTCAAAGACTTGAAACAAAGTCAAGAACTCATTCTTTTGGCCAAGGATGAAGAAGGATATTAAAATATAAGTGAAGGAATGCTTGGAGTGCCAATAATTAAAAATTGAGCAAAAACATATGCCTGGTGAAATATAACAATTGGATATACTTAAACAAAAGTGAAAATCCATATCTATGGAAATCATCACTTTAGTTGGATACATTTTGATTTCTATATTATTGTTGGTATTACAAATTGGCTATATGTCTTAATGTTCTTCTTTTTCTATATTTTTGTGTTTAATGAGATACACAATTTGATTCTCATGAACATAATAGGTGTGAGGCAAGATGTGTGTGTGTGTGTATGAGAGAGAGAGATTGAAGGAAAAGTTGGAATAACAAATGATTAAGCAAATGGCAAGTTCGTTCCTTTCACAATGTTGCTTCATGGTAGCTTTGTGTAACAAGGTGCCATAAAGGCACTTAGCATTTATTGTTAGGAAAGATGGGGAAAGGTGAAACATGACTCATGGGAAATGTGTACTTAAATAAATAAAGGTGGGTTAGTATAGTCCAAAAGACTTTGTAGCATAGATCAAATACTCACACATTATGATTGCATGTCACAAAGATCTATCTAGATTTATATTTTTCATTTTTTAGAGCCTCATGTGTATGAATCTATTTTGGCACAATTGAGAGAGGCATGCTCAGAGAGAGGGAAATATAGCTTCACAACACACACATACGCACACATGCGCACGCACACATAGAGAGAGAGAGAGGTACAAGTAAGAGAAATATAGTGAGAGTACATTGTGCTAACAAAGAGATGCACAGACGTGAGGCTATATTTCTCTTAGTTGTACCTCTCTCTAGATCTCTGTCTACATGAGTGAGGAAGAGATCTAAAGAGAGAACATTGTGCTAACAAAGAGATGCACACACGTGAGGCTATATTTCTTTTAGCTATACCTCTCTCTCTCTCTCTCTCTCTCTCTCTCTCTCTCTCTCTCTCTCTCTCTCTCTCTCTCTCTCTCTCTCTCTCTCTCTCTCTCTCTCTCTCTCTCTCTCTCTCTCTCTCTCTCTCTCTCTCTCTGTGTTTGTGTGGTGACTAAGTGAGGGAAGCAAAATATAATGTCTAGTGACAAAATGAGAAAGCGAAGCATTGCAAATTTGATAAAGCCACTTTGCGAAGTGGCCTAACATTTCTTATGCATGAAGCATGTTGGAAATGCTAGTCTATATCTATGCTACTTTGGAATGTAAAGAATTCCCAAGCCTCATTCCAAACCTATGTGGCAAGAAACTGTGTACTCGTAAACCAAACAAAAGATTAAAAAAAAAAACATAGCCCTAGATAAAGAAAAATAGGCAAGATACTTTTCTTCATGTCATTAATAGAATAGAACTTAGAATTGCTTAAATTAGAATACATTTTTAAAGTAAGTGGGTAGAGAAAATGAAGAAAACTCCAATCAATTTATTTTCCCATGGGAGAATACAAATATGATATTGAAGAAGTCACCTCTAATTTTGGAAGGGCTGATTTGATGGATGTCTCTTAGAGTCAAAGTAGTATAGAAGTTATAGGAGAGTTAGAGTAGACATTTAGTAGGGCTGCCTCTAACTCTAGAGGCTATAATAGAGAAGTCAGAGGAGAGAGGAGCGCATCTATTGTGTCTATTGCAAGAGGGTTTGGATTACAACGTTGCTTTATGTGCCGCCTACACTATTTGTCCTAGTTTGGTGTTCATGCACATTGATTTTTGAAATTTTGCAATTCAAAAGCATTACTTTAGTATAACATTAGTTCATGCAGACATATATAGAGAAGATAGATTTGAAAGCAACGTTTTAACATATAGATTCTCTCTCTGTGCCTACTCTCTCTTTTCCTCCTCTCTAACTATGTTCGTGTGTACTCTACAAGAGTGTTGCTCCCTAAGGTAAGGGGGCTAGTTGTTGAACGGCCACTAGTAATGGCACAAAACCTTGACCGTACTGGGGCCTAGTTATAGCACATTTTCAACCTATTTAGAAAAGAAAAGCTTATCTTTTTCAACACAATTTGTTACACAATCAAAGAGTTCTATTTTTTGTTTCTATTTGTACATTTTCTGGGCTTCTTATTGCACACTATGTTCTTCTTCTCCAACTCCTTTGTCACTTTATTGAGCCCCACACCACAGCCACGACTGCTTCCTAGCTGCAAAAACCCACAAAATCCAACATGTCAATACTCAGCTACCATGTCTTGCTTCTAATACCTGCATAGCATCATGATAATACCACATCCATCTATACCTTAAACAATTCAGATTTTGCTAAATCAAACAATTCAAATTCTACCCAATCGATTTGGCCAATCATAGAACATGTCATGGATCAGCACTAAGTAGTGTATAACAAAAGCAGATGGTCATGACATCAACACTTGCAACACACTTCTATTCTATCTCCTCTGCTCTCCCTCTATTCCATACTCCATAGTAAGCATGCTTGCTCTCCCTATGTACTGTTGTTACCTGCATTTTCTTCATTGCCTAATCTTGAAGGCTTCTACACATGAAACTAGTGATTAGTATTTTAGATTCTCACAACAAGCCAAGTAATTAGCATTCTAGATTCTCAAAGCAAGCTAGCCATAGTCCATTGCAAGCCAACCATAGTATTCCAAATTCTCACAACTGTTGGGGTAAAAGGCCCTTGGGCCTGCCTGTGTACAATGACCGCCCATATTCTTTATTCATATATATGAGATAGTGCAATAAGGCTATCATATCATTCTTGACAGCACCTACATTGTGTGTGCTCTTCTCTCCCACATATTCCTCTTCTCCTTCTCCACTGCCATTGCATCCCCTTCAACTAGTATCAAAGCTTTGGATTAGAGATTGATCGTGGAGCTTGGCCCGTGGCATTACTTCAGCCCGGATTGAAGTCCTAGAGCTTGGAGCTTCAATGCCAACCATGGCTTCTTCCCCCCAAGGTAAGATTGCATCTCCTTCCTCTCCTCGGCCCTCATAGGCTCTTTGTAGGTGTTCCTTGGCTTCATTGGGCACCTTCTATGTCCCCATTTGCCCCTTTATCCTCAGGATAACTAGCATGCCCCATTGTAACAACTCACGTTTTTTTTGCACATGTTTCAAAATCTGGGTCAAAAATCCCATTTTTTCTTATATCTCGGGCATTCGGAACTTGATTTAGGCAAGGTTTGAGTCTAACGTGGGGTTTTGGCATGCTACGAATGCAATGGTGATGTCAGATCTGCCAAATTCTTTATGTGATGCTCTTGAGGCTTCGTATTTGATGCCCAAATGCTTTGGGGATGTCTGCCCAATGTTTTGAGATGCTTTGGGACTTGGTTTGAGCTTCCATACCTCAATTTATGTAGGGATTTATTGCTATACATTGTTTGGGCAGCAAGGTTTTATTAGGGACATCTTATGCATAATGCTCTTTGTTGACATTCTGGTGTCCTGTTGGATGTATTGATGCTTGGTCATCATGGTTCATGCCTGAATATGCTATTTGAGAGCTATTGAGCCTTGATTTGAATGCGGACACTTCGTTGTTGGTTGGGATTTATGCTACCTTGGTTGGTGTGCTATTTTACCTCCACTTTGGTTATGCCTATAGTCTATGGGTGCTCCTGACTACTCGAGATGATATGTTGATGTATTTGGATGATGCCACTTTGATGTTTATGCTCCCAAATTCTTCTTGAGCAAAGAGCAGAGCTCAATTCTTGGTTCACTATCATTTTCTTTGTAGCTGGCATTTCACTTGGCAAGGTTTATGCCTCGTGCTATCCATTATGGGACTGATGTCTGATGTGGATGCTTTGGGTTTTACTGCAGTATGTTAGATGTTTGGGCTTGAATCGACTTGCATTTGAGAATTTTGTGGAGCAGTTTGCATTTGGTCGGCTTATCACTTATGCAGCTTGGATGCTATTTGGCCCTTAATGCCTCAATTATGGATCTTGGATTTACTTGAATGCAAATACATGTTTGAGCAGTGCTTGCTCCATTGTCTTGGCAGTTGGTTATTGAGCTTTCATTGCTCATTGATGCTTGGTTCTTTGTGGGTTACTCCTTGATCAGTGGACTTCTTGACAGTGCTTGGGTTTAGTAGTTATGGCTTTGTTGCTTTTGTGTTGCCTAGCTTCTATGCTAGTTGGGTTGCTTTTGCCCATACAGGTTAGAGGGCAGTTGCTCTTGATGCTTACCCGGCTATGCACTTTGTCTACTGTCATGTACTTATAGAACCACTTATTTGGATGTTTTTGTACAGATGCTTGGGCTTTTCTTGGAGCTTGACTATTGCAGGATTTTTTGCCTCTTGCTGATGTTGGCTTGACTTGGCTTTTCCCAGGTCCCTGCATCAAGTAAAACATGAGCTTCATAAGCCACTTCATATGCACTAAGAAAATCTACACATGCAATGGATGACACTCTTATGATAGATGTCATTTGCTTTATGCTACTGTGGTTGGCTATGCATGCAATTACCTATGAGGTTTGTTCATGTGGGAGCTTATGCATCTTTGCTTGATACCCCTATGTTTCCTTTTCCATTATGAATGGATGAGTCCTTGCAGCAACATGCTTCTACAACTAATGTACTTGCAGATGACTGTCTTGATGAGCAAGTTTCCTCTGTTGGGACAGCCCTACACTCCTTGAGATCTTCAGATGTCTTGGATAGCCCTATTGATGTACAGATGTATGCTTCCATTGTGGGAAGCTTGGGCATGTTAAAAGAAAATGTTTTAGATGGATTAGAGAGCAGCAGAGACAGAGACGGACTCGACATGAGCAGAGAGTCAGAGATACAGGAGATTCAGTGGGTGTTACCACTGTTACTAGTGGTGAGGTACATGTTGTTACCCATGATGATGCAGCTGAGCATGAACTCCTGTCATCTAGTTTCCCTACAACTTTCTTGCTCAGTGATATGGCCTATGCCTCAGATTGGCTATTGGATTCTATGGCATCTTGTCATGTTACTCCACATAGAGTATGGTTCTATACTTGTAGAGAGTTTGATGGATGCATTTCTTTGGGCCTTGAGGAGCAGACTTATGCTATTCTTGGTACAGGGAATATACACCTAGGTTTGCCTGATGGGACTTCTCTTATGCTCCATGATGTCTTACATGCTTTTATGCTCAGTAAGAGCTTGATGTATATCCGTCAGTTGCATGATGCAGGTTTTAGTGTCTCTCTTGCACATCAATCTTGGAAGATCAGTCGTGGTTGCTTGGTTTTGGCCAGAGGTTCTAGAGTTGGTTCTCATTACTACCCAGTGTATGTCTCTCATGTGGGAGATTCTATGGTTGCAATCATCCGAATACCACATGCATTATTATGGGATTATCACCTAGGCCATATGCACCACAGAGAGATGGAGATATTATCTCGTTCAGACTCCATGCTGCCTCCTATGTCACACGTAGATCTTGATGCTTGTCTCAATTGTTCTTATGGTCCTTGCAGAGCCCCTTTAGCTCATGGTGATTGTGAGAGGCATGATCCTCTAGATCTTGTCATTTGTGCAATTTATGGACCTATGCCAACCCAGTCACTTGGTGGAGCTTCGCATTTTGTGACCTTCGTGGATCATGCTACCCACCGTGTTTGGGCTTTTCCCTTGGTACGGATTGAGAATGCCGCAGTTCTGCTTGACATGTTCATGGATTTTGCTGGTTGCAAGCCTAGGTGCTTGCAAATGGATTATGAGAGTCATGCTATCTCTCCCAGCTTTCAGTCTTATTGTCAGCAGTCTAGCATTGATCTCCTATGTCCACTGTATTACGGGATTGCTCATGCCATGTGCCTGACTCTATATGCAAAGGTTGCTTCTATGCTTACCACAGTTGGGTTATCTTATGGCTTTTGGGCTAAGGCCCTTATGATGATAGTCTACTTGCTTAATAAGACATTGTGTCTGACTTTGGGAAATATTACACCACATGAGACATGGAGTGGCATGAGACCCTCCTATGATTAATTGAGGATGTTCGGATGCTAGGCATTTGTATGTATGCCGGATATGCCTATGTCACGCAGATGTATCCTCCTTGGTTATGGAGATGGCGACTTTCAATCTTACAGGTTATGGGATTTGGATGCCCAGCAAGCTATACGCAATCATCATGCTATCTTTTATGAGAGGTGTACATCTCTCCAACCTCTTGATGCCTCAATGCACTTTATGGTTGATGCTATAGCCGTGTGTCAGTCTTCTGCTTCACTGAGGCCGCATACTCTCTTGAGACCCTGTCTGACATGTGTCTGGGATGCTGGCCCTTCTTCTATGATTGACTTTGGAGAGTCTATGTACTCTCAGCTATCTCCTATGCGCCATGCTGATGCTATGCGCTACTTTGATGCTTATGCATTACAGCCTTGCACTTATGAGTTGTACTTGCTTCATGAGAAGCATTCTTGGATTGCTCCACTGTATGGAGCTGCGGGATCACTTGTCTCCTGGATGTCATGGACTTGGGGATGCTTGACTCTTCTTTCTCAAAGGTTCTCGCTTATTGCATAGCTCACTTTCCGATTGGGCATTGGGTGAGATGTCATAATTCCTCACCTTGTCTCTTTTCCTTTTTTCTTTGTTTTTTCACTCCATGGCCCATTGGCCTTTTAGTGGGAGGTTGTTGGGGTAAAAGGCCCTTGGGCCTACCCATGTACAGTGACCGTCCATATTCTTTATTCATATATATGAGATAGTGCAATAAGGTTGTCATATTATTCTTGTTGACATCACTTACATTGTGTGTGCTCTTCTCTCCCGCATCTTCCTCTTCTCCTTCTCCACTACCATTGCATCCCCTTCAACAACAAGTTGCTACATATTGTTCCAATTTCCCTCCATAACCTTCCATGCCCATAGTTCCCTGTATATTCTTCTTTACTTCTACTTGCACAAAATAGTTTGTGAATGCAAAAGATGTGTGTCTGAGAGAATACCTATCATTGTACAGTTCTTGTGCACCAATAATCTCCTGCAAAGGAATAGTGAGCATGTTTGTTGATGTGGTGGCATTCACATAAAGCCCATTGCATTTTGCAAGGCTCCAAAAGACCCATCCAAGCTGTGTCTCCAACCCATTCCCCCTTGTGCACTTCCTTCAGCGTCCTCCATACTTGTTGCAAAGCGTCTCTCTACCTCTAAGAGGCAATGTTTGTTTATAGACAATAAGACATAGCCACCCAAGAAGAAATTCTCTATGAATGATTATTCATCTCTTATAAAGGGCGTGTTATAGCTGTCACTCTCTGCCTTACAAGGTACATATTCTAAGAAAGTTGGTTTGTAGTTATGGATATATTTTCCATGTTGGAATGTAGCAAGTCATGTGTCTTGTATTGGTATATTTCTTGTAGATGACAAAGTCTACTATTCAAAGCATTAGGCACCTAAAGGGGAGGTTCAATCCCACCCAACAATGCCAAGCCTCTTCTCCACAAGTCCAACATAGGAAATCTCACTCCAAAGGAGCTCAACAGAAACCCCTCTCATCAACACTTCCTCAATCAGCGCCTATTGAACCACCAATAGAGGTACGAAGAAAGAAAGAGGTCAAGCAATGGACTATTGAAGACATGGCTCGGGCAATTGCTAATCATGATGCAGGGTTTCTCTTAGGAAGTGTGCTACTAGATATGGGATGAGTGCCTCAGCAATCCTAAATTGGCAAGCGTGGAGGAATAATTAGAAGGCAAAGGGACCAGCACAATGTTAAAAATAGAAGAAAAAGGGAGCTCTTCTTGATTGGTGCTTCAAAAAATGTGATTCAGTTTCCGTCCTTGATGTGAGGCTCAAAGTTGTTGAAATATGTCAAACTAGGCATACAATATCTAGTCAAGTCTATCTCGGTGGGATTGCTTTCGCAAGCGACATCCGGAATCGGTGTTTCAAGTAATTGAACCCTTGGAGCAATCCAGGGTCATTAGTTTTCAGCCATAAATTGTAATGACCTTCCGTGAGAACTTGAAGACACTATATGATCTACAAAACTACCCCCCAAGCAACATTTGGAATGTAGATGAGATGAGTTTCCAAGGCATCTAGAGATAAAGGCATGAGAGTACTTGCACACAAAGGAACAAGAGTTGTGTATGGAATGACCACAGACTCTAGGGAATGGATGACAGTTTTATGTTGAGTTAATGATGCTAGTAATGCCATTCCTAGATACTACATCTTCAAAGGACAAAGAGTGGTGGCAATTATATCCAAGATTGTGAAGACGGAGCTGCCATGGCCATGCAAAGGAAAGCATGGATGATCGGGGAGTTGTTCCATGCATGGCTGGACCATTTCCACAATTGTATTGATGAGTCTATGGGCTTTGCAGATAGGCACTTGCTGATTCTTAATGGCCATGGTAGCCATGTTTCTATTTTAGTTGTTGAGAAGGCTCCTTCATGGGGTATTGACATCATCACATTGCTAGCCCATATTTCTCATAAGCTTCAACCATTGGATGTGACCGTGTTCAAATCATTAAAGACTCATTTTCGTAAAGAAAGGGCAGTTTGGCAACAGCATAGGACACAAAGCACTCAAGCATCTAAGGGTGACCTAGTTTCAATAGCAACCAAGTCTTTCCAACTTTCATGCATTGAAAACAATATCATAGCTAGTTTTAGGGCCACTGGGACATGGCCTCTTAATCCAAGAGCTCTACGATTCAATGGGATGCCCTCCCAACACATGAATGTCATTGCAAGTGAAGAAGGGATGCTAGAGGAACTTGCATCACAAGTTCCCAACACCCCAATGGAAGAGCATATAGAAGGTCAAGCCATAAAGGAATTGACATCATTGGGGGATAATGAAGCGTTGCCTAATGAAGATGAGTCTACACAACCAATAGATCCAAGTCCTTTCAAACAATGCCACAAGGATTCTAGACATATTGCATTTGCCTTTGATAGAGGTTTTAGCCCACCGTGTGCCTAGGGAGGCATTTGTGGACTATACCAATAGTCTTATTCTAACATCAAATCATTACATTGAGAGCTTGAAGGCAAATAATGCTAAAAAGGAAGATATTGCCAAGGCCAAGGAGGAGAAAAGACTCGAGAGAGAGCACAAGAAGAAAGAGAACTTGGTTGCACATCTAAGGTACACAAATGACAAAGAGAGGCACAACAACTGGCAAAACTCACAAGAAGAGCATGGGAAGTTGAAGTACTGGTAGCTAAGGCACATCTTCAAGCAATCCTATGGGAAGGTGCAAGAGGTTTGGATGATCACCCTTTGTAGCTACATATTGATGGTCCTCACCATCAGATGGCATGAAGAGTGCGCCTAGAGAAGCTCGAAAACAAAGCACCACCAAAGAGCCAACAATTGATGCAATGTGGCTTCATAGATAGCAAGTTTAGCATTGCATACATGTAGCATCCATGTAGCTTCTTCCCTCTTTTTGGATTGACTATCCTATTCTATAGTACACTAGCTACCAACTCCCCCATTTTGTATCTACTATCCAATCAGTGCTAATACAACACCTCTCTTATGTATCAATATATCAAATTTCGATCAATTATTAAGTTCAATATTGTCTCACCACTTCTATCTATATATACCTGTTTGCACAACACAACAAGCTATTCCAATGTTCATACACTACAATTGTTTGTTTTTTTGGAAGCTTCACATAGTAATTAACCACATAACCAAGGAGAGGGTATTGGTGAGAAGAACCTCACCTTCGTCTACCTCTCTGTATTGCTTGATCTCTACATAGCTTTGCTTCTAATGCTTTTGTATCTATGAAGAACAACAAAAAGATAATGGCATGAGATGGGTGCTTACTAAAAAAGCATGGGATGGATTGTCTAACTGCCCCATTTGCAAGTAAACCATGATTGCTCCCTTCTTGAAAACAGTCGTCTTTCCCAATTAAAGGGCCTCATGATAAAGAGGTAGCATGTACCTAACTCAGGTTTTGCTTGTTATTCATTTCTTCCACATTTTTACTAGATGCTACAGATGGATGACATGGTCCACCTTTTCTCTCTCTCTCAATGTCGAGCATCTTGACTACACCAACTACAGCAACAACAACAACAAGAGGTAGGCAAAACTTCATTTGAATAAGGGGACCGTACGTAGAAGCTTCAGCCTCGACCTCGGCCTTGTAGACGACAACATCTTTGTCAACTTTGCACCTGCATAAGAAAGATGGGCAATCATCTCACATCAGCTTTGGGGTGCTAGCTCCCTAATAGCAACCTCAATATGTGTAAAGACGGGTCATCTTTAGATGGATCCCCTACCCTTAGGACATGGTGCTATACTTCAGAGTACCCTCCTGAGTTCATCCATTCCATTATAGAGAATAATGTCCTGTTTGGGCATTTATCCATTGAATGAATCAACGTGAAGTAAGGATGGACATTGGCATCAAGTTAATGTCCATCTCTAACTAGGAGATTTGGTGAGTAGGTTTATGGTTGCCGAGATGGGATCTTTGAGTGACATGTTTAGCCCCACTATACAAGGTATGTTTTTGACTCCAACATAATTACTAATGAACCAAGATTTGGATTTTGTTTTGCCAAACAATCTACAACAGACCTCTAGCAAGTTGTATCACTAGGTATGTGGAGCTTTGCTACCAAGCTAATTAAGAAGGGATAAGATATATGCCACATGACAATGGACATGATTAGAAGACGACATGGAAATGCAATGGATGTGCTGATGCGGAGGTCATTCTGAGGGGCAAAAATGGCTCAATGGCATATTGGCAAGAATAGAAGAAATAAAACACGAGATTTTTCTCATTTGAGTTGTTATAACATGTGTTGTGCATAGATAATGATGTCATAATCCTTTGAAAACCTCGTGCTTGTTCATGCAAGGAAACAAGTTATTTCACTCAGCATTTACCAAACTTATGACAAGCTTGTAAATTACTCTAGAAATTGTGATGTGATCTTGTACACTCACCATTTTTATCTAGAATGCCTTAAAAGTGATTTTTAAGGCTGTTGATTGAAAGTGAAGAGTTTATGAGCTTAGATCACCCACAGGCTTTGCACTGCTGCAGTATTATTTATTTTCCAGGGTAGTGGGCCTCAACTACTCAATAATGGGAGCCGAAAATTCAAAAAATGAGCGTGACTTTTTTTAACAAGCCTAACTTGATCACTATGAAGGGGTGAAGGTGGTTTGTATGGGTGTGTCATTATCATTGTTTGCCAATAATGGTTCATGTGAGATGACTTGGTATGTGCCAGATGTCACACATAGTCATGGCTCTTTGTCCAGAATCGATCATCTATAGATCTATTTTGGTTTGCCATTTCTAGTTTGGTGTCTTTGTTGTGATTTATGCTCAGGCCTTTTAATTATGAATTGGGTCATTGGGAATTGAAAGCAATTATGTGATAATCAAGGGGGATTTTTGTGTGAAACATGCCCATCTATTCCTGCATTATAATGTTCACATCTTGGTGTGTTGTGGAGTGTGAAAATGTTTTGCAAATTTGAAGTGGCTCATATTCTATACTCTTGCATGTGGTGAACTCATTGAAGTATGAAGTATGAAGCAATTAAGCTCTCAAATATTATCTTCCTATAATTTGCAAGAGGAAAAATGATATAAAAATTTGGGACTCTGGGTAGTTTCCAAAGGGGCAAACCAAGGAGAACAACATATCTTACCCCTATTAGTCTCAACCACGTGAAGAAGGATAATGAGCAAGGTATATTGAATGTTATTGAATTAGAAGTGGAGGCCGATGCCTTTAGAACAAAGTTTCTCAACAAATACTAGGAAACAAACACTCCATGGGTGGAGATCATAAGGGTTGGGACCTTGGGATATTCTTTCACTTCAAGCCATCTTCTTTGTGATGGCTTAAGGTATAATCACATGTCGACTCTCGGAGTAGGATCTTGTTGAGGCTTCATTAGATTATAGCTTAGCACTACTTGATCTTGAGGAGAATATTTACTGCTCTTGGAAATTAGGTGTGCCAATTGTTGCAATCTTAGGGAGAAGGGCACTATACCTAGCTAGGAAGGGTCGAGTAGAATCAAACATTGGGTTGATCCCAAAAATGATCCCATATCAATGGAGAATGGGCTGCCTCACTAGCCATTATCTAGAGCCAACAAAATTGCATGGGAGGTTGTTAAGGAATTCATTTTGCAATGGCATCATGACAGAATAAATCTAAGAAAAGCATGGTTTCCTCCCTTATGTATTTCAAGCGAATAAATATGGGATGGGCAAACTTCTCTTGGTATTAGGAAGGTACTAAAGGCAGCAGAGCTAAATTTGCACTAATCCAAGACAATTGGGAGGTGAATTTAACAAATTGAGTATTTGCATGGAGGTTCATAATGGGTGATGCGCGTTCAAGGAAAACTTTGAGCAAAAGATGCACTGCTAATGGAAAATACATATGTGGAGAAAAAGCACTAAGAAATCTTTTAGGATGATCATGTGGCAACTGAGGTGTGGAAATAAGTTTTGCCACAAATGAGGCTCGGTCTCATCGAGAGAACAACAACATGAAGGCTTGCATTTCTAAGGACATCTCATGCTAAAATGGCTTGTATGTTTTAGCAATGGATCTAATAAGAATGCTCCCATTGTATGAAATTTAGCACATAAGAAATAAATGCCTATTTGGAGGCATAATGAATGAGGTTGAGAGGAAAGAGAAGAATGAATAGAAGAGAGAGAAAGCGAGGAATAAGAAGAGAGAGAAAGACTAAGGGATGAGAGAGAAAGATATGAAAGAAGGGAGAAAGAGGAAGGAAGCCATGGAAGTTGAAGGAGAAGGTGAAGAGTCAATTATTGATTATACGTGGAGACCCTAAACAAGGTCTCTTACACCTTTTATTCCCAGTTAGTGTGACTTGGTATCTAACCCTTAGTTCATGTGCACCCTACTCATTACATTCCATTTCGACCTTGAAAGTTTTTGCCCTAAAAAACAAAAGATAGCTGGAGGGAATTGTCTGAGTGGCTAGTGAGTGGGGCTGTAGAGTACTACTTTGATTAGCATTACAATGGTGAGATTTGATGGGGGAGGAACATATATCCAAGGAGAATTGAGGTAGAGACCAAGGTATGGTTGACATCCACGCAGCCGGGGGCATGGTTGCAAAGGGAACAGTGCCACCAATTCATTTTAATTGAGGGAATGAAGACTATGGACAACATTTTGTCCACCATAGGCATGCTGAGGTAAGTTATCATAACTTTGGATGGGCTACTCCAAATGGGGCATGCCACATGTCAAAACAGAGCTTATGATGAGAAATTTTACCCCATGTATGAATCGCATGGCTATAATTAATGTAGATTCAAAATTATTCTTGAATAGTGTTGAGTTTGCAAGCAGTGTGGGGTCAAAAGGGATATATCCGTCTAGTCTTTAGCACATTGGGCTTCTCACAGGTGAGAAAATTCTTCCATGATAGTGGCTAGGCTCCAAAAGGATTTTTCCAAGGGTAGGCATTGCCATTTGATGAGGTAATCCTTGATGGATTGAGAATCTAAGTGTTTATCTTACTACCCAATGATTAAATGATGCCTTCTTCGTCTATGGGAGGTAGCTTTTCCACATAGTCCACTAAGGTGCCAATGAAGGGCTTCAGGCGACTAACATGAAACACATTATGAATCTTGGTGGTGGGGGAAATCTCTAACTAGTAAGCCAGTCTTCTCGGTATATAAAAGACCTTGAGATGAAATTGTCGAAAGAATATTTTTTGTAATAAAAGTAACCAATATCTTTTTTTAAATCGCGAGCAAGGACCCACGAAACTCCATTGAGAAAAGTCCATCAAGGGAGTTCTTCTCAAAAATAGAATTTTTGTTTAGATTCAATCCGAACTAGATCTCGAGGAAGGGGAAATCCGAGAAGATTATTGGAAGGTATTGCCACTTAAGCTAAGTTTTGCCTTGATATTATTATTTTTGGAAAGAAAAGATTTGTCTTGGAAATAAATTTGTTAAAAGTTTTTGCATTCAAAATAAGATGTTTGTGATTGTAAGTTAGATAATAATCTTTTCAAAAATCATCAGGCTAAAATATGGATGATCAAGTACAAATCCTTAACTAAGGTAGTATTTCGATGAGCACAGAACGTTGACTGAGGCAATGTTCTTGATGGCGCTAGACCTCCCCAAGGCCAGTGTGAATAAAACCTACTCCAAGGGGTCTTCTTTTTTTGTTTTCGCATCATTGAGTATAGACCAATCATGACACGAAAGGTCTTATCGTAGGGAACTCTTGTTGGCAGGTGAGGATACCAGGGGGGGCTTTGGCCATAAACTCCTTAGGCTCTTATGAACTGCCAACTACCCTTTGAATTCTGGATAGTATCCTGGAAGTTCCACTCCTAGTTTAGGAACTGAACTTGGAGAGAATAATACCTTCGGGTTGACATCATTTCTAACTAGGACAGAAAACATTGTAAAAAGTTATTTTTCTTAAAAGAACTATTGAGAAGAGATTGCTTTACTCTATTTTTGTGTAATGAATTTGTATCAAGAGATAATTCAAAGAAGCTGTTTTTATATGTTGAATCTAAGGTGGTAAGTAATTGGGTAATTAAAAATACTCTCTCGAGGAAAGCGGGAGCATGGACCCTCGACGGATCCAAACTTATGGTTTGATGGTCTCAATAAGCCGAGAGCTTTCCTAAGAAGGAATAAAAATCACATTTTTTATAGACCATTAGAGATCAAAAAGCCTGGCTTACATCACTTTAGAACAATCGGTAGAAGGGATCAAACTTGCAAGCTCGTTTTGGTCAGCAAATTTTATAAGGGATGGAAAATCAAACTGCTGACACTAATCAACCGTTAGTAGTTGATTTGACCAAAAAGACTCAAGTCGATCCTTGTGGAAACAATTAAAACTTCCATTATGGGATAGACTCACGTGAGACTAGTTAGCAGGGTTTTCATGAAAATCCCAGACGGCGTTTTCTAGAACAACTCTTGATGGGCTACTAAGAACGTACCGCCAAGGAAGCAGCTCGAGTGGGCACGTTACTGATCTATAGTCGAGCTGCATGCTTCTCCCTCAATATTACCAAATCAGCACATGGCCAGTCCACGTGAGGCTCAAAATCCTTCAGACCGTCATCTTTTCGATAATGAGATTCTACGTTCCCCTAACTCAATGGAAAGGCCAGGCCTTAAAGCAATGGAACTCTCTCATCAAGAGGTTCCCATGGGGCATACTCAACAAAGACAAATACCTAGTACCGGTGGGCATGGAAAGTCTCAAAAAAGAGTGATCTCATGGAGACCTCAACTTGCTGGACATCAATGGAGAAGCCAAGATTCTTAGGGCTAAGCTTCTCTCTAGAAGCTTGCAAGAAGGCACTCCATGAGTTATCATGCTTGCTAGGACTCTGAAACAATGGCACAAAGGGCTATGCCACTTGGCACCTAATGAGACAGGATTTACTCACCACTCAAGTCATCACTCTCATCAAGGACAACTACATCTTCTCTAATATGGTCTCCTCCTAGGCAACATTGCTACAGCAAATCCCATGGGAGGAAGCCTCTTTGAACTAAATCAAGAAAGGAGATAATCCTCGCCTCCAATGAATCTCTAAGCCATGTGTTATGGAGGGGTGTTTCTCAATGCATATTTGGATATGCGTTGCTAAACACATCAACTTAGTGGGCAGCACCCTAGAATAAGCAAGAACATGCATCCTAGGACTCCAAAACAACTACAAGCAAACACATCCATCTCAGTTGAAATTTTAAAAGATTGAAGAAATAAAGAAAGCTTCCAAATATTATGTTTGTAGGATAGAAAAAAGTATGAAAGAGTAGGGTTTATTGCAAGATGATGAGAGGACTATAGAATTATATGCTAGGTATCTTTTGCAGACACAGTAGTAGAGATTTTAGCTACAGTAAACAGAGAAAATTATTGGGTCTACCATCATATAAATAAATTATTTGGATATGTTTCAAGTCATTCTTGAATTTATGATGCATGAAGAGCCATATGGGAAAAATAAGGCTAAAGCTAGAGTTGAGATAAAATGCAAGACAATGGATAAAAAGGTGAAGCTGGTTGCAATACTATTGCCTTTGAGAGAGTAAAGAGTTAATTAACTTGACTTCCAAACAACCAAACCTAAGGGATCCAAGGAAAATTGGCCAAAAATTTACAAAGGAAGAGTTGAAGATTGTTAGTAAAGAGTTTCTTTTACCACAAAGAGACAAAGTTATATAGATATGTTATCCAAGTATGGCCAAACTCATAGATCTATTAAATGAATAAATAAGAATGGGTGTTCTCGAGCCTTCATTTGCACCATACTCAAACATGTCATTCATAGTGCCTAAAAGGAATGGTATACTCAGGTTTATATAAGATCTCTAGCTAATGAACAAAGTGACCATCTGGAATATGGGTGCAAGATTAGTGGTGGATGAATTTGCAAAATCATTTATTAGCATAGCTATTTATTCATTGGGATATCTATACTTAGGATATGACTAACTTTAGCTTGCTTTACCCCACTTGGCTTGGTTAGTATGTGCACATTGCCACAAGGAGTTACAAACTATGTGGTTCATATTATGAATGCCATGAACAAGGTACCTAGGGATTATATTCCCAGTGTAACTATGCCATTCTTAGATGATATGCCCATTAAGGGGTGTGTAGAGAAAGAGAAGGGGTGAAGAGTTGGATGATTAGGGTTGCAAAATTTTTGTCAAATATCATATATGAGATTGTGAGAAAATCCTTATCAAGTTAGAGAAAGTGAATTTGACCCTCTTAGGTAAGAAATCAATGTTTGGGGTCAATGAAGTATTGATACTAGATCATATTGGTAGGCCTTATTCTGTGAATGTGGATGCAATAGAGAATATAGAAGATATATGTGCATTAGTGTTTGAAGTTAAAAGGTTTCTTGGAGCATGTGTGTTTTCCTTAATTTGGATTTCCCATTTTGCTCTTATTGCAAATGGCTTGTACCAATTGTTAAGAAAGGAACAATAATTATTTTTGGACAAGAGGCATACCAAAGCTATAAGAAAACTAAAGAAGCTTTTGAGGACTACATCAAGATTGAGAAAAGTCGA